>NC_137458.1:291751425-292177080 GCF_964235325.1 Thermobia domestica | reverse complement strand
AGCATACTACTACTACTACTACTACTACTACTACTACTACTAATAATAATAATAATAATAATAATAATAATAATAATAATAATAATAATAATAATAATAATAATAATAATCCATACTGCTGAGATGCTTGTCAGCGGATGTTTTTTGACCATGTAATATAAACTTATAGTATCTCTCTTACTATTTATTTATTTGACAAATTCTTATTACATTTATCAGTGGCGTATTTTGGATTTTGTTTCGGGGTCTATACACAACAGGAGGAAGCAGGGGGCAATTGCGCATCTGAGTTTGAGAATTGTGATTGCCTATTAATATACTAGGAAAAAACGTGAAACTCGTATGTTGATGGAGGATCTTACCCCCCTCCCAAGCAAATCTGAAATGACGCTCTTGCAAACACACGTTGAATATTTGTAATCTCATTTCAACTTAACTGATTTCATTTTAGAAAAAAAAAATGGAAATATTCCGTTTTATCTGTGTATGTTTTTACCTGAAAGAAAATGCTGAGACAAGTTGAAGCTGAAATATACTGATTGCAGTTTTAATTGCGAGAATTGCAGACTGGTGAATCTTATGTGACATGATACACACAAAAAATTAGGAGTGAATCTAACCTTTTATTCTATACATGGAAGGAAAAGGAAGCATCCTCTTGGCTTACCTAATTTCCCGGGCTACTTATCCCCCCCCTCTTGATTTTCTTTAATTCAAGCATTTACCTTTCTTTATAACTAAACGATGTAAATATTTCTTTACTATAATAATTCAAGTCCCGTTTTGTTGATATATGTGCAAGTTAGTGTGGAACATCAGTTTCGCTCATCAGTTCCTCTTAGTTTTGGTGTTAGTAACAGTGGTCGAAAGGAGAAACGAAAGTAACAACTAAGAAAAAGAAACAGAAAAGTAGAATGGACAAAAGAAAGAAAAAAGAACACAGTTCTTACATGGAATGAAATTTGGCAAATACAGTAGGGCTATTATTTCTGAATAAAAAGCGTAAGAAAACGGAAATTGAATAAAATTCTTACTAAGAAATGGCAAGAAGGATTATTGTTGTACGTGGAATGTGACCCTTATTAATACCAGGGTTCTGTAAGACGTGGATACGTTGCCATCTGAAATCGAACAAGCTTCAAACTAGAATGCTTCGACACAGAGTTCGCATACTTAAACATTCATAATTATGCAAGATTAGGGATAGATTACCATGTAAAATGCACACCGCTAACTACTAGTTCACAAATTAATTACATATAACTATATGTCCTCCCTGCCCTAATGAATGGAATCTATTAATGAATTAACACTTTTTTCCGCAAATATTGAAATGAAATGAAATCTTTAAATTTTACGTCCCACGAATCTGCCGGCAAGGCTAAAGGAGACTGTGACGATGAGAAATGGACGAAATAGTGGAATGAAGGAAGTGGGAGGAAACGGAAGAACCCAGAGAAAATCCACGCACATATGGTGTTTGTCCACTACAAAGTTCACTTGGCATGAGCTGGGTTCGAACCAAGGACCCCATGCACCATAGATGAGCGCTGAAGCACCGCGGCCCATTCAAAAATATTAAGTAGGGGAATTTCTTCCAACATTTCCCATCATGAGTGAGCATAGAAATTATTAATGAATTGTTAGTAATTAACGAATTGTTAATTAAACAACACGTCGAATATGTTTAACTGGTATTTCTTTTGTTGTACTGTACTATATCAAATTAATGAAAAATTTTGTAGGCTATATATTTTTATCATGTTTCTTCTATGCAAGTGAATAAGTAGCTAAATAAAAGAGCACGCTGCGGACAGGATTCGAACCTGTGCGGGTATAACCCATTGGATTTCGAGTCCAACTCCTTAACCACTCGGACACCACAGCGCTGGAAGTTTGGAATTGATAAGAAGTTGCTCACGCTGGAAATTGAGGAGATTTCTGCAGGATAATCCCAGCTAACTTAGAAATTTCGTCGCCGCATTCTTTTCATTGCAGATACACATTACAACATTTGCTGCCACATGTCTTCCTTTGCGGCGCTCACATAAACATATCGTCCTAAATGTGACGTCATAGACATGTGGCGAATGGTGGTGCGCTTCCTCGGAAGTAACATCTGCCAGTACACGAGTTAGCGAAGGTGCACCGGTAGCTGTGGTGTCCGAGTGGTTAAGGAGTTGGACTTGAAATCCAATGGGTTTTACCCGCACAGGTTCGAATCCTGTCCGCAGCGTGGCTTATATTTTTTTCCTTATAAATACTCATCAATATTTATTATGATGAATTGATTCGATGATTCAACTTGAGAAGCATAAGTAGCTTGCACTTTTTTTTTTTTTTTTTTCGTATGAACGTATTCCAAGTTGTATGTGAAAATTGCCTTGAAACGACATTCACCTAGTACTGTAGTTATTATTATCAATTTTAACATAAGTTGACAGTTGAAGATAATTAAAACACCGATTGTATAGGCCTATTTATTAAAATTGATAAGTTTAGTATAGTTGATTTGAATTCGTGGCATCTTACTCTTGGTATCTATAAATTAGAACTGAATGAAGTGTCTTGTTCATAATAGCAAATCTTATTAATATCATCCAAGCCAAATCATTAAAGACTTACAGAATGAGTGCCAAATTATTTATGAGTGTTTTCCATGTAATTCAATTTACATTCCATTGCGAACGATTAACTAGAAAGTTATTTTGAACCTGAGATGTTATCTGATGAGATCATGACCTTCTTTACTATGTTTTTGTGTAACCTACGAGAAGAACATATCGGTTCGGTTCTCAGTTGTGTGGGCTTGTCTCAAGTATTTTTATACATGCTCCCCTCCCTCTGCAGCAAAGCGACGGAAGCAGACGCCAGCTATCTATAGCGATTCAGCGAAGCGAACCACAACTCTAGCAGCACCTGTTGCACAAGCGCAAGCCAAACGGGTTGTTTGTATCTTATGTTAATGAGATACAATCTAACTTTTCAGTAATCTGTGCTATTGTACACTGTATAGATGTGACTCACTCACCAAAGCTAGACATGTGAAATTTGGAAGACTATTTCTTTTAGCAGGAAAACAAGGAATAAAAAAGAATTCTTATGAAATATGTATGTATCCTAAACTGGGGTAAAAGAGTGTTCATTTTTCTTTTTTCTTTTCTTTTTGCCAAGTATTCTACAGAGTATCTCACGAGTCCCTTCAATGCGAAATTAAAATACTGCTAATTTTACAGTAATTATGTGATATCTTCAAATAGATAAAAGATAATCGAAATGTGGAACAAGAGCGCGCTAGAGAATATTATTTTGCATGAGGTACCGTTATCACGAGTCACATAATAGCTTTCCGTTTGCAGCCATTTAGAAACGTGAAAATAAATGCCGATTTTCTAAATCGCTGCAAATCGAAAGCAGATAAGTGAGTCATGATAACGGTATCTCATGTAAAATAATATTGTCTAGAGAGCTCTTGTTCCACTTTTCGATTATCTTTTATCTATTTGAAGATATCACATAATTACTGTAAAATTAACGGTATTTTAATTTCGCCGTGATGGGGCTTCTTAAGTTAGGGACATAAAACTGCATATCAACTCACTAACAGTAACAGAAAACGTGTTTCATCCTTTTCGAAAATAACGCCCCAAAGGGGGGGGGGGGGATTAGTACATTTTATTTGATATGATTTTCAGTTTAGTGTGCGTCAGCAGCATGGTCATATGAGAAGTGGAGCAATAGCTTAACGTGGGATCCGAACCATATGCACTCCCTCCGGAAACCAAATCGGGTCTCTCACGCCAAAGGTGTGTACGCTAACCGCTTAGACACGAGAAAACTCTAGGGCATTATAATATACGAATTTCTGATTCTTTATTCAGAAAAAAAAATGTGAGGATTTGCTTAAGCTAGATATGGGAGATTCGGTATGTAAACTTGAGTGAACAATTGTTTTATTACATCTTTCAAAAGTTACCTACGCTTCTAGAGGGAGAAAGAGAACACAATATTAAATTTTCTTTTATATATTTACTAAACCTTAGTCTTTGTATAGGTATTTTTAAGTATTATATTTACTAAACCAATGTATCCATATATTAAAATAATATGTTTGCATGTTTGTGGTCAATTTTATTTATATGTTTGGGGCCAGTTCGTTTTTACAATGAGATCTCGGAAATCACAAGCTCTAAAAACGTGGTTTGTCACTGGTCTATTTCAAACTTTGTGTAGACCTGCCAGTTTTCATTCATTTTTTTTACAAGTGTCGTTATTGTTCTAATCAACATTTTATGGATCGTTTGGAGACAATAATATTAACATTGTCGCTACGGCGCGGCGAAGCTAAGGTTCATATCCTTGTGTTAGGCAACCAGTAGAGGAGCTACGTAGAGCGGGTTGACGGATATTGCAGGCACTTTGCTTAAATCTGAATGGCAAAACCTATTACATGCTGACAACTTCAAAGGCCTCAAGTGCCGCAATGACACGTACTCGGACGGATATGTATTTATACGGGGAAAAGATCCACTTGACATAATCTGTTACTTCTCCAAGCTTGACACAAACTCAAACCCAACATTTATACATTAAAAGGTACGTTTATATATGTTTGTGTATCACTCCTTTTGTGAGTCGTCCTGTTCTTCACTTATTAAACAGACATGCACAGACACAGCGAGAAAATGGAGTGGAGATCTATGATCATATCAAAATGATGCGCTGAGTGGACAGTGAAGTATCAGCTAGTTTATGCAGAAAATGTTTCGTTTGGATGAACTGTAGAGGGACACAAACATGCAACTAACGAAAAATCTAATTTGAATCTGCAAATCTAAGAAAAGTAGAGCAGAATAGAGTTCGAAAAATGACACAAAAATATTGAAGATCTTAACAAGTTAAAAGAAATTGGTTACAGCAATGCAAATAAGTTACATTCCAAAATAGAATATATCCATGGTAGAATCGAGAGAAAGAGAAAGACATAAGACTGCAAATTTGTCCTTGTGAACGTTAATTTTACTTTTTATAAACACTTTTCTTTACAGACTTCCGAACTATGCTATCAGTAACAACGTGAGCTTTAGTTTCTTGGAAAGGGGGACGGGAGGGGCAGAGACATTTTTGGGGGAGGCAGCATCCAAAATAAAAGTTTTATATTACTTGACTTAGGGGGCAGACGATATTAGCCGGAGGGCTCATCCATTTACTCCCTCTAACGTTACTGTATGCTATACATAAGTATGGACAGCCTTCTAGGACGGTTATCTCCGTGCGTCCGTCCGCCTGTCTGTCGGCAAGTACCATAGCAAAAACGGTAAGAGACAGCGAGAAACGGTTTTCTGGAACGGTTTCATCGTCCCAAGATTCCATCTTTTCCATTAATCCTCTGCTCAAACCGGAAGTGGTAGAAATTAATTATTCCCGGTATGAACGTTTACCACCACAGAACAAAACAAACATAACAGGTAATGAGAAGCAGATTTTGAAATCGATTCAGCGTAAAAACAATAGATTCCAACTGTACCTTGGAATCTTTGTAGTAAAACCGGAAGTGAAAGAACTGTGCTACAATTTCCAGTTTCAATATTGGTCTCTATAGCAGCGGCGTAGCGTAAGAGAACGCCGGTACGCCCGGCATCCCCTGTTAATAAGAAAAAATACGTATTTCATTATATATAAATTATTTGCTTGTATTTATCACAATTATTTCCACTGCAATCTTCTGGCGCGCTCTCTCGACTTACTTTGACAAGAGGAACCTACGCATGCGCGTCGCTCAGATGCACATTTTCTGTCTTTCCTCCTGTCGTATGCTATTTTCCTCGGGCTTCCAGGCCTACTGAAAGCATCGGGGGTTTCGTCTGCTTTCTGTTGAATGCGCACGCGCAATACTTCCCTTCTCACTCCTCCTCATCCCTTGCAACCCTACATTTGCTTTAGATATACGCTGGCATTTTCAAGTATTTCTAACTGTATATATTTTGAACTAAGCTATAGTTTCTGAACAGAACGTACGAATCCTAATATAAAGGAAATAGAACAAAACGGAAATGGTTAGTTCAACGCATTTTTGAAGCATGCCGGTTATGTAAATAATAGTAATAAAATAGTTATGCCTTAATCACAACTAAATACATCGTAATTGTAATCTTCACCGTAAAGGAGCTCAAAGACACAGGCATAAATATAAAGCAATCTGTAGAATTACGATCACCGATCTGGTAGGACAAGAGAGCCACCACCCCCCTCACTCGCAAAGATTGTGCCAGGGCCCTTCAGTCACTGGCACAAATCTCGGGGACATAAGGGGAACATGTTCCCTACAATCTTGTCCACCTCCCCAATAATCCGATTTGAGATTGTGATGATGATTTCTATCCGACTGCCACAAACGAAACTGATGTCCTTTGACTTGTTTCATTTTTAAAAAAGAATCGTATTCTTTAATATTTCATTGTCATTAATTATTAGTAGTCTATTTTTAACTATTTGTTTAATTCCTGTAACAATTCCTGTAATGCTATTCTGGTAATCATAATTTTGCTCAGATAAGAGTATTGTTGCGCCAAATATAGGCCTGATTGATTTTCTTTCATAGTTTTGGGGAAGTCATTATTTGTATTGTTATAAAACAAATGTCCTAAAATTTTAATGTGGATCATTGTGGATGCGTAAGTAGAAACATGTCAATTATTATTATGCATATATTCAAATTTCAGAATGTGCTCACGGCACTGAGTTGTAATAATGATATGTACCACTATTTCATCTACATCATTTGGTATATAATATACGAGTACAACAGGTTTATCTCAGAAATCTGATTCATCTACTGTAATATGAGTCTCTTCCCCCCTCCCCCCACAATAAGCCTTAAAATGTACCCTCCTGCCGATGTTATAGACAACTTTGCTTCGCTAATCCTCCACAGCATTTTTTTCAACTTCATAAATATTTTGAACATCGTTAAAAAAGGAAAGGATTATGGGAACAGTCTTACCCATCCCACGAACGTTGAAGACAGATTTGCGCCCTTGACTTCAGTATCTGGATACAGAAACAAGCCCCCAGAGTTGGTTTAAGTGCTTTGTATTTACATCTTCAAATGATATATACAATCAGGCCCATATTCACGAACGGGCGTCTGAGTTCCGGACCCAAGATGACAAATTTCTAGGGGCGATTTTTTTTTGAAACAACGAGATTGACGTGTGGTATGTGGAGAAAAAAAGCCGCCCACGAGAAAGAAATGAAGGGAACGTTACTGGAAACAATGTTCATACAAAAGTGGGGCCTAGTTTTCTTGTCACAACGGTAGTGGCAAGAAGGAGCTGAGACAATTGGTTATTAAATTCTAACGTAATCCACGCATTCGCTTCTCTATGCCCCACTAGACCTCCAATTAGGAGGGCTTCCTCCTAAATTTTGTATAACCCTATATTTCCATTCGGAATAGCTATGTATTGCTGCTTGCAGTAGTACTATATCGCACAAATGACTAACTTTGGCATCCCTCTTTCGGAATATCACGCTACGCTACTGCTCTATAGAGCAAAGATGGTAAGAAATAGTGATAAATGACTTTTTGATATGAATTTAGCATCCCAAGAATAAGTTTTATCTCCACATTTATACTTCTGTTCAAACCGGAAGTGATGGAAATTTACGATTTCCGGTTTCAGCACTGATCTCCATATTTTAAAAAAGTATAACATGTATAGCGAGAAACAGTTTTTTTTTTTTTATATGGATTCAGTGCCACAACAATAGATTCTATCTGCACACTTATCTTTGTACTAAAACCGGAAATGAAAGAACTCTGCTACCACTTCCGGTTTCAATATTGGTGACTATAGAACGAAGACAATAAGAAATAACGATAAATGGCTTTTTGATATGAATTCAGCGTCCCAAGAATAAGTTTCACCTCCACTTTTATCTGTTAAAACCGGAAGTGGTAGAAATTTACAATGTCCGGTTCCAATTCTGATCTCCATATTTAAAAAGAAGACTGTAATATACAGTGAGAAACGTTTTCTTTTTCTATACGGATTCAATACCGCAACAATAGATAAAATCTTCTATTTTATTCTTCTATTGCAATCAAAGATGCACTGTAAGAAATGAGCTGTTCAAACAACACAAAATGACTACCACTTTAGCGTGTTACTTGTGTGTTAATTTAGCACCAAGCACATCGCCTTTCTAGCATATCAGAAATAACTTGTTACTACCTGAGAGAATTTGCATTGGTATTAATCGTTTAATATGAGCAAGGCTTTGCGAAATATATTTGGCACTTATGCCAAGTAACGAATAATGTTCTATGTTTTCTGTAATCGGTCACAATAATATTGTTGTAAACCTATGAATCGTCTGATAACAGTCAACCTACATAGGCAACAGTTCTGCCATCTTCTGTTCATAGGTACTAAGACACTAGCCCGGATATATATATATATATATATATATATATATATATATATATATATATATATATATATATATATATATATATATATATATATATATATATATCGAATGTTTAAATGTCCAGTTAGTTGCAGAAAATGGTTTCTTGCTACGCATTACCGTTTTTACTCTAAAGCGATCAACTTTAAAACTGGAAATGGTTGATTTCTGCCACTTCCGGTTTAAGTAAGATAGTTTATATATATCAAAAGATCCAATATATTTCAATCAAAAATTTTCTTGCAAGCCTTATATCTGGAGAACAACATATAATCTAGCCAAACCTAAACTATCACTTAACTCAACATGATGCGCTTATTTTGTTAAAAAGACGAACACGATTTTTGGGCCGTTCAAAAATGTTGTGGTCTCTGATCGGTGAAGTTTCAGCCATTCCCGTTCCTCCTGGATCCGAATATTCGTCTCAGGATTTTACTCTAAAATACTTTCAGTCTACGTTCTTCCCTCAGAGTAAGCGACTATGTTTTGCAACCATACAGAACAACAGGCATGATCTTATATATTTTAAGCTTCAAATTCCTCGACAGAATTCGTGAAGACAAAATATTTTGAACTGAATAATAACACGAGTTCCCTGCTTTTGGTCGATATTTAATTTCTTCGAGAATATGGTTTTCGTCCATAAATATTGACCCTAGATATTTGAAAGGATCTGCTTTATCAAAAGTATAATTTGATATTTTAACGCATGCATAATTTGCTGTATTACGATCCCGACGAACTTCCATGTATTTAGTTTTCTCTGCATTTACTTCTAAATACAAGTCCCTACAAGCGTTTAATAAGACCTCTGCATTTCTTTCTATTGTTCTCCTATCATCCCCTATTAAATTTACATCATCAGCATATGCCATAACCTGGTGAACACCGTTCTACTCTACGCCCTGGTTGCTTTCTTTGATATTCCTTATAGCGCATTTCAAGACAAAGTTGAATAATAATGGCAACAACGCATCTCCTTGTTTCAGGTCATTCTCGACGTGAAAGCTCTTGTACAAAAATTTTCCTACCCGGACTTTACTTTATGATTCATATAAACATATCTTAATTAATCGTCGAACCTATTGGAGAAAATTATATAAACTAGAAATATCTTTGGTTATCAGCAGGAGCATCAAAAGATAAAGAGTAAAATAGTAATTTTGTTTTGTACTGGTATAAAGTTATTCATTGAACTATTAAATTTGTAGTCTTAGTGATATGTCAATACATGTAGTTGGGTACGCAGAATTTTACCAAGGGGGGGGGGAATCAAGCACTGAACTCATATCCTTTCAGGACAGAATGATTTGTTTATGTATCTTAATGTAATAAATGTTCATTTTTCATAATGTGTTGCTTAACGAGGGAGGTTCAAACCACGAGCCCCCTTACGTAAACCACTTTGTGACTTTGTCAGCATATATTCAGTAAATCATTTGTTAAAGTGTTTTGTTGAATTAAGTGAGGCGTTCTCTTAATTACTTGAAATTCGGCAACTCTGTGTATATATAATACATCAACATAACTGAGAAGTGACATGCGCTGTCTTATACCTAGGTACATGAAAGAAGTGATTTTTTTACTGAATTATAGTTGGCAAATAGGGTAAGTAAACCATAGCTGATAGTATGTTTAGTTACTCAATGAATTGTACAAATCTTATAACTACATGTCTATATATTATCTTACTTGTAGAGGGACACCAACTGCAGCGCCATCTTCACCTCAGACTCTTCCTCGCCCAGCCAAACCCAAGCCACCGGTAAGTAATTGGATCTATATTCAGCATATACGTAGTTAACATACAAAATTTATATAAATAAAGAGGATAAAATCTTTTTTTGTTAGTATAACAAGATAAGGCCGTGCAAAAGAAAGAAAAAATAAAATGAAATATTTCAGTTTAACGGCCTATGATTATGCCTTTTAGGCTAATATAGACGGATGATTAAGGCGAATGGATGATGATGATGATGATGATGTAAGAATTGGTGGAATGAGAATGTGGGAGGAAACGGGAGTAGCGCGAGAAAACTCATGGACACGGTGTTGTCCACTTCAAACTTACTTGACCGAGTACCGAACCAGTGACCCACGCACAGAGTTAAGCACACTGCCACTGAGTATTCAGTTCTCAGTTATTAAATTCTCAATTGGCTAAAGTAGCAGATATTCCGTTCTCAATTATTGAATAAAGTAGCAGTTATTCAGTTCTCAATCGACTAGAAGAACAATTATTCAGGTCTCAATTGACTGGAGTAGCAGTTATTCCATTCTCAATTGACTAGAGTATTAGTTTTTCAATTCTCACTTGACTAGACTAGCATTTATTGTTCTCAAATGACTAGAGTGGCAGTTATTCAATTTTCTATTGACTAGGCAACATTTATTCAGTTGTCAGTTATTGACTAGAGTAGCAGTTATTCAATTCCCAATTGACTAGAATATCAGTTATTCAGTATTCCATTGACTAGAGTAGCAGTTATTCAATTCTCAATTGACTAGAATATCAGTTATTCAGTATTCCATTGACTAGAGTAGCAGTTATTCAATTCTCAATTGACTAGAATATCAGTTATTCAGTTTTCCATTGACTAGAGTAGCAATTATTCAGGTTTCAATTGATTAAAGTAGGGTTATTCAGCTTTCAATTGACTAGAGTAGCAGTTATATAGTTTCCAATCGACTAGAGTAGCAAATATTCTGTTTTCAATTGACTAGAGTATCAGTTATTCAGTTCTCGATTGACTAGAGGAGCAATTATTCAGTTATCTACTGACTAGAGTAACAATAGTTGTTTGACAAACAATACGTAATGGTGTGGTTCGTAAATAATACGTTGAAAAGAAGTGATTGTATAAAAGATTTGAATCTAGTTCCATTTGTTAAATAATTACATTTTTGTTAGATGACTTACGACTCACCCTGTATACTAATAAAAAGATCTGCTAATGACAATATAAAAATGCATAGGATTGAAGTAAATCAAACTAAATATATATCAACTAGCATGAAAGATACGATCAAAATAAGATGAAAATGTGGCAAAACAACATAATGAAATTCATACCAACACTCTACCTCAGACACTCGCGGGCTCTCGCAGTCCTCAGTTTATGTCGAGAAAGCAACAAAATATCAATATATTTTAAAGTGCGAACAAATTTTCTCAAAATTTATGAAAAGGAACAAATTCCCGCCGAGATCCAAGTTCACAGATATTCATCTAACCTGTGTTATGAAAATCTTAGTCCGAACAGCATGTCTACAGACATCCGATAATTCGTTGCAGGGAAAAGATGCCAGGCGCTGAGAAAGAAACAATAAGTATTCATCTAGTAGCCGGATTTGTGTCTTCTATTTTTAAAGGGTAAGATTTTATGGGGTAAAGTTCGTATTTAAAGGGTAAGTATATTAGATAAGATTTTATGAATCTATTAACTTTTTAAATACATGAAGAAATATTTCTTGAACCACATATTACCCAGAGTATCATACACTGATAGATATTTGGCCCACTTGAGATACAGACTTCGATATGCCTACTCAACTCAACTTCATTAAGAAATATCTATG
Source organism: Thermobia domestica (assembly GCF_964235325.1). Lineage (NCBI taxonomy): Eukaryota > Metazoa > Arthropoda > Insecta > Zygentoma > Lepismatidae > Thermobia > Thermobia domestica. The sequence continues at coordinate 292,165,026 of NC_137458.1, read as the reverse complement.
AGTTAATGCATAGAATAAAATATGTTAGTAGTGTATAAATTAGTGTGTTAGTAGATTATTTATAATGTTTCATGTAAATTTTATGGTAATTATTAAATTCAATTAACTACTATACGAAAACCAAGGGGTAAAATACCATCTAAACAACTTTAACTCTTTGCAGACTCCAGCTATTACAGATGCAAGACCACAGACCCCTATTGCAGCAGCGATTGCACCAACGATTGGTCAAGAGGGACTTATTCAAACGGTTCCTCCAGCTGAAGGACTGTCAGAAGATGAAATTGCTGAGACGTTACTACCCCATGCAGAGGTTATCGCTGATAAAGCTCTCGGGTAGGTTTTCCATTTCACTGTAAGTGATTAACATAGCTTAGAGACCTTCATAAACATATAGGCTTTTTTTTTTTTCGGAAGAAAGAGTAAGTACATGTATTATAGGTCTTATAGTTTTTTTTTTTCCTAATGATAAATTCATGTACGGATAATAAGGGCCATTCAGAAAAAAATCAAGTATCTTCAATGTGTTCATCTTTACATAGCTTCATTTTATTAAAAGCCTATCTATTAAGTTAGAAGTTGTCTTCTGTTAGATTAATGGTTCCCAGCTGTATGTCTCGTAATCTCATAGGATGTCACCAAATTATTGAATTTAAACATCACGAAGGACTTAATAATCATTTAAAATCAATCCCCATTTCTTTTCGAGTATTTGTCGAATGGTATTTATCTGGTGGATAATTGATCGATTTCACCTAAATCCGCACTGATAATCTACAATAATTTCATCTGTGTATGGGGTCAATCGTGCTAATAGAATGTTTGAGAGGATTTTATAGTATGTTGATAGAAGAGAAATGCCCCGATAATTACTACAATTTGTTTGTCGCCCTTCTTACAAAGAGTTATTACTTCGTAAAACTTATAGTCTTACATTACTATAATTTGTGATACTACAGGGTGCCCCACAAAAAAGCAGGAAATTTATTGTAGATTCTGTAATATGAGGTGGGCACACATATTTTCATTTATATTTTACTGACACTGTCACTTAAATGTTCATAATCAATGCAAGTGCTCAAAATGATTCCCTTTGGCTTCCACACAGCGGCGTAGACGTTGTAACTAATTTCCGGTGGCATTCTGGATAGTTTGAAGTGTAACGTTGTTTCAGGCGTCTGTTAGTACGGCTTTCAGATCATCAATGTTTGTGATGTCTCTCCTGTGTTCTTGAACCTTCTGTAGCAGTATACCCCAAATGCAATAATACATCACGTTGAGATCTGGACTTTTAGACGGCCAGTCGTTAGGTTCGATGAAGTCAAAAGTATTAATTCTTATCCATGTCACAGTATCGATTGCTGTATGGGTTTTCGCACCGTCTTATTGCCATGCCCATTCGTGAGTACCCATAACTGTGTTAATGTCTTGGGACATCTGGGTGCACATACGTAATATGCACAATGGAACAGCACAAAACTATACAACTACACATAACACACATTATTGCATATACAATCGCTCTTATTGTAGAAAATCCAAATTTCCTGCTTTTTTGTGGGTCATTATTAATAAAAAAAATCATATAAATCTGTCACGATGTCGTGAGTGTTCAGTATCGTCAGTTAAAAAAGATTGGGAACCACTGCCTAAGATTACTAATTATATCTACTGTATATACTAAATACTTTAAAGGATACAAATGTTCTTGGTAGGACCAACATCTTTACAACCTTATGTTGACCAAATTAGACGAACAAAATAAAAGTAGGTGAAAGTTTTAAGATGAAGTAAAAATGCATGTATTCAGAAACATGAGGAGAAAAGTAGATAATTTTAGAACAATACATTTGGGCTTTAAATTTTATGAAAAATTATAATTTCATGAAGTGATCACGGCTTGAGAATCATATATTACGAAATATATATCAAAGAAAGTTACAGAAAGGAAGATATGAGAACAAATCTATAGAATAAGAAGGTAAAAATATGTACCTCGAGTGTTAAATAGCAGACTGCGTAAAGCAAAGAAATTGTTGTGATACGAGAAGTATTTTAACTCCTCCTAATAAACACAAGTTTTTTTTTTTTTTTTTTTTTAATCACTATTACTGTAAATAAAAGTTAACTTTAAAAGGACGTTTTATTTGCCGGTTTATTTTAGATAGATATCCATATGAAGACATACAGGAATTTGAAATAGAAAGCACATTTATAGGAAGGTAAAATAAGTTGATATTGAAAGGAAACAAGAATAAACAGTGAAAATAAGAATTAGAAGATTGTCAGAAATTGAAAGTTTCAGGTAAATTGAAAGAATGTATTCCAGATGATATGGATGACAAAGAGGAAGTACGTGTTTACGATACTAGGAGAAATGAATTTGAGAAGGTTGTTACTGATATGAATAATTGAAATAGAAAAGGACACAAGACTTAATATTGAGTTACGTTAAGGGAATAGTTTTTCGTAATGAAAATAATTTTAAAGAAATTGAAACTGCTGTAAAACTGGGTTGATATATAAATGTCGAACACACACTATGAGAGCAAGAATTTGAATTGTATTTCAAAAGTTTACTAGTACTATATGACTGTATATTGCGAGCGGTGATTACAGTTAGAGACAATTATAAATTAAAACCTTAGTACACACGGCAGACCAAATGTTCATGTAACGTAATAAGTACTTTCAGAAATTACTATTTCCATCCTCAGTTTAGTACTTCGGAAAAGAAAATTTTAAAAAAATAGGAGAGACACGGATGGGTAAAAAGTCAGGTTAAAAGGAGTAAAAAGTATGAAATAAACAATTTATTCTCAAAGAAAAGCTATACACATGTTTGTTCACCAGTCACTGATCCTAGTGGTGAGGAAGAAACGTGAATGGTGAACAAATAAACTTTCCTTTAACGAGAAGTGTTTTACTTAATATTTTTTACTCTTTTTTAACCTGACTTTTTACCCATCTATGTTTCTTTTCCACTTTTAAAATTTATTTTCTGAACTCATAACCTGAAGATTGAAATAATAATTTCAGAAAATACTTCTTAGATGAACATTTGGTCTGTGGTGAGTACTAAGCGTCTTATTTATGATTTTTTATTGCTGTTCATTACTGTTGACTTCAACATCAACATAAAGTTATTGAATATTTTATTTCTTTTTTAAATTTGCATATAAGTTTAGAAAGAAGTAATATTGTTCCTCACAGCAGGCACATCAACTTACTTTCATAGATTTTCAGTTCAGATGATATTCCAATGATGCCTTAAGGTAATCATTATGAAAAGCCAAATGATCATTGTTACCTCTGAGGAATGTAACAACTAATTTAAGAATAGTACGCTTGGGAGAAAATTTGTAGTTAGCTAATTATGATGAGATACCGAACGTTAGGTTGATAATTTTTATACTGTATTTTTCATGTAAGTGCAAATGAAACTGTAAAAGTAGTTTTCCTGCGTAGTTAACTTAAAACCTCTAATTTAATAATAGTTGTAAAGCTATTCAAACGTTAATCTCTGTATTGATTTACCTTGTACTTTCTATTTAAAAAAAAAAAAAAAAAAAAAAAAAAAAAAAAAAAGAGAGAGAGAGAGAGAGAGAGGAAAACCTAAGAGAGAGAAAGAGGTAGATGTATGCTGCATATTTACGTTACTTTAGATTCTAAATTTCTTCTTCTATTTGAAAATGTCTGCAGGGTGAAGTATTTTTTCTTTCTTTTTCTTTTGCCTCTCCCTTCTCTTTTTTATTGATAGAGGTAGTGCACTTGAAGAATCTAAATCAGAGGTACATACAGTATATCTTCTTTGTTACTGTTTAAAGATCTCTTGTTGTAGTTTTGGAGGAACGTCTTGAACTAGCAAATAGAAATAAGTTTTGCGTTTATATTAAAGATGGAAACGGAACGGACATATTGTATTGTTCTGTTTCGAAGATAACTTTCTAAAGGTTGTTTGGAAACTATCGTCCGGAATCTTAACTCTGAAACAAGTAAGGAGGCTTCGATATGTCAGAAGATGCTAAACCATCTCAATTGAAAGGTATTAACTCTAGGTGTACCTTATGTGTCACTAAGAAAATAAGTTTTTTGAACTAATGATATGATCCAATCAATGTTCTTGAGAATTCATTGAACAAGATATTTCAGTACATTAGCATGTATTAATTCTGAAGGTTCGAGAGTGCAGTAAAAGTCCACACAGAAATCCAAACTATAAGATAAAACAGATATTCTATTTTTTTTTTTTTTTTTTCATTTTGAAACATTTTCCATTAGAATGCAATTTTTTTTATCATTCGAAAACAAAAGAAATGATCAAAGTTTAGTGTTACACAAATCAAGAGATGCAATTCATTCTCACTCACGGCATGTTTCTATCTTGAAGACGGAGAAGACAACACAATTTTCTCCGCTGTTAGTGTACTTGTAAATCTGTTACAGTTAGAAAGAGAAGAGCAGATAAGCAACACCCTACAATGTTGGCGAAAGAAATAACAGTATCTTAAATCATCTTGAGAGAAGTTGTTTTTCGCGTAGAAGGAACTAAATTGATCCATTCTCAATACAAAAGCGAAAAAAAATTATCTAGTATAGAATCTGTTGTGGTTACATAGGAAGGATATGTAACTCTGTAAATCAACAGACATATAGGAAGAGTTTCCTTCCAAAGTTTAAACTAGATTGCCATGTTGCAAGAGTCTTGTAGCTGTCATTAAAAAAACATTAAGAGTCTTGCAGCACTACAATATTTCTCCATGTAAACATAGTCTTGAAGCGAACATGCAACAATTTTTTCATCTTGCAAGAAGTCAAATCATACGCAACTTTCTGGGTCGTCTTGCTTGCTAGCGGTTATCAACCTCCCACTGACATAAAAAAAAAAAAAAAAAAAAAGTTTCGCCGCTTCCGAAACGACGGACGGGGAGAGGAAGCGCACCAAAATACATGTTTTTAATGAGGAGGTTCACTATTTGTTCACTAGAGTGCAGTGCTGTATGGGTGGAGATATCTTTCTTGCTTTCAGAAAATTGTAATGTGTAAATAGTAAATAGAAAGATGGGGTTGCAAGATTTTTAATGACAGCTACAAGATTCTTGCAGTATGGCAACCTAGCTTTAGACATAGTTTACGTAAAAATTTCAACAATGAAATACAGATGCATTCAATCCAGGTGCATCGGTATGAAGGTTTTTAGACAAAATAATAAAACATAACTTAAAACATTCTTTTTAAAACAGGTTAACTTTTGCCAACTTACAGAGGACTTTTTAATTGCCAAATGATTCTATTTATTTACGTAGGGTAAACTTCAAAAAATTTGAGCCCAAATACGAGTTTCTCCAACATTCGGCAGTGTTTCGAATGTTACACGGAATGCCCGAAGATGAGCCTCCACGCCCAGGAAGCCTATCGGAACGCCTAGATGTAGTAGAACAGGAACAGAAACAACGACTCTTACAGAAACAGCAAGATCTTTTGAAACAACAGCAAGTAGAGCAACAGCAGCTTCAACAAAGACAACTCCAAGAACAGCAACAGTTGCTGCAACAGCAACAAGAGCAGATTCGACAACAGCAGCATCAGCAAATACAACAACAACAACAACTGCAACAGCAAAAAGTACAACTGCAGCAGCAACAACAGCAACTGCAGCAGCAACAGCAACAACAGCAGCAGCAGCTCCAACAACAGCAGCAGCAACAACAGCAGCAGCTCCAACAACAGCAACAACAGAAACAACGCCGGAAACAACAACAGCAGCAACAGCAACAACAAAAACAGCAGAAAGGAAAGAAAGAAATGACACAAAGTCAGAAGGTAAGTTAAGCTTGTTGTGCGAACGTTTGTTTTTAAGTTTTCTTTCACAAGCTGCATTGAGTGATAAGAAAAACTAGTATAGTGACCAAAAAAAAAAAAAGTTAATGTTACGTATGTACTTTCATGTACTGTAGAGTACATTTTTTCAAGCATTTATATCCTAATAGAGGATGAGTTCTTGCACCTCTAACTCAAAGAATTTCATTTTTGAATGATAAGGCAATCAATCGTTTGTATTAGTCATCAGTAAGTGCTTAACATTCTTGAATCGCTACTTTCTTAATTAAATTTTTATATGTGTGAATCCCTGGTTCTTGAAGGAAGCACATCGGTAAAATAATAAACTTTTGTCTCTACAAGCTAAGGGAGGAACAAAAATGATTATCTTAATTCTTGTATACAACAATTATTTTAATTCTTGTATGTTTCTTCCCTTACCCAGTAGTGATATGCTTTTAATGTTTTACTAACGTAACTTCCATCAAGAACCACCACTTGGAGGTCGAAGTGGGCAAATACACGTCACATTTGCTTCCTCTAACCATCTATATATTAAAATGCTAGGTTTGTATGTTTGTCTCCAAAGAAAAGTTTATATGTTTGTCTCCAATCCTTTCGACAATGAGATCTCGAAAACCACAAGTGCTAGAAATGAGCCGTTTTCATTGGTCGATTCCAAATTTTGTGTAGATTGTCCAGTTCTAATTGAATACTTAAAAAACATGACGTTATTTTTTATTACACTTTTAGGGGCACACTGGGAGTGTTGAAATTTTAAAAAAGTAAAGCAACATGTCCTATGAGTTATACATTCCAACACCACAAGTTGTATACAAGAATTGTATACCTCCCAGGCGTTTGTTTCATGGCCGAATAATTATGAAAAACGAAGGATAACTATTTCTCCAGTCTAAGATGAATCTTTATTGTTTGGAGTGTTTTGCCCAATGAACACCATATATCACTGACATTATAATTAATTGTGTGTGTAATGTATTTGCTTATTACATACTGCATGCAAGAAGAAAGAAAACACTGATCATACATGAATTAAAAACTCCAACCGGAAGTAGGTTCAAATCATGCAAACGGTGCGAGATATTGAACAAATAATCGAAAAAATCTTCCCTTTATGGTACCTCCTGCCAATTTTTATGAAGACGTCTTTCACTTGTGTCTGTAAAGGGGCATCTACCTATGTTGTGAGGAACGACAAGGAGATTCATGCTCATATGTGAATGCTGAGCTGTGTAGAGAGCGCAGGTTCAGCTAGTATATATATATGTATGTGTGTGTGTGTGTTTCAGTCCGCTAGTCTGATTTACCTCTCAGGCAGAATATACAATCTCGTGCTTCATTACGATAAGTTTCCACGTACAAAAAGTTTGTGAAAAAGTACCTTCATGAAAAGCGCTTTTACATCTTCTCCCTTGCAGGGTAAGTGACCACTCTTCTACCTAGTTTTGAACAAATCTTCGACCCATCACCCCAGCTTAGTGCTATCATCTATGGATGGTTCTCACATATGCTAAATGCGGTTGCATAATGATCTTATTCCTATATTGATTTCATTCCTAAAACCTCTGTTTCTCTGAATCACTAATGACCCCCTTTACCTTTTCTGCCCTTTTTGACCAACGTCCTGAGGCTTTAGAGCCAAAATAACATTATCTTTAGATAGAGCTTGACGAGAACTTTCTATTACACCTATTTGTCACTCTTTTTAGCTCAATGTTCTACTTGTGAAGAAATTACTTGACATCCATATTGTTGCAGAACACTTAGATTATATGAATGCTTCAAGTTACTACTTTTTTGTACAGAGTGGCCAAGATAAAAGAGGCCTCGTGTGATACTGAACGTGAAATTTGCAGCTTTCTGACTGTTGTTATTTTCTTAACGTTAGTGTGACGCTCGAGCGAGGTCACATGATGTCGAGTGGCTGTTAACAACGTATACTCTCAAGTGTATGTAATGGAATTGCAACCATTCATAGCGCAGCTAACGGAAGAAAAACAAGAGTATGCGTTTCTCCAGCAAAGTGGCGCTACAGCGTATACTTCACGGTTTTCAATGTCATACGTCCACGAAGCTTTTGGAGAACGTAGGATACAGTTTTCACGGGTTTATGTCCTCCCAGATCGCCCGATCTGTCGACCTGGAATTTTTATTTGTGGGGTAATTTAAAGGGTAAAGTCTACGGTAACTACTTGCATACCATTAAGAGTTGAAAATAAACATTTGTAATGCGATTGCGGACATCATCCCAAATGAATTCGCAAAAGTTTCCAGAAATATGTTGAGAAGTGCTGAGTTGTGTATCGAAGTTCATGGTGAACATTTTCAGCACCTCCTGTGAACTATTGACCTATTGAATGTTCAGTACATTATTATTGATAATAATACATTGTTTCATAATAATAATTTACTATTCTGTAATCTGTATTTAAAATAAATGAGTTATAAGGCATGGGGCCCTCTTTTGTCTTGGCCACCCTGTACAATTCCTTTGAATGGGTGATTAGATATTAAATTTCAATCACCAATTAATTATCTTTTAATATATTTTGTTCTGAGAAAGAAAAGAAGGAGAAGAAGAAATGAGACAGAAATATGAAAATCCTCTACGAATTCTAGAAAAATGATCGAGAGACGTAAAATGTGCCTTCACAATAAAATTGTAACTAATAATAATAAAAAAAATGGATAATAATAACGAATTCATAGCGTTAGTAAACATCTAAAAAGAAATTTTAGGGAATTTGGAGTAAATATGGCAATAAAACCTGTTGAAAACAAACAAACACCTAACTAAACATAAGAGTTATTTTTACAGACCGGTTACAATGCAGTGCATATTTAATGAGTTTTACATAGGTAAGACAAAAATAAATATCAATATGAGAATTGACGAACACATCAGAGATAGTAGTGATGAATTTCCCTTTCTAGGATTATCTGTTTAAAAATCAATAACCAACATGACAAAAAAGTTACATATATCAGACAATAACACTGAAAGAAAAACAATTGAGGGATTTTTATTAAAACAAAGTTCCATAAATTAAATTTAGATTCAGGTGATTTTGATAAAGAATGGAACACACTTATAGATCATTGCGGAAAATCCAGTGCACATTAAACCTCTAAGATTTGGATTTTGCAAGAAAGAAAGAAAGAAAGAAAAAAAAAACGAATGTACAAACGTATTAGAAAGACTGTAAATTTTGACATGAATGACTGTACATTTTTTTAAAAACTTAGCTGATTACGACATATAATCTTTTTATTCTACCAATATTTTATACAATTCCATTAAGCTTTGCATCTCACAGGCACGTAGCCAAGGGGAGGTCCGAACCCCCTTCTCCCTTTCGAAACCAGAAATGGAAAAAATTAAGGAAGGATGAAACATAGTGCCGTTCTGTAATAGTGTGGACATTTTTTATCATATGTTTTCATCATCGCTTCTCTGCAGTATCAAGCATGTTATTTCGGAAACAGTTTTCTACTGCTCCTTTAACGTCTTATTTGGAACAAACAGTAGTTGAAGGAATAACAGAAACAAAAAGTTATATGGAAAGAAAGTTCTGTTAACAGTGAATATGTACCTTTTATAATAGCTGAGGTCATAATGAAAGTAAAATTGTTATATTTGAATGAACAGAGGAAGAAACGTAGATATTGTAAAATCTTTTTCAATACTTTATATTTCTTTACTCGAGATTTCTTCATAGTTTGTTATTAAAATACTAATATATCCTCATTTTATTGTCCTAACGAACCAATATATGTTGCCAGTAAATAGTTTAGATTGATCGAGCCCCTGGTGTGATAACTACAGTATTTCATGTCACGCCCCCACCCTCCCCATTACGAAATCCTCGCTACGTGCCTGCACCTCTGTAGTCCAAGGGTATGCAAAGTCATGAAGAAAAACATAAGTTTGTGTAAGGAATCTGATATTTCTCTGACAAATCCTGCTATTAAATTCCATTACAAGAAAATGTTTAATGAATTCTGAAGCTACTGATCATTTCTCTTTTTCTCACTTTAGGCAAATGCTATATACCGACTACAAAAGTTCGTTAAGCGGCCCATCACGGCTCCGCGAATTAAACCAGGAGAAGAAGATGAATACACCGGTCCTGCATTTCCTGCAGGCATTGCCTATCGACCTGCCTACCCTCTGACTCCTGCTGCTCCTTTGGTAATGCCACGACCTCCTCCTCCGCCACCCTCACCTCCACCATCTCCTGTAGAGGAACCGCAAGTCATTGAACCTCCACCACCGCCTGAACCTTTGCCTTTACCAGCAGAAGTCCCTCCGCCGCCTACTGGAGTCATCAAACCTATTGGGAAACCAGCAGCTGTCACAGTTTATCGTCCAACAGAATGGAAACCACGCACTCCCACACCCGCTCAAGGTCCCAGATTTCCACAACCACCCATTGTTCAACCTGTGCCTCAGAGACCCGTTCCTACAAGACCTATTCAACAACAACCACAGCCATTACCGTTGCCTCCACCTAAGAAATTGCCTCAACAACCACCAACAACGATCATACAACCACCAAAGCCTGCTACTCCAACTCCGAAACCAGTGCCTCCACCAGCAGTTCCAAGACCGATTGAACCACCTGCACCAAAACCTGTTCAACCTCCACCCCCGCAGCCCCAGCCACCTCAAACCAAACAGCAGGAGGCAGTAAGCGAACTCTACAATGAAGAAGCCATTGCTGAGACTTTGATTTCCAACGCTGAAGTGCTTAAAGGAAATACAATTGGGTAAGTGATGTTAAAGGAAAATAAACAAAGAGAAACCATTTCTATTTCTGTAATTGCTTATAGAATGTACGAGACATTGTAATATTATAATCAAGTTTACTTTCTCAGTTGGTCAATATTTGGGACACATTACTCGATTGTCTTTTTCCACTCCTAATGAATACCAATTAACTAATATGCCTTTTCTACCATATTAGTGTTAACAGAGAACTGAGCTCAGTGTACAGATTTCGGAACAAAGAAGAAAAAACTGAATGCGAATTGCTAGCCGATTTAATTTGTTCTTTAAATACAGTAGACTTCGGAGTATCTGGTTCGTGAATATCCGACCTCGGTACTATCCGGCTTAGTCTTCTTTTACCGTAATTAATAGAGGAAGGTAAGACGTTGCATTGGCAACATTGCCAAGGCGTCGGAAGTTGGAGTCTGCTACGATCCTCCTACGTGTCGTGTGCAAAATATAAATTGTGTCAGGAAAAGAGCAGCGTTCTGCTCCTTGTTCATTGTTTCGTTAGTATGGAACGGACCTCAATACAATACTCTTGCCGCTGTTCCTGATTATAACTGTACAGTATGTATAGTGCTGTATTCGCAAATTGTTCTTGGGGTGTGCTTAATGTTTTTAAAGTGTACTACAGTGAAGATTTGAAAATGCGTGATAAACGAAAAAAAAAAAAAAAAAAAGGTGGTGACTATGGAGGAGACTATTCATAAAACTGCGGTCTATCCGGCTTTTTTGTTATCCGGCCTGCCCTTCCGCCACATTAGACCGGATTCTCGGAAGTCTACTGTATATGAAAAATTCCACATATAGGAGTGCATATAGAAAAGAAATAAACTGCATAACCTTCCGTTCTGAAGGATGCTTCTTCCTTATGTGTCAACTTTACTTATTTTAATTTAATAATGAACTCAAAAACCGAAAATTTCAGACTATGAAATTTCTATTAACTGTATGTTCTTTTCACTTGAAAAGTGAGATTTAATTTTATTTGAATAAATAAGAAAAATCAACGTCAAAATTATCCTTTAGCGAAAAGGAAGTAGTAGAATTATTTTCGGCTGTAATTTATAGTTCATATATCAAAACTTTTGATCAGGTATCAAGAATCTACTTTGATAATAACAAACATCATCACACATATTGAAATCGAAATAACACACGTGGAAATACGATATTATTATTATCGTCATTGGGGATAAAAACCAAAATTGTAACAGGAAGAATATCTGACAAACTCTTATTAATTTTATAATAAAACTGGCTTCATTATGCTTGCACATTTATCCCATGAAACGTTTCAAGAACTCTTCTATTCCCTTCGTCGGTCAATTAATTTTGACTATTAAGAAACTGAGTTTTGTTTTAGCGTTTGTTTTTCTCAGTATATTGTCACCGACAAAGGGAACAAAAGCTCATGACAATTTTCCCGGGTAAATACACAGGCATAATTTGTAAATTCAGTTTTATTGTTAAATCGTAACGTAAAATTAGACTTTCTGGTAGTTGTCAAGGAAAATATTGTAAAAGTTCTTCCATTTGAAGGGGTAGGTAGAACTAGCTTGAGTAAATCAGAGTCTGAAATTGACTCACAGCAGCAGATTATTATACAGAGCGTTCAAAAAGTCTCTATACACCTGAATTGTCACATATTCAAAGCAACGAGAAAATTATTTTACTCAAAATTTATTATATTTTATGGCATAAAAGCACTATGTACAGGGCGTAGCATACACACACATTTTCACAGCAAATGTTGGAAATGTTCCCCATGAGCCTCCAAACATGCTTGCACACGTTTCTTCTTGTTCTCAAATACTCCTTCAATGTCTCTAAATTTATCGATCAGTGCCCTTACAGTGTGACGATTCGGAACAGGTGTATCCGAAAACCTAGCTGCAAACTTTCTGTACTCACCTTGTTCACGGAACACATGTTCAACCAGGAATATTCGTTGTTCCAAAGTTAACACCATTGTTTCAGACCGCTAACTAGATGCAACAATCACTTCAACGTCACTTTTCCGACTGGAATCTAAGAAAGGAACTTCACGCAAGGCAATAATATAGCAGTGTTGCAAACCTTCGCGTAAAATTTTATTTCATGTGACTTTGAATGCGACTTTGACTTGCCACGATTCAGGTGTATAGAGACTTTTTGAACGCTCTGTATAAACCCTCTAATAACAACAGTATTTACAGAAATACTACAATACAATTTTCACTTATGCGAGGTAGAAAAAGGGTAGTCAAATACTTTGCAGCCTTGAGGATCTCCACAGAGCTTCGGGCAAGCTAGATAGAGTGGCTTAGGAAACCCCAATGCTCCGCAGCAAGCAGTGAGGGGGTTAAAAGTCACAGAGCCCCGAAGAAGAGCAAGCAACTGAGGTTGGGATAACAAGAGAGCTCCGAGTAAGCTAAGCCAAGTGGAAGGGAAGCAGAGTCCCGCAGCAGACTAGAAGCTTTGAGGTTGTGTTTCTCCTAGAGCTCCAGGCAAGCAAGAGGAGGGAGACCAGAAAACTGGCACCTGTTCACTGGTTGCTGTACTGTCGTTATGTGATTTGTAGGAGGTGCTGATGGTTCGTCGTCTTCTTCTTGTAGTAATCCTACGTGGTATGTAGTACTCCGATGTAAATACATGTGATGATGTTTACAAACAGGAGCATATGGCATTGTTTGTACACAAAAGAACGTGGTATATTGTCGAATAGTATTTAACGAATAAAAAGATATTTAAACTCAATTTAGAAAAATAATATCAGCTACTGCGTAAATGTCGTTTTTGTTTTATTCTTATTTTATTTATTTATTTTTTTTTTTAAACTTTCAAAACATCCGCTGGAGTAGCTCGAAATGTCGGTAAGAACAAGATGCAGAAATTGTTACAGATTATGAGTTCTAGTACGTGGTAATTCCTATATGTAATGTTTTGCAGACTTTTTAAGTTTTATCTTAAAACCCCCATATCTCAAAGTTTGAACTTATTGATGTGATGCAAAGCGTTCTAAAAATAAAATTTTTCAATGTTGAATATTTGTATTTGAATATTATGTATGGTTATTCTAAAAATGCATTATTATTCTTTTTTGATTCTTTCAGAGTAAATTTCAAGAAATTCGAGAAAGGTTATGATCATCTGCAAAGGTCAGCAGTGTACCGAATGATTCACGGTTTGGAAGACGAACCGGAACCGAAAATTGCTCGGTTACCAGAAAAGGTGGATACTTCTGAGCACTACAAAACCGTGTGCTTTAACAAGATCTTACAGTAGGTTGCTTCTACTAAAGCTTTATTTACAAATTAACAGTTAACAACAATGCAATTGGTGATGGTTCTTTGAAAACTTCTGTAATTGTCGACATAAGTTTGAATTAGTTTTTAGTCACTGGATAAACAAATAAGAGATACGCTAAAAAAAAAGATACAGAGGTCCCAGTTGCACTAAATCATGGGATATTGCAAGAATAACAAACTGTAAGCTACTTTAATAAGTTTTCAATGTAGTTCAGTGATAGAAAGTTCTCCTCTGTTGAGAAGGATTATAGACTCAATTCTATTTTAACTCATTACAAACAATGTTGTATCCACGAGTTTTCTTGGGATTCCTTTATTTTCTTCTGCCTTTTTATTCTAAGTTTTAAAATTACCATTTACTTACATTTGTGGATGTTCCGTTACCATGCAGGCGTAAGTGAGGAACATTAAACTAAAAGTTAATGAATAAGATATTTAGTTACGAGGGGTGATCGGAAAGTAAGGTTACAACACCTGCAGTGAAACATGTATATATTATTTCATACAACCAATACAGCCAACAGATAATATATACATTAGGTTATTTTTCGACATAGTCTTCATATCGGTTGAGGCATTTGTCCCATCGTAGGATGAGTTTGAAGATTCCCTCCTGGTAAAAATCCTGTCCTTGCGTGTTCAGTTATGTTGTCACGAAGTGATTCACCTCCTCGTCTGAAGCGAAGCAACGATCTCCTAGGTGCTCCTTCAAATGCGGGAACAAGTGAAAGTCACTTGGAGCGAGGTCCGGGCTATAGAGAGGTTAGTCAATGATGTTCCAGCGAAACAGCAAGGTGAGTCGACCACTGCGCTTCTCGTCGGTGACGTTTTCTCTACAAGCCACAAAATTTCGACCCCATTCTGCGACATGCTGACGAGACATTACAGTTTCTTCGTAAACTTCTACCAGCTGCCGGTTAATTTCAGCCGCGGTTACATGTTTCGCCTACAGAAACCGAATAACTGAGTAGACTTTCCCGCGAGACCAGTTTTGCAAACGAATTATTTGTCTTTACCTGCAACTAATGCTGTAGGTGGCGGATGGCTGAAACTCTGCACAGTTGCCAACTCCTTGTATTAAAATTACCGCACACTCCTCCTTTCTCTATAACAGACGAAACTCGAGAAATATCGGCCTTGTAACTTTAGTTTTTGATCCTCCCTCGTATTCGATTTTGATCGTGATTCACGAAAGATTGAAACTTAACTAATTAACAATTCCGTTGGTAATATACAGGTTAGTCTGTTTCCATTACTTAGTTACATATCGAGCACTATTGAAGTTAATATTTTCAAACAAAAATTTAAATTATAATATAGTGAATCAGTCTAAGTATCATATTAGCAAAAGTCATACCACTTGAAAGAACTTTTGAATACTGGACATGTAACACTCGAGAATTCGAGTGATTAAGGGACACAACATTGGAAACATTTTGAATGCGTAAAAACAAATAATTTCAATGAAAAAAAAAAAAAAAAACGCAATAAATATTTGTCGTGAATGCTCAAATTATTTCATAGTACATACAGGGTGTTTCAGGATTAAACTGACAAATTAAGCATACGTGTTCAGGATCTCAATATAAGAAAAAATTATCTGGGACTTTGGTCAAAAACGCCTAATTACGGAAACGGAGCCAACGTAAAGTAAATCATTCTATGACTACTAATTACCTTAAATCTTCTTTATTAGGCGTTTCCGACCAAAGTTGCAGATGAACATTTTTTTCTTCTATTGAGGTCCTGAACACGTATGTGAATTTTATCGGTCGTTTATCCAGTGAACCACCCTTGGAGTAGTTCCACTAATTACCCTAAATTGGTCATATCTCCAAATTAGGCGTTTCCGATCAAACTCCGCAGATACACTTTTTTCTTGTATTGAAGTCCTCAACAGATATGCGAAGTTTGTCAGTTTACTACATGAACACTATGTACTGTACATCACACTGGGGAATGCGAAAGGATATCAAGGATCATATCATGAAGAGACTTTTGAACCTTATATATGAAATTATTGAAAATATGAACGTATCATAATTTCAATTATAATACAAACGGAAGTGCGATGATAATCCTGGGAACCAAAAGGAATGTCTTGATTTTTGAGTCTAAAGTAAATTCGAGTGACAAAATATTTGAAGAACATCTATACTGCTGCTAAAAAATATAGCATGAGACATACAAAGCAATTAAAGGATGATAGAAACCCATAAAAATAATTACTATAATTATCTAATGAAGCAGATATTCTTTACTATGACGTTTCTCTTTAAAGGTTCACTATATTTTTTAAAAATATATGAATATTGACATAATATTATATTGTGCTAAACGGCATCTGTCACCTTACAATTAAATATATATACTGTATATACAGAGGGTTGATTAATTCGTGTGTCAATTTCATTTGTTCACTGTGCAAAAGTGGTATGAGGTAAAGCCGTGCAATTTGGTGTAACTTTAGACGAAGGATATAAGTTTTGTTTCGCCATAGAAGCATGCCACTTGTGCTAAAGATTGAAGAGATATAGGGTCAAAGGTAAAATTTCGATTTTTTCCTTATGGGACTGCAATGGTAAATTCTGAAAGAGCTTGAAAAAACGTAAATCGAAGTGATAACAAAGAAAAAGCTGTATGGTATGATTCTATGTCGCAAAGCCGACCAAATATGCGTCAATCAAGTGTCATGGTCAGAGGTCCCTGTCAGATGAAGGTCACATGTCACCTTGAGAACCCATTTGACATGATGAAGTACGAACATTGCGTTGCTTTCAGTGTATTCAAATGGGTTCTCGAGATGACCTGTGACCTTGATCTGCCCGTGATCTCTGACCTTATATATATATGAGGATCATTTGAAAGAAAAGATAAATACTTTTCTATTTCTGTATGTAAATTGCAAATTTAAAATACATTTTATATATATCTATATCTATCTATCTATCTATCTATCTATCTATCTATCTATCTATCTATCTATCTATCTATCTATCTATCTATCTATCTATCTATCTATCTATCTATCTATCTATCTATCTATCTATCTATCTATCTATCTATCTCTATCTATCTATCTATCTATCTATATATATATATATATCTATATATATATACTTGCATTTAGTAACCAAGAAAAAGATAACTATGTATTTCTCCTCTCCTATGTATTCATGACTTACGTTACCATACAAAAATAATTAAAACTACATATTTCTCTAATCAAGAATGTTGAAATTACAGCTCAAAGAACCAACATCAAAACCTGCATATTGTCTAATTTACTTTAGAGAATTTTTTATTTAACCTTGAGGTTACGCTTTTAATAATTTATCCAAATTTAGTTAACTTTACTTAGAAAAAAATGCAATGCATTACAAAGCAAATTAATGAAAATGTGTAATATCCTTTATTATATATGTGTTCGATGTCCGATTGGAGAGTGTTGGACGCATTACAATGATTCGGACTCCACTTTAAACTATACAGGGCGTTACAAAAATTTTGTCACAATATTTTGGGAATAGATTACTCACATCAAAATAAGAAAAAATAATCATAAGTCCATAGTTTCGTAGTTATAGGGTGCGAAAACGTGAAAAGATGAACTTTCAAGGTCCATAGTTCCACTACTATAGGACCGATCGTAGTCGGGTCAAGACATCACTAAGGAACTAGTATGGGAACTATCCAAATATCCAGCTTTCAGAATCTCCGGTACTTGCACAATTATTTTTAAGGAGGCTGTTTGGGAGTACTTGATCACTCTCCACCTACCGCTCTGAAAATTGGTTTGCAAGTACTGGAGCATTGTTAAACTTGGATATTTGGATAGTTCACATACCAGTTCCTCAGTGATGTCTTTACTCGACTACGATAGATCCCATACTAGTGGAGCTATGAACTTTAAAATTTCACTTGTTTCACGTTTTCGGCACCCTATAACTACGAAACTATCCACTTTTGAGCACAGGTCCATATGAACTTTTTTCTTATTTTAATGTGGGAAATCTGTTCCCAAAATATTGTGATACATTTTGTAACACCCTGTAGATTCACATCTTATATAGCGTCGGTGCTAAAAAGGACACGAAACTTCAACAAATCACAATACCTTTATTATACGGTACTAGCAGCGTTCACCCCGCTTCGCTGCGGTCACCCCGGAACGCAATAAACTTTGTTACTTAGATAATTTTTACTTTTTCGCTTTCAAGTGATATGATAAAAACCATAGAAGATTGCAGTAAATCTTAACATTATATCGCCTGTCATTTATGTTAACCCGCCCCGCTTCGCTGCGGTCATCCCGGTGCTGGCATATTGTAAAAGTGTCTGTAAAAATAAGCAAATCAATTAAAAAATTTTAAACAGAAGATTCAAGCTATTTTCCGCTGTATATCGCCTGTCATTTATGTTAACCCGCCGAGTGACACGGTCATGCGGGTTGCATATAAATATGTTTATTTTTACCTATGATGAACTAATAACAAAGGATTTGTACGTTATGGACACTTGAATGGTCAATTATCTCAAGACACTGGTAATTAAAAATTAAAGTGATATGATAAAAACCATCTAGGGTCCAAATCCTAATAACCCCCCAAAAATGAAAGAAATTGGTTCAGCCGTATTAGCGTGATGAGCGGACAAAGGATTTTGTACGTTCTCTTTTATATATATAGATGATATTAATCATTTGGTAGATATATTCCCGATCATCACAAAACATATTTTACGCTTAATGCTAATCTTTATATGTAAAAGAAGTCGTCTTGAGTGAGTGCGTGACTGACTTATCAACTCTAGATTAAGTCGCTTAAACTAGCTAGATATAATACAGCTCCATGTAGTCCAATATTATAAGGATAACTCAATAATATCTGTTGTTTCATATTTGCATTTAAAAATACTTAATCGATTCACCAGGGTTTCCAAGATGTGAAGTCGTAGATGAGAAAATTATCAAACCGTGACGTCAAAAATAAAACAGATTTTGTAAGTTAATATAAAGGACAAAACTATTAAATGATTCGCATTATCAAGAGATTTGATGTGATGAAGCAAAATATCCCCTACCAGATGGCCAATTAAGAAAGAATATGCAGCATCAAAAGAGGAAAATAAACATTCAGATATGGAATTAGTTTTTAAAGCTCCACCATTAAAAAATTAGCTCTCGAAATTATCGGTAAAAATTCTAGTTAAATCCTAGTCTTTTTCCAGGTTTCCCAAACGTAAAATTAAGTTCAAGGCTCACTGGAGATATTTTAGGTCAGTAGACACTGCCATTTTACACTTCTCCCAATCGAGAGTTTGGGAAGTGTAATACTCGACCTAGATTCATGTAATGCACTGTTCATAAGTTCTCTTACAGATTTAGACTTTATAGCCACCCTGCAGCTCACCATAGGGTGATGTCTCTTTCATAGTTTATATACGGTGTAATTCTTCAAATATACTCCTCTTAATAGAAAATGGATTACATCAATCTATTTTTATTTGACAGCGTTACACTTACAGTAAATATAAATTAATGAGCCTTTGTTCTAACTTCATGGAAGTCCATCTTTTACTTCACGAAAAGGAAGAAAACAATATAGGAAACCGGAAAATAATGGAAGATCACAACGATTTCCAGCAAGTAAGAAAATATGAGGACAAAAATACATAGAACGGCGAGGGAAACATATGGTATGCTAGGGAATCGGAATTATTTAAACACTGTAGTAGCGCAAACAATAGTGAAAAGAATACAAAAACGAAACATTCTGTAACTAGGAAAGTGAAATGCAAACACTGAGTACAGACGATGTTCAATAAAGACGTTTTGATACATTTATCGTGAAATGGAAGGGCACTAAGTTGGCATAATTACCAGTTCTCCCTATCTATTTCTTCCATCATATTATGGAAACAGTTTATATTCATTTTATAAAATTCGGCAGGCTACGACTGGGTCCTTATCTGCACCTGAGTAATCAGCACATCATCATCTAAGCGTTTTTCAAAAATAATTTGATGGAGGGAACGATTTCACGCTAGATAATGTCTCATTCTGTATAATCATCCTTGCAAAAAATCCTGTGGATTTTATCACATGTTTAGAAGTTCACTTGTGGTAATCATTCTGAAAAAAGAGTAAGCAAACAAGGAACCTACACTGTTGACACCGTCAGCATATGCTGATCGTTATGGGTGGGTTTCTGCCGGCTCATACACCAACTTTAACTCTGTCAGCTGATGTCTATGGAACATTAAATATATATTTGTGTCTTTGACTCTATGTAAGACTCGATATATATATATGACATATTATTACAAGATGAGATTTAGCAAAGCTACACATTTGAAAATGAAATGAAACGAAATTTTTTAGTTTTACGGCCCGCGGTTATGCCGATTAGGCTAAAGGAGACGGTGATGATGAGTAATGAATGAAATGGTGGAATGAAGAAAGAGGGAGGAAACGGGAGTACCCCGAGAAAACCCACGCACACGGTAGCTACACATTCGAATCGCTTATGTCAGTATTTTATGACATACGCAGAATAGGGATCTGCCCATGCATAGTTAGTTTCATCTGCAAAATTTGATAATGGGGTGGTTGTCTTTTAAAAGCAGGAACCTGATAACAGTTCTATACCCATTCATTTCATTCTTCTTTCCTACATCCTCGCCCATGTGAGAAACAAATAGGTTCAGAGTTCAGGGAAACAACTGCCACTGTAGTATATTAGAGAAGAGTTTTTACTCATGTGCAATTTCATTATCCTAAGACTACAGAAAGTGGGGCAGTTAAACATTTCCTTGAACGCCACTCGTATTTTACGAGTCATAGAGAACTTTCTGCAGTAAAAAATTCTTTATAATAATATAAATCTACAAAATAGGTTAGATTGAAGTTATTTATGAAGATTTTTTAAAAAATTAAATACACTATTTCTGTAGTTATAATCCAATGAATTATTTATTACTACAAGTTTATTTGTTCTCCTGACATGAACAAACAAATCAACAATCGATGAGTTGAACTACTTTTTCTAGATGTTTAATTATCAAAATTGCGACGTTACATGAATTTAAAATATTGTATAAACTTCTAATTGTTATAATGACTACCTAGATACGGCTCAACAGCTTGGAAGAAAGTTGATGTTGCATCAGATTTTGTAAGTAAGATTTTTTTTTAATTTCATATACTCAATTAATTATTTCTGTGCATTTAAATGTTCAACTATAACAATTGAATACATTAAATAAATATTAATATTTTATAAAGAATGCTAATTACAGAAGGTCGGTCCACATTTATAGAAACGAAGTGGAACGTTCGCCAGGGGCGCTAGAAACGCACAGACAGTAAGCACAGCAGGGCAATCAGAAACCAGTTGTGTGGAGAATTCGGTAGCAGGAAATGAAGTGCTCCGAGTGTAAAATGCCTCCAAAAGTGACCCCATTCTGGGAGGGGTACATCAACTCTCTTTCCAACACTGGATACAGCTACAGTGCAATTGTGAAACAGTGTTCGTTCAACTGTTTCGTCATTTCTAAGAAGGGTATTGCCAATGCACTCAAACGCAACAAAAATGCACAGCCAGAGGAGACGGGTGTGCTCACATTGGCACGAAAATAACACCCCCGTCCCAAACATACAATGGATGTGGTTCGACAAGTGCAGAAGTTGGTGAACCAGGAGAATCCGTCGCCACAAAGAGACATTTCCAGGAGTGTTAGAAGATCCAAATCAACTGTGCAGAGGATAATCAGCCAGGATTTACGCCTGAAAGTGAAGCATAAGCGACGTGTTCACACACTCACAGCCAAACACATCCGGGAACGCAGGGTCCATTACAAACGGTATTTAGGGGGTAACAAATGGAAATATGTGGTCACGTTAGACGAGGCCTGGCTCTATTTGTCAAACTCCACGCGGGTTCGAGCAATTTATTATCATCCCAAGGATGCCAAGGACCAAGAGTTGCACGAAATGTGAAAATTAACGCAGTATACTATCAACAACACGTTCTGGAGCCATTATACCGGCAGCATATTCCGTCGTTGTATGGTGCTGAGCTGTCGAAAGTCTTCATTCATCAAGACAAAGCAGCCAGCCACACGGCTCGAACAACTGTGGCATACATGACCCGCAAAGCGCGTGAAACTGGAATCCATGCTATCCCATATTCAGACATCTCTGTCAAGTCCCCCGACGCTACACCAATGGACTTTCGTGTTTTCGGGTGTTTGAAGCGAGCGATTTCGTTACGTCGCCCACGCACAATGACTGGTTTGTGGAAAGTTTGCAAGGAGGAGTGGTCCAAACTGGATCAGATTTCTCTGAACAGAAGCCTACTCCAATGGAAACTTCGGTGTCGGGCTATAGTTTATAGTCAGGGTCGTTATATCGAGCACAAGCACTTGAAATACGGCTTTACGCCCTAGAGTAGGGGACACAAAATCGTTTCTATAAATGTGGACTAACCTTCTATACAAATAAAATACTTAAAAGCAATTAAATCTGGTGACTTTGTGTGTACTGAATCGAATTAAATCCCAAATCTCCAGTGCTACATATTTCCAGAATCCCAAATTTCCAGCTGACGAAGAAAAAAGTCTATATTCATCACTAGAAATATTCTATATTGTACTTTTCTAATATGTATATGGTGTTACAAAGTTGTGTCACAATATTTTTGGGAACAGATTCCTCATTATCAAAATTAGAAAATAAGTTCATATGGACCTGTGCTCAAAAGTGGATAGTTTCGGAATTATACGGTGCCGAAAACATGAAACAAGTGAACTTTAAAAGTTCATAGCTCCACTATTATGGGACCTATCGTAGTCGGGTCAAGACATCACTGAGGAACTGGTACGTGAACTATCCAAATATTCATGTTTAAGAATGTTCCAGTATTTGCACAATTTTTAGACGTAGGTGGAAGGTGATCAAATACTCCCAAACAGCGTCTCTAAAAATGATTGTGCAAGTACCGGAGTTTCTGAAAGATGGATATTTGGATAATTCATATACTAGTTTCTCAGTAATGTCTTGACCCTACTACGATCGGTCTTATAAAATAGTGGAACTATGGATCTTTAAAGTTCATATTTTTACGTTTTCGACACCCTATAACTACGAACTATGCATTTACGACCACAGGTCCATATAATTTGTTTTTCTTACTTTGATATGAGAAATGTATCCTCAAATATTGTGACACACTTTTGTAATACCCTATACATAGAAAGGTTAAATATCAGTTAACAACTTAACGAGGCATTATTTTATTAAACGCATGTAAATTTAAAATTTTGTAAATTAACGCTTACTTCTGAATTACTAACTTCAAACTATAACAAAATTAATATTAAAGCTAAATGGATAATCGTAAATGTTGAACTAATAATGAATGAACACTAAGAAAATTTCATATGTAATAATTTGGATGTTTTATTTACTGTTCCATAATTTTAGGTAGTAAACGAAATCATTTTTAAAAAGATAGTAAAGTTTTATTGAAGAAAATATGAAATCAACAATCGAGATGTACTGTTTTACACAAATAAGTCTATATTATTTTACTGTCTGGCATTATTATTTCTAACAGAATTCTTTAAAATATTTGTTTTCTAAAATATACTTTGCATTGAAATAATCTTTTCTTTGATATTTCTTCTTTAGTTTCTTAACAATGTTAAATTCGTTTTCCAGTTTTCAGCATTTTCTAACTTAACAAAACTTCATCTTGATAATCTGTTTAAACTCAATATAAGTCCACATTAAAACGTAATTACATGATCTCTCTAAATACGATATCTGGGTAATGAAGTTGTTGCAATTGTGAGCTGTGTTAAGTTACTAGTCCACCTCAAGAACCACATTTCCAGAGTAGCTTTCAAAATAACACGCTGTCACTATTTGTAATAGTTTCTATTATCTTCGTTATGTTTGCCAGTTTTGCTGGACTTACATTAATGCTAATGTAAGTTTCATTTTGTTACAAATACTCTTAAATAATTGTTTAAACACATTTTCTCCAAATATAATTTAACCATTGATCATAAATCTTTTTATTCCTTTAAACGACATGCAAGCGGATGCTTAGTGAACTTTTTTACTTTTTTAAAAAAAAAAATAAGCAACCAGCTACAGCTAAGATTATATCAATCAAGTGGTTAAAGATAATAAGATTACTGATTCTAAATGATGGATATTAAGCCAGATATTGTAAATGAGATCTTTCTGTTCTTCAAAAATTCGCTTCAGATTCTTAGTTGGTCAGTTAAAATTATGCGAAGATTTCTAAAATAGAAGAATTAGTCGAGATTTGCAGTAGTAACATACGTCCACGGTGGCAGCGTGTATGTTACTGACTGAAGCAGTTTCCAAGATTCGCTCGCTAGCAAGCATATACATAGTGGTAATTTATTCTCTGAAAGGTTGTGCACTGTTGAGTTCTGTGTTATTTGACAGCCTCAATGATGGAAATGCAACCAAGTCTAATTTGAGAAGTTTTGCTTTACGAGCTCGAATTAGATTGTGATGCCGCCGAAACAACCCAAAATATTCATTGTGCGAAATGTGAAGAAACAATTGACTGCAACACAGCAACCAGATGTCTCAAGAAATTTCGCTCACCCAAGTCACACAGTCCGAAAACCGTGAATTACGAATTGTGCAAGGCCGAAGCAAATTCTACAATTAACGCTCGGAGGTTATCAAATAAGCTCCGTATCTCATAGTTTACTGTGGTTCATCTTCACATTTTCGCCAAAAACATCCAGAGCTTCCAAATTGTACATCACGAATTAACCTCAGCTCAGGCACACGAAAAAAATAAATAAATAATGGAAAACCGAGTGATCTGCGTTCCCTGGAAAGAGAAATAACGTGCGACGAAAAGTGGATAGTTTTTCGAAATCTAACGTGTCTACGGAGTGGTTAACCAAGAATACAAAAACCTGTCGCAAAACATGGACGTTTCGAACACAAGGTAGTGCTCTACTTCTGGCTGAGTTATGATTGGATAATTCACTATAAGTTCGTCTCAAACGGTGTAACCACAAATGTCAACTTGTATCCCGAACAATTGGAGCGGATATATGTTACTCTGTCCCAAAAATATTCTGCATTGGTGAGCAGAAAGCGAGTTCTTTTGCAAGCACGATAATGCATACCTCTCGAAAACTCTAGGAACGTGAAACAATTGAACCGATGCTCCACTCAGGATACAGAGTGATTATAAATAATTCAGCGGGTTTGAAAAGTTTGTATTAAAAAATAAATAAATAAAATAACGAATGATACATGGAAATATACATATGCTGTCCAAGTTTCATACATATTGTTACAAATGTTCGATCTGGCTTCCATTCGTCATACGGAACACATTTAAGCGATAGCACGTGCTTTAGCGTGTTCTTAACAGCCGTAAATGCAACTGAAATGCAATCCAGGAGCTCACCCAATATTGTTGGTAATTGCAGCATACACATTGTTTTTCACATACCCCCAAAGAAAGAAGAAAAAAACGAACTGTTGGATCGGGAGATCTAGAAGGCCAGGGGAAAGGCGCTAAGTAATCTTTAGCAAATGGCCAATCCAACGGCGTGGGTTTTTCGTTTTTTTATATAGGCGGCCAGTGAATGCCCTTAAACTGTCGATACCGTCTCAGAATGCTTTGCTGATCTGGTGATACAATTGCAAACTGTCTACGGAATGCATGTTGTACCGTAATAACGGAAAAGCAGTTATCATATTCCAAAACACAGAATGCTTTCTGCTGCACAGACATCTTTTCGGACACCAGGTTTTTGCTGCCATCTGTCACCAATATTACAAATACGAGAAATTAAGCTTTTAAATGTTTTCTTTCGTTTCATCATTAGCACAACTGTATTGTATTCATAGTTTTCGACATATTTCACTTTAAAACCGATGAATAATTTTATAATCACTCTGTGTTATCCGTACTTCATAACTTCGGATTATTGCTTGTTCCGATCTGTGACTAACTTTCCGTGCTAGCGATAGTCCAACAACAAAGAGGTGTTGAAACCTTCAGTACAGAATTTCTTCGCCTCGAAGTCAAGAATTGATATCGGATTGGAATCGAAGAATTCATACGGTAATTGACTTTAAGTGTTACGCAGCTTTCGTTGTAACTTGACAACTAAAGCAAGTAAGTGACCGAAATATTACAAAATTTCATTCATCTTGTATTTGAAGTCTTCACAGACGGAACAAACTTTCATGATCAAAACTAGAGAAATATACATCAATATATTACGAGAATGAATAGTTGCTTATTTTCAGGACACACGAAAAATTACGAAATAACAACATAAACTTTATATATATTATAGAAATAAGACAATAGGAAGCACTGATATTTTTATAATTTGTACAAAAGTTGGTGATAATTCTCGTTACATGTTATTCCATTAATATAGTATATTCTTATACACATTTCCTTCTTGTTATGCACTTTACATATATTTTCTGTAATTTCTCGTCCTGGAATGAACACAGATTTTTGCTCTGGTTTCAAAAAATTGACAAGGTTAACCTGCACTGTCGAGAAACATGTTACATCGTCATTACGGAGCCTTTGGTTATTTTATTCGCTACCTACCAGAAAAAAGTTCACTTTTTTGGTTAGGAATAGTTTTGTATTTTTTATTTTTAAAGAGCTTAACGACCACATGATGCTTTGGTTAAAAAAAAAAAAATGCCTAAAGATACTGTTTATATTATTATTTTTCCAATTTTCTTTGAAAACACGAATATATGTAAGTGAATTTACTGATATCATCAATATTTGAAACACGAAATGACCTTGCATTATTTCTCTAATTCTTGGATTACTACAGACGAATTCGAACAATTCCATTGTTTCTTTTATAACAATAATATTTAGTTTCCATGGACTTTGTTGTAAAACAATTGGTGTTTGTTCATAAGCTCATTTCTATAGATAATGAATAACTTAAGAACAAATAGAAAAAGTGTGGGATGAAGTTTAATTTCGTAACGGATTGCATATAGTAACTTCATAACATATGGCAAAGTAGTGCATTATCAAGCATAAGCAACATATTATTATGTGTAAGTTTGTTTTAAGAATATGGATACCTTAAATTTATTTAGCATATTTCAAAAACCTTAATTAGATTTTAAAAAAGCTAAATATCCGATTCCTAGTAATCATTGCCTAAATTGAGAAAATAGAAAGATCACATTTTTTAAAATTACTCATTGTAAGAGCTTATTCTTGCCTTGCACTTCTCTCTGCACTTGCACATTAGTTCATTGGCTATATTGTAAACTTTATTATTACTATTATTTTTCAGAACTACTTTACGCCAGCCAAGTAAACGGACAGGATCAACAGATGCACAAGAAAAGGAAGAAGAATAAAGCATCGTTATACTATAGAAAAAAAAAAAAAAACTGCCAAGATGGTATGGTTGATTTAACCATACCACTCAACGCTTACAATCAAAGGATTATTACCAGGATTAGAAACTTTGACGAATTTTAAAAGGACGAGATTAGAAATATTACTAAATTGAACGAAAACGACTATAGTGTTTCCAGTTTCTTTCAAAGAAAGAAAATTAGGGAACACAAATTACACTTAATTTGACTTGTATATTTATTACATGTATGACTAATATATACGAAGCTTGGGTAGGGCAAAACGGGAGAGTAAATTAATTAGTGTTTGTATTATATAATTTTCCTGCATACCTATTTATAGACAAATTGGTCTACCTTTATTGTCTCAAGATGTATTATTTACAAAGCCTTTCAAAACACCAAAAACGGTTTAGAAGCTGTTGATTCACATGTATGCAAAAGTTACATAAGAATTGTGTATTCCACCGATTCTTGTTGGTTTGAATAAAAACAGAACAAAGTGATAATGTTTCATTTTTAATTAAGAAACCCCACACTTCATTAATTTGGGCATCAGCTGCATTAGGCCTCATATTTATCGAACCAGTAGACATAACCGTATGTTTACGTAATTTAGTCACTTATGTAAGTCAGAATTTTCTGTAAAACCTAGTTTCACTGCGTGTTATATATATATACAGATGGTGATCAGAAAAATGGAAACACCTGAACGAAATTGCAACTTACCAGATTAATATGGTGTCGGGCCACCTTTCGCCTTCAGAACAGCCTTGATGCGACGTGGGATGGAGGCATAGAGGCCGTGAATGGTAGCAAGTGGAATTTTACACCATTCCTCGTGCAGGGCATCGGCCAGTTCTGTGACAGAGGATGGAGGTGGAAATCGTCGCCGGAGTAGTGTTTCCAAGACGGACCACAGATGTTAAATTATGTTGAGATCTGGGGATTGGTGTTGAACTTCATCCCAATGTACCTCAAACCACGCTGCAACAACGCCAGCTGTCTGAATGGGTGCATTATCATCCTGGAAGATGGCGTCATTGTCCGGGAACAACATCCGGACCATAGGATGCAAGTGGTCTTCTAAAATTGCGACATAATCGTTGGCAGTGATTCGTCCGCTAAGTGTGACCACAGGACCCAATGAAAACCATGATATGGCGGCCCACAGCATCACCGAGCCGCCGCCATGTTTCACAGTTGGGCGGAGACACTGCAGATCATAAACTTCTTTGGGCATTCTCCACACATAAACACGGCCCGTGGTTGGGAATAGGGTGAAGGATGACTCATCCAACCATATCACACGTTTCCAGTTCTCAACGGTCCAAGTTGCATGGTCGCGGCACCATTTGCGGCGTGCGAAAGCGTTATGGTCCCTGATGAGCGGTTTGGCCCGTGCAACACGACCCTGTAAGTTCATGTCATGTAATTCGCGGCGGACTGTGATTGTCGAAACAGGGTGGGGTGCTGATTGAGTTCCTCCGTCACTTGCTCCGCAGTGGCACGACGGTTCTGCGTGACAATGCGCTTTAATACCCGGCGTGACCTGTCACTCATGATTTTCTTCCGCCCACTGTTCCGCTTCCCCGATGTGGTTTTCCCGTGTGTTGTGTAGGCCGGCATCACCTTCAGCACTGTCTCACGCGACACAACTAACACAGTAGCCACTGCCGTCACACTCACTCCACATAACCGTGAACCAACAATTTGCCCTCTTTGAAAATCTGAGAGGTCTCCCATTTTACACTAACTCCGTCTGCTGCAGCCACTGGACACTGGTGTTCCACTGCGCCTGACGTAGTATGAAGACCGACCTAACACACCACCACCAGCGGTCCGGCTCTGCGGGCGCCACGACACCACTGCCAACCCATACATCTGACGTGTTGCCAATTACAGGTGTTCCTATTTTTCTGATCACCATCTGTATATATATATATATATATATATAAAACAAGGAAGCATCACCTTTCTAAACATATCTAGGATGTATATTGTAATATCCACGTGATATTGCATATAAACAATACTCTGCGCTTGTGTTTACAAACACCATCACATGGTTTTACGACAGTGTATTATGCATCATGTGGATTTATTATAAACAGCAGACGACGGACCTCTGGCCCCTCCTACGAAGCACATGATGACATCGGAGTAGCAGCGCAACCGCCGCTAGGACGCCTATATAATGAGACGTAACCAGAAGTTCTTTTGTTTTCTGGTGTCCCCTGTATAGACTTGCAGTGGAGTCTAGGAGGTACCTTCCCTATCCTCTTTTTGCTGCTTGCACTGGAGCAGCGGGAGAATCCTTCCTTAGCCCGGCCAGACTTGCAGTGGAGTCTGTGATGTTTATTTTATAGGATGGTAATTTAAGTAAAGCAAACATTACAATAGATAGTTATTAATTGAATCTCAACTCCCCTCAACTTGCAGTGGAGTAGAGCGGTTGCTATAAACCCTCACGTAGCACGCTCCCGTACTTACCCAGACCTTGTCTTAGAAAAAGTATAAATTTAATATTTGTGAATACTATTGTAAATATTAGTGGATTTTACTTAAAAAGTAGTGGAAATCGATTCCGGACACTCATTTAACCAACCTTGCTCTACCTACAACCTATATGGGACAGAGTTTTACAGTATGTAACCTATTGCTATATATCATGAATGAATGCATGCACGTGCTGGCTTAAGCTAGTCAAATATGCATAAACACCAGAAATCTTCAATGTCTCATGATAGTACTCCTTAGGCTAGAAGCAATGGATAAAAAGTTCATAATGAAAACGGAAGTACTGTACTTCATTTCATACTAAAGCATGTTTTAAGAGCTCCAACAACAAAAGTCGTTTAATTTTTCGAAATGCCAGCGGAATAGATGTAGAATAAAACATGAATCAAACATCAAAAAATATATTGCTTCAAATTTATTATTGCTTTCTACAAGTTATTTATTACGAAACAGCAACAACAGTAAAATAGTAAAAAATCAATTGATACAATCCACATGTAGCTATAATACATAGAGTTGTAAACTTTCTTTTCTTTCTTTTTTCTTTTTTTTTTTCACAAGTTCTAAACTAGTATTACAAGAACTGTACCTTTTATGAAACAGACCCTAACTATTTGAAACAGGTCAGTTAAAGGCTTCTACATGAAGCATTAAAATAACAAACAACTTGTTTTTATTAATTGGCTAAGGCATGTAGACAAGTTTTGGCAATGAAGTAAATATAAGAAAAGCAAAATTCATGAGTCTCTGTAAAGAATAAGACTAAGATGGTATTGCGGAAGGAGATTCGGAAAGGACAGTGTTTCGTAAGTGAAAGTTTATTTGGATAACATTGGGCTATAACCTTGGTTAATGAGTACTAGGGGCACGAGTTTTTCGCACTAAGAATTTGAAAATTTCGCGTTTTGTCGCATTTTCCAAATAAAGTTTCACATTTTGTAGCTCTTGTGGAAAAGATATTTCCTAACGTTTTTTACAATTGTTCCTTTTATTTATAGAACACTGCAAAAATAAACTATTAATTGTCGAAGAACAAAATAAACTCAATTTTTCACATTGACATTGTAAATTCCACTTATAGAAATTATATATATTTTTAAATCAAACTGAAGGAAAAACAGTAACTAAACTGACTAACAGTAGAAAAGTTTTGCTGTCTTCTGAAAACATATACGCACAAGTTACAATTAAGCATTAAACATAAGCATGTTACATGTTTCCACATTTTCCTCTTTCAATGTTGTACGTTTGTCACTTATCATCAGTCCATACTTGAAAAAACTCACAATTCGCATTGCTTGTTGGCAGTCACACATATGTAACTGCATTTACAACAAACTTCACACAATCGTCACTTTGAAACTCCCCATCCAGCTGCGACGTTGACAGCTAACGCGCAACACGTTCACTATAGCCGTAACCGAATCACCCACATTCACCGTTCATACCGCGTTCTACCGTTCCGTCAGCGGAAAACTAGCGTTTTTAAATTAATGAAACGTATTTTTAAAATTTTGCATTATCTCGCGTATTCATAGAAATTTCGCGCAAAACTGCCAATTTCGCGTTTTATCGCGCAACGGAAACCAATGAAAATACACACAGAATATCATAAAACGTCAAGAAACTGAAAATTACTTAATTCTGACGCATTTCGTTTTATTGCGCATTGCGAAAAACTTGTGTCTCTAATGATTACTATTGACGTTAACGAAACCAAGCACGACCAACAGCCCTTGCACTCTTGAGGCCGGTCCTAAGCGCAGTGACACGGTAAACCCGAAATTGAGTTCTATCCCTGGCGTTGCCACATTCATTGAATTTCATTAAATTTACAATGATAATGTATAATTTGTATGTACTTACTAAGTATTGTTTATATTTACGGGCAAAAGTGCTATTTTAAAGGCACAAGTAATTAAGAAGAAGAAGAAGAAAAATATAAAGAAATAATTTTAATATTTGTATCATATAGAAATATTTCTTAATTTCGTTGCTATGATAACTTGTTTATCTGTTTGATGTCGTTGTTACGGTAACTAAGAAAGATAGAACGAAGAGCCATCTTGTAAAGACTGAATGTATATTTTAATGTGCCAAACACGATATATGTTAAAAGTGAATATATATATATTCAAAAGTGAATAACTGTGTTATATGATTCATGATAATCTCGTGAACTCTATAAATATTTAATATATACATTTGGAATCAGGGAATGTCATGTAACAGAAGATATATATATATAATTAACGTTACATATTTATATTATAGAGGATATGGTATAAGTTACTTGGTCTAGAACTCATACAATATCTCAGTTAATTGTTATAGGCGTTCGCCAATATACAAACACTGTTGTCCAAATAGGAAGAAGTTGTGGTACAGTCATGTATTCTAAACGGCAGAGCGCCAACTTCCAAGGTGAGTGGTAGCGTAGTAGTGAGCTCACTAACGCGGTAACCCCGAGTTTCGAGTCCCATGTCCGGCTCCAATATAATATTTTTACTTTTGTAGTTTGAATTCGGACCTAGAAAAACAAAAGGGGAGAATCCTCCACTTTTCACATAATATTTAGTTAAAAAAAAAAAAAAAAAAAAAAAAAAAAGTTTCTTAAACATGTCACCTATTTATTAATTGAAATGCTACAATAGCAATTAAGAGCGCCTGAGCTCCAACCTATAACTTTAGCTTTCAAGTCTTTCATTTACGGTTATGTGTGATTTCACGTTTAACAGAGACAAACATTTTAAGTATTTGTACTTTAAATAGTCTAAATTAGTTAACTATATCTTTTACATAAAGTTTATGATACAAAATTATTGTTCAAAGCCTTTGTATTTTAATAAGCCTTCTCTGAAATCAATGCATGTGAATTATGCTTCCATCTTCCGAGTTCTTTTAAACTATATGTTGAGGACGTTTATATGTTTGTGGTCAATCCTTTCCACAGTGAGATCTCGGAAACTACAGGCTCTAGAAAGATGACGTTTTCACTGTTCGATTGGAAATTTTGCGTGGATTGTCCAGTTCTAATTGAATATTTAAAAACATGGCCATTATTTTTTTATTACATTTTTAGGGTACACTGGAAGCGTTTAAAATTAAAAAAAACAAAAAAACTAAAGCATCATATCCTATGCGTTATACATTCGAACACCACATTATTGTATATTGGGGTTGTATATATATCTCAGGGGTTTGTTTCATGGCCAAGTAATAATGAAAAAGGAAGGATAACCATTTCTAGAGTCTAAGCTAAATCTTTATTTTTTGAGTGTTTTGCCCAATGAACACCATATATAAGTTGCTGACATAATTAATTGTATATGTAATGTATTTGCTTATTGCATACTGCATGCAAGAGGAAAGAAAACACTGGTCATACATGAATTAGAAACTCCAACCGGAAGTAGGCTCAAATCTTGCGAACGGTGCGAGATATTGAGAAAAAATAATAGAAAAATCTCCCCTTTATGATACCCCTTGCCGATTTTTTATCAATACGTCTTTCACTTTTGTCTGTAAAGGGACATGTACATATGTTGTGAGGAATGAGGAGGAGATTTATGCTCATATGCGAATGATGTGCTGTGTAGAGAACGCAGGTTAAGCTAGTATATATTAAAATACTAGGTTTATATGTTTGTGGTCAAGAAAAGTTTGTTTTTGGCCAATCCTTTCGACAGTGAGTTCTCAGATACCATAGGCTCTAGAAAGATGCCGTTTACACTGATCGATTGCAAATTTTGTGGAGATTGGTCAGTTCTAATTGAATATTTAAAAAATGGCCGTTATTTCTTTATTACTTTTTTTTTTTTTTTTGATACACTGAGTGTTGAAATTTTTATAAAGTAAAGCATCATATTTTATGAATTACACATTCCTACACCACATAGTTGTATACAGGAATTGTATGTTTCTCAGTTGTTTGTTTCATGGACAAACGATAATGAAAAACGAAGGATAACCATTTGAATCTTTATTATTTGGAGTGTTTTGCCCAATGAACAACATACATCACTGATATTATAATTAATTGTGCGTTTAATGTATTTGCTTATTTCATACCGCATGCAAGAAGAAAACACTGATCATACATGAACTAGAAACTCCAACCGGAAGTTGAGTCAAATCTTGCAAATGGTGTAAGATATTGAAAAAAATCTCTCCTTTATGGTAACCCTTGCCGATTTTTACCACTTGTGTCTATAAAGGGACATGTATAGATGTGAAGAATGACAAAGGAGACTCATGCTCATATGTGAATGATGCGCTGTGTAAAGAGCACATGTTCAGCTAATATCTTCATAAAATGTTAATCTTATTTTCAAAACTAAACATAAGAAAACTTTATATCGATACTGGTAAATGTCATGCAATGATCACAAATCGCCAAAACTCAAAATCCTAGTAGTAAGTTAATTGACCATACTACCATGTTCTACTAGGAAGTTAAGTTCTAGAATATTTTACAACTTAAGTGATTTAACTATTAATTACTTGTACAGACACTTCACAATTTACTTCATGTGTAACACAACTTTTGCACTTTCCATATCTTACATCGTCTTAATTATTAAGACGGCAGAAAGAATAAAGACACTGTCTTCTATTCTTAATGAAATAGGGTATAAAATTGAACATTTCTGCTACCATAAGTATTCCCAAAGATATTAGTCCTTCAAGTTTGCTCTACGAATAAAAATTAATGTACTTGTGTTAAACCAATTATGACTTTCTTTTCCGCACTTTTAAATAAATTTATCTTAATATTAGCAGTGTAGCCAAATATACTTATCAGACATATATTCTGTGATAGTGGTCAAGAAAGAAGAAAAAAAAAATCCTTTAAATCAATAAATGCAGCTAATATCCGAGGTAGAAATAGGTAAATTCCACAACCATTAGTTCATAGGTTTTCATGATAAAAGTTCAATCATTAATGCACCTCTTCTATCATTGAAGCAGTTAGAGGATAAAGGTGGTATGTAACAAATTGTACATGTAGGGAAAATTGACTTTCACAACTATGTCTGTTAACATACACCCTCCATCATTTGTAAATCTCTTCACTGGGATGAGGACTCACTAAATGATGTGTTATGTAGCATGACTAACATATAGCACATGCATGACCCACCAGAATTCAACGTTTCGAAAACCTGTAACATAACACCTTTATCCTCTAAGCGCTTCAATTATTATATAAAAACAGCGTTCTGATCACGAATTACTAATTTTACCTCAAACAACAGACAATAAAACATTTTTACAAACGAAATATAGAAATTCAGCTTCTGTGATTTCAGTTAAGATACAGGAATCACTTTTCTTCGCTAAATTTTGCTCTCCCATTATTCCTTAAAAATGGACTACAATAATCTAAAAATATACATTTATAAAATTCTTGTTGAGTAAATTAAAATAACGCTATCATACAACAGAAGAATGTGAAAAACCTTGAAGACTAATCGAAGCTATTTCTTACCTTCATATGGCACACTATCAAAAATATACATATATTTGTGACTATAAATACAATTGTTACTCTAATAGATTTTTTTATTTTTTTTAATGTAGACATGTTCAAAGGAAATTGAATCTAGCCTAATTTTCCCTATAAAGGCTCTATACTCATATACTCACATCCAGAAATGCAGTTCATTTCAAAACATAACGTCCTCACCACAACCTTCGCAAAAGAAGTGCACTTGTAGAACACTGTTAAATCCTTCAGCTACTGGTAAGAATCGTTTTCTGGCTTTGGTATTTAAACGAAGTGGTAAGAATATGGAATAAATTAATTGTTTCAAATATATATCCTGAAATTAAGAATGCTATGCTTTGAAATCAACTGTCTGATTTGATACAATTCTACATGGGAATATGACAAAAAAAAGCCATTTGGAGGGACTACCAAGCTCCATTTTCGTTTTGGACATGACTCGCGTAGTTACCAAACCACACCAAAATTTAAACTTGCAATAAACTCTACAATCTTTTTAAAGATTTCATACAAGTTATAATAATAGAAAAATATAAAATTACAAATATAGACATTAAGAGAGGCCTCATCTGTTCATTCAATACAGTCAATATTTTTCTCTTCTACACATACTCCGTGCAAACTCCTTCTGACGATACGAACAGCATTGGATACGTTTTCTTTGACCTTTTGCTCCTCTCTTTGCCATCAATATTGATATTGCTGTTACAAATGTTCTCTTTGTTGCTATTTTCAATGCAAATGTTTTCATCATCAGTGGTCTTAGAGTTTAATTTCTGTATGTCAATGTTCGTGTTGGTTTCAGAACGACATGACAAATCTTCCAATACATGAACTTGGACATTGTCATTGATACGCAATTTCTTGGTTCCCTTCCTGAGAATTTGTTCTGATGGTTCACGCTCACGTTTATCCTCACAGTTATTCTCTTCAGCAGCGCCTAAAAACAAAACATACAGTACACTTTAATTTATTTTTTTTAGATGCTTAAAGTATTTATGCGTGTATAAAGTGCTTTTTTTCAGAATAAAAAAACACCTATGGACGGTATGTTATGCACGAAATAATTCTAAACATCCACATAAAATTACGCATGCTTTCGCTATCAAAATACGAGATGCTATCCAAAATATTCGGGACTGATGCTGCCATCTGGTGAAAAATGTACTTTTGGACTAATGACCGCAATCAGCCTCGAAGTAGTTCCCTTCCGCACGAAGACACCGGTCCCAGCGATTTTGTCATTGGCCAAACGTATCCTGGAAGTCCTGTTCTTTGAGAGTGTTTAGCACCGCCAGCGATGCTTGAATGCTCTCAAGTGTGTCGAACCGACGGCCTTTCAATTTGCTTTTCAGTGACAAGAAGGTTGGATGATCAGATGCGGTCTGATAAAGCTCCGTGCAAACTGCCAAATGCTGTGCCTTCTGGCAGCAGTCAAGATCCTTGGCACAAATTTTGCGGCGACACGATGCATGCCCAATTCAAGTCAAAATTCGTTTGCATGTTCCCGTAACTAATTCCCACTTCATCAGCAAGGTCGTGAAGGTTCGACATCAATCCTCACGAACCAATTGTTGAAGTTTGGCAACAATGTCTGGCGTTGTGCGGCTAACGGGTCTTCCAGTGTGGGCATTGTCTTCGATGTCTATACGGCCGGCCCTGAACCGAGCATGCCACTCAAACACACACGAACGTCTCATGCTGTGTTCCCCAAACACTTGTTGAACCATTGCAAAGGTCTCCGTAGCACTTTTCCCGAGATTCGCACAGAATTTGATACACACGCCCTGTTCTATTCTCGGATCCATCGTAAAATCACCACACACAGAATATCATGAAAAGTGCTATGGAAACTCAACACACCAACCCAGCTGCATGAAAGTGTGCACTCTCACTCACGAGATATGCCAGTCTTGCCACGTATCGGTGCAAAGCTCTACTACTACTTTCCAGATGGCAGCACC
Organism: Thermobia domestica; assembly: GCF_964235325.1. Lineage (NCBI taxonomy): Eukaryota > Metazoa > Arthropoda > Insecta > Zygentoma > Lepismatidae > Thermobia > Thermobia domestica. The sequence goes on along the minus strand of NC_137458.1, from coordinate 292,127,699 downwards.
ATTCCCGAAAATTCTGGATAGCACCTAGTAGCATCATAATGCAAATTCGCTCATGGATTTGGTCTGAATCATTTCAAAATATTCCGTCTTCAACAACTTTACGACCAACGACTAAAAACATCATTTCTTGAATCTAAATAGATTAAACACAATAACAAAGCGTAAATATATTATATGAGATGATTGTCCACAAACTGTAGTACATGTGGATGAAGGAAGGTTTTCTTCATTTAATTAATGAAAATTCAAAGTGTGAGACTGGGCCGGACGTCGAACCCGGAAGTCCGACGTGCCGTGTTGGTGTTAATCATCATACTACGCAGTCCGCTTCCTGAACAGGCATACACCATATATACTTGGGAATAATTATAATTTATAGGCATTACAGTTTCTTGAGAATTTAGTCTAATACAGGCCCTGGTCGTAAGACCCGTAAGAATTTCGACGTTTACTAGGTTTCTCTTCACATCCAAGAAAGAGATGTCTAAGCGTTGAAAAATCCTAGGTAGTAATCTTGCAATTCGGGCGTAAGTTGGCAAATTTGAAATTCAATACAGCGTTCACGCAAAAATATAATTTTTTCTGAAACAAGAATTTTTCATTATATAATGATACTGTAAGTAAGAAAAGTTGGTTCTTACACGGTGCTGCCACTTTTAAATATAACAGCCATATTTTTGACATTTCAGTTTTCTTCGCACACTTTTATCATTCCATGGAAAACAACTATGAAACATAACAGATATCGAAAACAAATGTGAAATAGAAGTGATAGATCATAATCAGAGCTATCCAACAATATCAATAGCTTTTCTCTATCTTTAAATTCCACAAAGTTAGTGAAGTTTTAGTAGTTCATGGTCTTACATTCGAGATTAAATTAAGGAAGATGAAGTCAACCTATCGCAATATTTTCTGCATAAATAGTATATCTCAGAAGAACGCTTAAGACATACAGCAACTTACTCATAAATTACAACACGCCACTTCTGTTATACGCGTTCAGTAGTGCAACAAGTCTGCCTTAATTTATTCATCACACCTTTTCTGGACTTCTGTTGTTTAATATGAACTGACGCTGTTTTAGAAATAACGAACGAAATTCCCGTTCAGATGTACCAACGTAAGGGGGTGGAATAATTATGGATTTACACAACATGATGCTGTAGAAAAGTGTAGTAACATTTTGTCTGGGAGGTTGGAAAAATTTGTGAATATACGAGGTGTGGCAATTATATAACGAGACTGCCCACCTCCTGTCGCGCATGATCGGGGGGGGGGGGGAGGGGAGGTAGCTAATGATGTTTTGTTGATTTGAACCTTATGAGCAGCCAAAGTTTGTTTCATGATTCTGCAAGCTTTTCTTTTCTTTGCAGGCTTGCATGAAGAGGACAGTGTTCTGTAGTAGTGCCGGAATCATGGTGAACAGTACAGTTGAGCAGCTCATTAACATCAAATTTCTAGTGGAATTAAACAAAACACCGACATAATGTTGTGCAATGTTAAAAGAGGTGTATGGTGATAATGCTATGTCACGCGCGCGAGTTTTCGAATGGCACAAACGATTTTCAGAAGGTAGGGAAGAAGTTGAAGATGATGAACGATCCGGCCGCCCTTTGAGTTCAAGAACGGATGAAAATGTTCAAAAAATTAATGAACTTTTGCGGAAAGACAGACGTCTGAGCATTCGGATGATCGCAAGCATGACGAACATTAACGAAGAGACAGTAAGACAAATTTTGCATGACAATTTAAACATGACAAAAGTTTGTGCAAAAATTGTCCCGAAAAACCTCTCTCAGAAACAAAAACATATTCGAAAGACCATTTGCTGTGACGTCATGGAACGACTCAAAGCAGAACCAGACTTGCTAACATGTGTCATAACATGTGATGAAACATGGATTTTCCAGTATGACCCCGAGACTAAGCGTCAATCCATGCACTGGAAAACTCCCATATCGTATTAAAAAAGAGCAAGTCGAAAGTGAAAGCAATGCTCATTCTCTTTTTTCGATATCAGGGGTATCATCATGACTGAATGGGTGCCTCAGGGTCAAACGGTGAATCAGACCTACTACAAAGAAGTCCTAATCAAGCTGAGGGAAAGAATAAGGAAGAAGAGACCGGATTTGTGGAAGAACGATGCATGGATCCTCCACCAAGACAATGCGCCTGCTCATAATGCCCTTTCTGTGAAGCAGTTTTTAGTAGTCAAGCGCATTCCTGTGCTCGACCATCCTCCGTATTCCCCAGACCTGGCTCCCTGTGACTTTTATCTATTCCCAAAAGTGAAAAATGCATTGAAGGGAACACATTTTCAGTCTGTGGAAAAGGTGAAACAAGAAACGGCAGAAAAATGAAATGAAATGAAATCTTTTAAGTTTTACGTCCCATGGTTATGCCGGTTAGGCTAAAGGAGACGGTGACAATGAGAAATGAATGAAATGGTGAAATCAAGAAAGTGGGAGGAAACGGGAGAACCCCGAGAAAACCCACGAGCACGGTGTTTTTCCACCACAAAGTCCACACGGCGTGAGCTGGGATCGAACCAGGGACCCCAAGCACCAGAGGTGAATGCTCTACCACTGAGCCACCGCGCCCGAAAAACGGCAGAGTTGTTGAACAGTGTATCGTGCTGTTGAACAGAGTTGTTGAACATCTGATGACCTGCAGCATTGCTTTGAACAATGGAAGACACGTATGCAGCGGTGTATAGATAGAGGAGGGGAGTATATTGAAGGGGATAACAGTCAATTGTTACTTTCTTTGCAATACATCACATTTATGACACCAGTCTCGTTATTTAATTGCCACACCTCGTCTATTTACGAGGATAGTCATAAAAAATATGTTTCTCCCTCAAATGTATATAAAGAATGGGCACAAATTTACTTTCCTCAACATGTTTTAATTATATATGTTTTGCGGAAGTGATTTTGTGCCCACCCTGTATATGTAAGGTAATTATTTAAAGCCTATTGTCCTACAAGGGAGCAATTATGTAGGGCACTCAAAGAAATGTTAATGTCAGCAGATATCATAGAGTGGATTAAGTGGAAAGCATTTTTGGTACTTTTCAAATCGATTTCAAGTTACCTACACGAGTAGCTTACTGCTATGAATCAAACAACAACAGGAGAGGCACAAACCAAGTTTAAAGAGTTGATTTTATTATCAAATGAAGCATTGGAAATCTTAGGTGTTTCACTCAAGAGTAAATTTGGAAATCTGAACAGTGCCAATTCCTTGAGGGGTTCTTATATATAATGAGTATTTTAAACAACTTCATAAAAGCTGACAGGGAGATTGAATTTTTATCTGCAAAGACTAAGCGATATTCTTCCAATGTTTCAAATATTTGATAGAATTACCTATTAGGTTGTCTAAAAAAAATATTGATCTTTTGGGGGTCAAAATTGAGAAGACATTTATTGTTATCTGAAAGTAACATTTTAAAACAACATATACACCATTTTGTCCGATGATCTTCTGCCATTTTTCCGGTAACACCATATTCCCGTCGCTAAAGAACTTCTGCAGTTTCTGGTCAAAAAAATTTTGACACGTGGTTTTGGCAGGATATTTTGAAACTACTTTAACACCAATCAAGGAGTTAGTTTTGGGTCTGAGAGACCAAAACTAATTCCTTCCTTTTCAATTTATCTGGTCCGGGTGTTACTTAGATGCTCCACGGGTGTTGCTCAGATGCAGCCGAACAGAGTAGGAGAGGTGGTATGCAGTCAATCTTGGAATAGACTGGCACTAAGGTGTTCGCTGTTCCTTCTTTTAAGGCGAATTTTTGGGTTTCTTTCAGCACCGGGGCTAGTTTAGATGACGTCTTCTTCGGTGTCATGTGACACCAAGTGAATTATAGTCTACTTTGTTGACATATAGCACATGGTTGGATACCTTACAATATTTAGTGAGGGTTATAAAACCAGGCTCAGAGTCTAAAACATTTGACACACTTCAATTTGAAATTATGAATCTAAGCAGTCTTCATAGCTTACAGGGATTACCTTACACCAGCTTGTCATTACAATGTCAGCTGAAAACTCTTTTTACATGGTATACTCGTACTCTATAGTGATAACACAGAAGAACCTTTCTATCCAACGGATTTTGGATGGACATTCAATGTTGATGACTCATCGTTCACACCGGACAATAGCATTAATGAATTACCAGATCTTATTCTTACCTGTACTGGCAACAGCTGTCCTACAAAGACATTGTTTGGGTCACAACCTTCTGTAAATGCGAAATGATTTGTAATAGCCAGGAACATTTATGAACTGTAATACAATTTATGCAGACGAAAATATGTAACCAAATTTTATCACATTCTTTAATTAGATACTTTCAACAAGACCGAAAAAAATATTTCTTCACACAGGATTGTAAGAAATCCAAAACCAAACAGTCTTGATAAAGTTTTATTTACTATAGATTGTTGCACCATTGAACATCTATGCAGTCCTTAAGAATATAGATCTCACCATTAAGATCTTAGAGTAAAGTATAGATATCACCATTAAAACGTCCCCTGAACAGCAAGAGCAAGTTGGCTTCACCTTCTTTAATTTAGTATCAAACATAACACCTTGAGGTACTAAAACTTTTAATTGCGTTCAATTTAAATACAGAGAAGAGATACTGACACTGTTGTAAAACTCTGATTATGTTCTAAAATGTGGCCGTCATATTTAGAAATGGCTGCACCATGTAAGTACCTTACCAACTTTTCTTACACTATCCATTCTCTTCAATTTTCCATACAAACGAAATTTCTAATATCATTATATGATGAGATATTCCAGTTTCAGAAAAAAATACAACTTTGTTTTCGTGGACGCCATATTGAATTTCAAATTTGCCAACTTATGCTCGAATTCTAAGACATCTACCCAAGGTTTTTCATCGCTTAAACATGTTTTACTTGAATCTGAAGAGAAACCTAGTTCACCTCGAAATTCCTATGGGTCTTATAGTCAGGAACACGACGAGCCATGTTATTGAAGAAATAACATTTACCCACACCCAGAGAATTAAGATTTTATTATTGCTTGCATTCTCAGTACGCATACTAAAGATACGGAGAGTTCTGCTTATTTATTATAATTGAAAACGAAATGCTAGTTCAGTAGTAAAGTGCTCACTCACGATGTTTGGGACGCGTGTTTAATGCCAGCCTACGATAATCTAGGCCAGTCGCCGTTTATTTCCACAATTCTCTCAAATTATATACTTCCTAATCGTCCTCTGTCTTCTTCGGCCTACTTTATTTTCACTTGTTAAAGATCAAGATTTCTCAATCTGTCGTACGCGAGCCGCTGTTACTGGTACGAATGACTTATAGTGCTAATTAATATGCTTTGACAGTACGCCACTGCAAAAGGCTAAGAACCCCTATTCTACATTAAACACTTCAGAATATGAGTTTACTAAATATATATATAACTTATTTGAGCAAATCGCAATGTTCAAATTTGCGGAAAATCGTCTCAATATTTAACTTCGCAATTACTAATTATCGAACTCGATTGAGTCAAGGAAGAGAATGTGTCTTTCTATTACGATTAGCACTATGCTTAGAATTATAATTGGATTTATACTTCATTTATATATACGAGGTGTGTTCAAAAAGTAGTGAACCTAATTTTTCCCGCGTAAATCAATGAAGCTGGGGAGACTTTCTTCAATGTAGATACAGAGGGGACACTCATGCGCAGTCGTGATTTTTTTCCCGGCTGAAAAAATCGTCAGTTGCTGGCAGACGGCGAACGAATGAAGACGTGTAGTGAGAGGTCGTCGGATTTCAGTTTCTTGTAAAATGACAGAAAAACTTGGGCAGCAATATTACATCAAATTTATCCAAAAGCTTGGCGATACCCAAACGGGAAGCCATTCAATCGGATCGGTACATTCAATTTTGAACGTGAATTTGGGCATAAGGAAAGTATCCGGGAAATTTGATTCAGGTTTTTATCCACTGGCGTCTTTGGCATGTAAAATTTAAGAGGGGGGGGGGGGACATCAACGAAAGTGATTTAAATGGAACTACCTAGCCCAACATGTTTATTATCTTCGATTCCATTTGTTACCTTTCTGCTTACCCTCACGGACCCCCTAAGGTATATCAAGAACTCGATTATAATCCTCTCACAGCCTGAATATTATATTCCAAATAAATATAATTATTATTATTTATATGATATTCTGTCGTTAGTAAATAAATTAAATTAGAATAAAATACTGAATATTATGTACTTCAAAATATTGGGGGGACGCGTCCCCCTCGTCCTCCCTCCCGCCAGAGACGCCCGTGCTTTTATCGCCAAACACAACATTCCTGTGTGTTGTCAGGCTTCCTACTCACCTGACATGGCTCCGTGTGACTTTTGATTATTTCCCAAGCTGAAACTGCCACTAAAAGAAACCCGATTTGAATCAAGAGGAGACATCATGCGGTATGCGACGGCACAGTTGCTCACCATTCCAAAAACTGCGTTCCAGAAGTGTTTCCAACAATGGCGGGAGCGCTGGGAGAAGTGTGTGCATTAACAAGGCGATTACTTGAAAGGGGATTAGTTTTTTGAATTTCCAAATCAATAAATGAATTTTTGCCAACCAAAGATGCGATACTTTTTGAACACACCTCGTGTATTTTACCATGTCCAAACACTTTGTTTGCGAAGATAATCACCGAAGCGCTTCTAGTAACACGTAGTAACATAAAAATTATTAAGGCTAAAACACGATGATTAAAAAGGGGTAGGATAGTTAAGAGCTTTCCAATCTTAAACGATGTATTAAATAAAGGACGAAGTACGTCCAAATACAAAAGAGAGAGAGAAAAAAAGGTAAACAATTGAAGTGATAAGTTGGACTGGATATGCGTTAGCGTTTTCAGCAGCGAGATTGTATGAGACGTGGACCTACAGCTTAACATGGGATCCGAGCCACATGAGCTCCGACCGGGAATCGAACCCGGATCTCAAGTGCAAAAGGCACGTACGCTAACCAGATAGCCACGCGGGAGCTTTCAAGTGTTAAATGTTCCTAGGTGTACATTTTAGAGATTTACATCTCGAAAAGTTGTGAACAGGTAAGCATCGACTGGAAATAGGTCCTGGACACTCAAGCTTTATTCCTGGCGAAGACTAAAGGAGACAGTGAAATTAAATTTTTTGTGCTCTTCCACAGGGAAATGAACCCGGGACAACGTGCACCAAAGGCGCACTCGCTAGCCATTAGACCGGCGGGGAGAGCTAATTTACACAAGTGTTTTGTTAATTGTGATTAGAACTACTACAATGTACTTACATATTTTCTCTTGTTCCTTCTTCTCCAACCGGATCTGCAATTTGAGAATTTCTGCGCGCAGGGCATTATTCTCGGCTTTCATTTTCCTTACCGTGCATTCGGCATCGAACAATTTGTCACTTTCCAACAACAATTTCAACCGCTGTTTATGAGCTTCTTCTTGTAATGATTTTATTTCTTTGCTGAGAAATACAAAACACAATTTATGAAATTGCGGGACAAGACAATCAAACAATACATACAAAAGATAATAAAATTTATAACAAATGATAGGTAATAAAATGGCCTCTGAATAGAAAGAAAATTAGTAGTAAAAATATCAACAATATGTGAGTAACTAATTGTTAGAAGTTGTCAAGCATTTGTATACTGGGATATCTACAAGAATAAGATTACATTTAAAAACTTTGAAATTTCTTATTGACATGTTAGGAATATAAAGATTTACAACACCTATTAATGGTAAATTGCCCATCAAAACATTATGAAGAAGTTTCAAATCAAATAAGGTTCTTCGTTCTGATAATTTGAGTACGCCCAATAGGTGTCTAATTTCGTCATGGGATTATTATTATTATTATTATTATTATTATTAATAATAATAATAATAATAATATTAATAATAATAATAAATAGTAGACTTTAAAAACTATTGACAACGGGTATTTTAAACTTTTTCTTGTAGTGTGTGTCCGAAAACTTGCTACCCAATGAATAAGGTTTAAGTATAGTTATAAAACACGGAAAAATATACATGAGCTACTATTGCAGTTTTTGTATGGGATGTGGTGGAAATATTCCCAGATGTCAAAAGACGTTTCTGAAACTTTGTGAATAACGAGGATGGAAGCGGTTCAAATATCACAAGAGTGAATGATATCCATATTCGAAGTGTAGCGTACCTCATCTTAAGCGATAGTTCGTCAAGTAAAAGAGAATATATCCATGAGTATTGGAAATGGATATCCGCGAGGTGGGTTTCGAGACAACTGAGTTATCCTTAACAGAAAGAGAGAGTTCGATTCGTTCAGAACTGTGTGATCATTTTAAACAAGAAAGAAAATTTCTGGTAAAGTCAGTAATGTTCAGTGAGATATGTGCCCATATGTGATGATAGATCCATGTCATAATACAGATTACTAACGTAAAAGGAAAATGAACCTTTCCTTTCAGTTTAATGTACCGCGATTATGCCATTTAGGCTAAGACAAACGGATGATTAGGACAAGTGAATGACGATGGAAAAATTGGTGAATTGAGATTGAGGAAGGAAACGAGAGTACCCCGAGAAAACCCACGGACACTATGTTGTCTTCGACAAACTTACTTGGCCGGGGATCAAACCAGGGACCTCACGCATCAAAGGTAAGCGCTCTACCATTGAGCTACCGTGCCCATCAAGAATTTCATGATTCGCTCAAAGAGATCAAGCATGGAATGGAAGAACAAACGTAAGTAGATAGACTTAAAATACGTATGTGTCACAATGGTCAGGTATCAACACAAATCCGTCTATCTGTTGATATTAACGCATTACAGAGGCTGATCTGTTTTCATCCGAACAACTTGTAGACACTACGGATGGCCGGAATCAGTTTTCGGCTCTGAACGGATCCGGTTCTAGAAGATCCGGTTCCTGAATTGGGTTTTCGGATCCAGGTCTGGAACAGGGTTTTTTGGATCCAGGTCTGGAACCTATTCCTGAACCGGATCTAAAAACCGGGTCTCCAAGAACCGGTTTCTGCCAGAACCGGAACATTGTGGTCATCTCTACGCTAAACCCGAGCTGCTGGCAGGCTCTGAACAGTGTGCTAGAATGATGGAAGCGACAGGCAGGCGGCCGTTTGTCTCATTTGGCTAAACAAACTGGGTAACTAGCAACTAGCAAACTCATTGGCTGAACACGCAAACTGGCAAACTCATTTGGCTAAACACCCACTGGTGGACCAAAAAGGTTTTTCTGGGGGGCACAAGCGTGTGGTCCTCTTTGCAGTGTTTTGAAGATGAACTTTGTGCCTCCTTTACGGGTCTTTGGGGGGCGGGGGCTTTTGAATCCAGGTCTGGAATCGGTTCCGGAACCAAGTCTGGAACCGGTTCTCAAAACCAGATCTCCAAGAGCCGGTTCCGTGAGGAACCGGAACGTTGTGGCCATCATTAGTAGACACTTGTCAAACCGAGTTTCACAGAGAAACAAAACTGCGGGCACTCGTGTATCAGTCTCTCAACTGTTGTGCAGAAGAGACAATACGTTGCTGTGGGCAAAATGTTGCCGTACAAAATCGCTTTTTGGGAGGATGCGTCGTGCAAACTCTGGCATTTCCTGAATAGTAGAACAGTGTCGAAAAGTATGACGGCCATTGTTAGTGTTATAATTAAACATTATGCCTAGTAACCTCCTCCACAACCCTGTCACCAACGAAATCACATCCAAAGAGGGGGTCAGAGTGAAACATACGACCTGTATTTAAGAAGACCCAGGACATGGGGGTCTGTTAAAATCTATTATCTATTATCTAGCGTGTTGTTGCCAAGCATTACATGTGACGCAATCAACAGTAAATTATGCAATCTATCACAAATTGAGGCCGCAAACTCTCTGCGAGGTCAGTATGCATGCATTAACACCAAAGTATATCGCAGAGCGAAAAAGTAAGGACAGAAGCTGTTTAAGCGCCACCCAGCTGCTGACTGCTGAAAATTTGTGACAGTGGAAGTATGGATCTATCTAAGTAACTATGGAAAAATTCAGTCCATCTTCCCTACAGAAGTTTTCATGAAAAAGACCGATGTGAGTCAATGCAAAGAGATTTCTCACAAGCTTATATGGTTATTACTGACTTTTGCTACAGAGAAGAGCTCAAGATTCATAAGATAAAAAAGTAAAAAATCAATGCTAGTTATTACGAAGAACATGTCTTATCCTAAATTTACACAGATGAAATAACAAAGCTTCAAGTCACATAGCAGAAACATCTTGGCCTTCTACCAACATATTGCAGCAGCAACTGATATCCAAGTCGAGGATATTACCGTCAAGAGTCCAAGTATTAGTCCCATGGATTACTCTGCTTTTGAGATTCTCAAACGGTGCTTTCCATATCGTCGGATTCGCACAATAAATGACTTTGGAACACTGTATCCCTGGTACAGTTGCAATGAAAAGTGTTGCAGTGGAAAATGCAATGTCTTGCAATGGTCCACACAGATGGCCATCACATCAAACATGATCAATTGTGGCAAATTGAAGTATCTTAGGTAAGCATCAACTTCAATTTGGAGTTTGGAAACGAATCAGCCTCTTTAGTATTCAGTAGCAATAAAAGACATAATTTAAGTCGAGAAGATTACGATGAAAAATAAATGTTTATTATTAATCAAAACTTTGTCACTTTACTGTTCAAAAATTAAATTTTAGTTTTAAAGTGAACGACCCTCATAGTAGGTACTGTAATCCCAGATTTTATAACGCGACAAACCATTAACCTTCCTCAATCGAAATTTGCACTAAAAAGCCAACTGGTTCATGCACGTTAGCACGGTATTGTTGTAACCTTCAACATACAGCAAATCTCAAGAACATTCAGAAATAAATACTTACTCCGCTTTATCTAACATGGACTGGAACCACATAACTGGCGATGATCTACCAACATCATCGGGAAGTACTGTCTTTCTCGCATTTTCCAACTGGCTTTCCAATTCTTTAACTTTTTCTGTTAATTCCTACGCAAAGCGAGAAAAAATTATATTAATATTTAATTTTTTTTTTAAACATTCTATGATATAACAATATTTTATTTTCCATTCCTTTCTAATTTATTCCATTACTTTTTAATTATCAATGCAAAGTTACGCAAAAAGAAAGATCTATTCACATCTCTTTCCAGTTTTTCCTGTACATTTATTCGTAAGCAGAATCATGTTCAAAAAAATCTATTGCTAGAGCCTGTCTATTTCAGGTGTGTCCTCGGAAAATATGCGAAACATACTTCGGATCCATCCCCGCCTCCTCTGACGGATGAAACCCTCTCTTTGCTTTGGGAAAAGAAGTGAAATGTGTTGCCAATTTGTCATTCAGTCACTTGGTCTTGACGAGTGAAGATCGTAGGCTACTTAGAATGGCTAACAAGACAGAGCACAGCGATGTCCGTGAAATAATTCATTGTGACAACGCTTCCGCATCCAACAATTGAAAGATCTTGGCCGCAGCATTTGTCCCTCCTCTTTCGACAGAGGTACGGGAAAACACACATCGACAGCAGCACCAGAAGGGGGACACTTGAAATAGAAACGCTCTAATCCTTAAATGAAAATATTGTACTAGAGAAAATATTTTGTGATGAGTGCGAAGATGAATGAGACAAAACGCAGACCTAAACACGTGCCTTCATTGTGGGGGCACAAAAAGCACGTATGTGGAATTCTAAGATAAACTAGAAGAATTATGCAAACCAGATGTTCAATGTTTCGAACGCTAACAATGGCATAAATTAATTCTTTTCAAAATTGTTTAATAATGACGACGAACAATATGAATGGAATTAAGAATATGTTTGACTGTGATCTACCACAATAGAATCATCTTAAAGACACTCTAATTGATTAATAAATTTGGAAGAAAATCAAGACCTTGTAATAAAATGAAATTAAAGCTGATACTTCACAAGAAAACGGTGGTTATACGTACCACTAGATATTGCGTATATACTACAACATTAAGTACGTTGTAAAACCTGCATTTATACTATAAGTACAGGTCAGTGTTGGGTAAGTTACTTGTAAAAATGTAACGCGTTACAAGTTACTTTACTTTCTCTTAAAATGTAACGCGTTAGTAACGCGTTACTTGCCCCAAAAAAGTAACTGTTACTTTACTTCGAAAGTAACGCGTTACTAACGCGTTACTTTTAGGTCCGAGACTTTAAAAATGTGAAAAAAAATGACTTCAATTTTCCGTACTAATATTACTACCGCTATTATTATTATTATTATTACTATTATTATTATTATTATTATTATTATTATTATTATTATTATTATTATTATTATTATTATTGCACGTTATGAATCGCTTTATGTAAATGCAAGGACAAATTTTTACTTGATATATGAACATTTTCATATAATGTAACATTGATAAAACGCCATTCTGCGTTACTCGTAGGGATGGACACGAGTGAGTTTTCTTTGACACTCGATTCGACTAGAAACAGACATCTCTGAGCTCAACCCGAGAACTCGACTCGGAAAATTTCCTCCAACTCAACTCGAATTGGAGTCGAGTTTCGAGTCGACTCGAGCCAAATCCGGTGTGTAGTTTCGAGTACATTCTTCAAGTATATGCATAGACAGTATAATTATTATCAATGACACTACTACTACTACAACTTATATTATTAATAATAATAATAATAATAATAATAATAATAATAATAATAATAATAATAATAATAATAATAATAATAATTATTATTATTATTATTATTATTATTATTATTATTATTATTATTATTATTATTATTATTATTATTATTATTATTATAACAACACTGTATATAAAAATGAAAGATAGGCGGTTTGTATTTGAATACTAAAAAACTAGTTGATTGCCAACCTCGGTAGTCGTGAAGTCTAGGAGTCATGGACATTGTTCACGAGCTTCTGAATTTGGTTTGAGGGTCTAGGTTGAGTATTCGGGCTCGAGCCAAACGTTGTTAAAAGTTATAGGGCATTGGCCAAATATCTTCAAAACTGCTCGGCCCCGGTTTAGAATTGTCAAGGACTCGAGCAGCTCGGCTCACAGCTCATTCACTATCGACCCGAACCGAGAAGTGAGCCGAGCCAACAGCTCACTCAATCAACTCGGCTACAGCCCTCGGCTCAGTTGAGCTAAACCGAGCAAATTGCTCATCCCTACCAAGCAAGCTCGAGCCGATGGTTCACCCCAAGTGAGCCCGCTCGAGACACCTTCTCAGATGAGCCGAGCCGAGCTGAGCTTGTTATAAAAAAATCTCTTGTGGTCTCGCTATCGAGACGAGACGAGATGCGAGCAGTGTCCCCTCTCGTAGGCAACACTGAAAGTATTCCATATTGCTGTTTAGCTTACATTTCTCATGGCTTTCGTTTTCCAGTGTAATCAGGCCACGATTTCAAGACGACTTAAAACGAACGAGCTATTTATCAAACTCGACTGGACTCGATACTCGACGCGAAAAACTGAATCGGCTTGGAACTCGACTCGAGGATATTACCCTTGACTTGACTCGAAACTCGACTTGAATTCGAGTCGAGTCGAGTTTTAGCTTGACTCGTGCTCATCCCTATGCGTTAGAAAAAATGGTTGCTTATTAATATTTCTACTAAACTAATTATATAATAATAACAATGTTGTTATGTAAAATTAAAAATAAAGAATATAGATGAACATTACACTACTCTATAATCAACTGGACTGTAGGATAAGCAAACTGATCTGAAAGAACTCCAATATTACATACCATCAGCAAACTATTTTCTAGTAATAAAGTAGACCTGCTCATCAGAACAGAGTTTATTCATATTAACCTCTTATTGTAAATCGTTAATTATGGCACCCTAGTTGTTGATAAATATTTTTTGCCGGGAAACTTCAGACACATTACTTTTAAATTCTGCCCACCATCATCCTCGCTCTTAAGAAAAGTGTTCTTTCAAATGTTCGAACGGTAAAATATTTTCGTTCTCCATCTTTATATAAACACCACCAATCAAAGTAAAATAGACTACCGGTATCATTTCACTCCTAGTTCACTCACTGAATGTATTGATTTTAGCTGTCAAAATCTACGACAAAATCTTCCAGGTGCTTGCAATCAGTACACGTGATTTCCCTAAGGCTGTTCTCATCTTCAAAAAACAGCAAGTGGCACTACGAACATATCTGTTTCTCTGTGTGTCTGTGACTGTCGGTCACTGACATACGCAGTTCATGCTCGATTGTTTCATTCTGAGAAATTCACTTACAGGAAAGAAACATTCGTTTCCGAAAAAAAAAAATATACATACATTATAGTTACTCATCCGAAATGTAACGCGGAAAAAGTAACGCAAACTAGGCACGTTACTCAAAAATTTGTAACGCGTTACCGTTACAGTTACTTTGGAAAAAATGTAACGCGTTACTGGGAAACGTTACTTAAAAAGTAACGCGTTACAAGTAACGCGTTACTTGCGTTACGTTACTTCCCAACACTGGTACAGGTTTAACAAGGAAACAACTGTTTCTTTTATCATAGTCGCTTTAAGCTACTTAAGAAGTAAAGTACTGTAATTTCGCAAGCAATAGATGAAAAAAGATATATATATTCGCAACATCGTTATGCGTTATGTTGAACTTCACCTGTTTGGGAAACGGTATAAAGTGGTCATACGTGAGTAGAATGTGACACGAGAAAATGCATGTGTTTTTCTTTGTCTTGTCTGGGAAAAGATGCTTCTGCGCAAAGGGTTGGCGTGTGATGAGAATTAAGTGTTTTCACGAGACTCCATGATGCTGTCATTACTGGTGGCACCAACCAAAGCCAATGCTGCGTTAACAGAAAGTTCTGCTCTGCATTTGGTGGACTGCTCGGCGTATCGTGAATCACGAACTGCTGCTACCTGGCCAAACGAGCAATGGAACTGGATTCTCGCAGCTTTGGAACGTCTGTATGAAAAACTGAAACCAAGCACCCATTACTTGTGAATCGCAGAGACATGCTTCATAACAACGCGAAGCTATATGCTGAACCCCTGACACTATTATGAGACTTGACTGGGAAAAGCTCATATACCTTCCATTCTGCCCGGATATCACACCATCAGCTTACCATTTGTTTGAGTCATTAAACAACTCTGGAGGGAAGACTTGTTTGACATTTCGGTTGAATTCTACCATCGTGTGTCTATATTCTCCCCGAGTTTTGGAAGAAGTTACATTTGCTTACATGGAGAGCCTTACCCTTTGTAGGAAAAATCCACCAGAACGTTTTGGGGTACCTAATATACAGGGTGTTCCTAAATAACACAGACAATGTTTAGGAGGTGATTCCTGACATCGAGATAAAGCAAAAAAGTGTACGCTAACTTGGATACAGAAATTCTTCCTTTCGGCGCTACGACCAGCTGAAATTGGACGTATGCTAACGCTAACCATATAGCAACGGCTGAGCCATATCACACTCAAGGACACATTTCTTGAGTTGCAGCTCTTGGTTTGTTTACATTCCTGAACCAATGAACTATTGAACTTGCTATTATATGAGATTTTTTGCCTTTCGTATTTTATTTATTTCCTGTCTGTCTTTTCCTCCCTCTTACTCTTGAAGTTTCCGCAACCTCGACATGCAAAATAAAGAGAAATAAATAAAATCTTATTTGGAGTACTTACTGTGACTTCTGTTTTGTAAGTTCTAAGATTTTTATTCCAATGCTCGCTACGGTCTGTTTCCTGTTCTTGTTTCCATTTGCGATAAACTTCCATCTTCTCTGCCTGTAATTTAATATACATTCATATACAACATTACTGACATATTATACAACTAATACAACAAACACTGTTTTTACTGGCCCACTTCCCTTTTAGTGAAAAGTATAAGAATGATAACATGATTAAAAAGCACAACTAATTAACTGACTGAAGACTGACCTCCATATTTAGCACCGCGACTATATGAGATGGTACCTACTGCGCAACGTCGGATTTGAATTACTTCTGTGGTGGCTCAGTGGTAGAGTGTTCACCTCCGGTGTTTAAGGTCCCTGGTTCGATCCCGGCTCGCGCCGTGTGTACTTTGTGGTGGACAAACACCGTGCTCGTGGGTTTTCCCGGGATTCTCCCGATTCCTTCCACTTTCTTCATTCCACCATTTCATTAATTTCTCATCATCATTGTCTCCTTTAGCCTAACCGGCATAACTGTGGGACGTAAAACTCAAAGATTTCATTTCATTTTTTTTAACTACTTCTCTGGAGGGGCACGGTGACTCAATGGTAGAGCTTTTACCTCTAGTGCGTGCGGTCCCTGGTTCGATCCCTGACCAAGTAAATTTGTGGTGGAAAACATTGCGCCCGTGGGTTTTCTCCGAATACTCCCGTTTCTTCTCACTTTCTCATTCCACCAATTCTTCCATCATCATTCACTTGCTTTAATCATCGTCTCCCTTAGCCTAGAGGGCATAAACGTTGGACGTTAAACTGAAAGATTTCATTTCACTTTTAAACTACCCCTCGAGTTCGTACCGAACTAATTCTACTGGATTCGAACAAGAGACTGCGCACAATGGTTACTTCATTACGAAAAGCGACACTTAAAGAGACAGACGCTGTATCAGCTCATAGATAGTCTAACGGCTAGTGCCCTCGCCTTTGGTGCAAATTTCTTCCTTTCACTTTTAACCCCAAAATTGTATCCCTAGTAACCACGAACCAGACCTTTTGTTCCTTAAATCCCTCTTAACTTCTAATTCCAATATCTCACTACTCTACCTAATGTATTTGATCAGGCGAGGATATCTACGTTCAAATTTCAACGACATCTTATTCAAAATTCTGACACACCTATTCTCGCTTTCAACTCTTATCGCTTAGACAAAAAAATCACCACTCTGTCGAACGCATTCAATCATACAAGAATAGCTTTTACGTTGGGAATTCACTGAGACTCAACTCAGTCAAAAGGGTTAAGTTACTTTTCTTGATCACTAACTTATATAATATATCTAGGTATAAGAATCTCATATTTCATGCGGACTACACTTGTTGCATCATTTACTATTCGGCAAGATCCGTCCCATTCGAACGGAATCGTCTACTGAAGCTCTACAAGGAAGAATCCATCTTAAAAAAAAAAAAAAAAAAAAAAAAAAAAAAAATCGCTATTCGTAGCTTACTTAATACAAGCTTTCGCAAACGAGTCTTGCAACTCCCAAACCTGACTTTCAAATATACCCACTTCTTGAAGGAAAGGATAAATTCGCCATTTGATAAAAATTACGAAAGTACGAGTAAAAGGACGAGTAAAGTATGTCCTTTTAACTATGTCCATTCAAGAGTTTAGCTAGCAAGTTTCATATTTAAAAATACAAACATACTTTATCCTAGTATCCCTGCATTTAATATTTTTAGCATCAGCCGTTTCAAAGCTTGTGTCTTTTTAAATATTATATATGCATCCTATAACATCTATTAGTAAATATACCAAATTTCAGTTAGTGAAATAGTTTTTTAGCTGGACGGACAACTTTACGTAGCTAATATTAGTGTTTCATACTCACTTTGGGGGGCCACATGAAAATAACTGTGATAATATATAGTTACCTGATTCTCTGACTATTAAAAATTATGGCCTTTAATACATTAGCAGTTTCTTAAATAATGTTCAACCTAAGACATTTTCCTGACTTTCCACTACACTCACTGTTTTGCATAAATTGTCCCTACTCCCATAATTGCACATCTGTGCACATCTAATAGTTAAATATTAAATTCTTTTGACTACGGAGCAAGCGAAAGTCTCTGATCTTAATTTGTGAAATGAATCTTCCACAAAAATATTCAAAAGTGAAAGCCTACAATAGACAAAGAGATAATAACTCATTAATTAAAATTCCTACCCATTAATTAAGCTTTAAATTTACATAATTCATTCCCATATCCTAAGGATAAAAAAGGAGTGGAAATGTAGCTTAAGTTTCACTTTTGAGCCCTTGTTTGTTAGATTTCTTTTATATCTCTGCCTTTAATTACAGTTAACGTTTGTTCCCTTGCTGTGACTGCGAAAGAACTAGAAAATTCCTTATGATTACCACTGGTAAGGATAGAACCGAAGACACGAATATTACATGGTAACCTTCTGATATAATAACTAAGTAAAATCATATTATAGTGGAGGAGGAAAATACTTGTAGGCAGCCTTCTCGAGTTTTCCAGTCCAGATATTTCATGGTACATATCACGTACACGAATTTGTTTCCCATAATCTTCTTTCTTTCTTCACGTGTTTCCAAAATGGTGCTGTATGTACCAGAGATGCTAAACTCCCAAGTCCGCATCAAGCTCAATAACGAAGCACGAGTAGCAGAGAATAATAGCTCTCTAAATGGATAGTGATCCAGAGCCTAAGCCCGCGCGAGCCTACATGTGAGCCCCATTAAGAATAGTAATTCCGAGCCGATAGCGAGCTCGAACCCAATAGCGTAAGAGGTTATGAGATTGACCTATCTCAAATCTCGTAGAAAATAGAGTGTCTGAAATTTTGAGCCCTGAATGAAAAACTGCTATCTCCAGTATGTACAGAAAGCACAGAGGGCATCATAGCACCTCAGTGAATATCAGTAGACACTTGTCATTCTGCGTTTACGCTAGACGCCAACCTAAACAAGGTTCAAATTTTAGACGTCAAAGTTATGTTTTTGAATAAGAGCACGTTTTGAATAATTCACTATGACAAGTATTAGAACTTTTTCTATCATTTCTCCTTAGCATTAACATGATTCATAAAGTAAAAAAAAAAAACACTTGTCCAACATGTTCTGTCTCCCACTCATCTACAATCAATTATAATATTAAGTAATACTTCTTAAAATTGCATTTACCTTTAATCTTGCCACTTCAGAGCATTTGGCGTTGTATTGTCTTTGAAGTTCGGCATATTTTGCTTTGAGCTTGTCCACAGTTTTCTGTAACTGTTGTCTCTTGTCTTCCACTTCAGCAAAGAGGGAATTCCCCTTCCTGTGTTCATCAGCCCCTGTCGTTTTCAAGTTTTCCAACTCAGCACGGAGAACAACAATCTCTTCCTGAGCACTCTGCAGTTCAAAGATAATAAAAAATGAATTATAAAATTTAAAGAAACAAATCAAACTCTTCAATAAGTAGCGGTGGAAGAAATTTAATAAATTATTACTTAGATATCTACCCAAAAAAATCTGAACCAATTTCGACTTTTCCCTGGAGTCTTGGTCACGCAGGTTAAAAACAGGAAGAAGAAGAACAGAAATATCAAGGAATAAAAATGGAACGGACTTACCAAGCGAAGAGCTGTGCTGTACAAAAAACACGTTGTCTAGTGTGTCAACGATCTCCAAACGAGGTGAAGCGAACAAAAATATGGCGAAGTCAGTTTGCGCACCTTTTTTGTTCCTTGTTGGAAGGTTGCCAATTCATGTTTATTATCATGGCAATGCTGTAAAAATTTTGTAATTACCGTCTCCCATTTGTCATTCAACCATCCCTTATCAAGATTTATTTATTTATTTTTATTTATTATTATTATTATTATTATTATTATTATTATTATTATTATTATTATTATTATTATTATTTTGATGAACAAGTAAATTTTCAAAAAATAGTCTCTCTACTTCATTTCTAGTTCCAAATAAAATGCTGAATCTTCTACGCTGTGTTGCGTTTCTTTTAAATGTTTTGATAAACGTGACACCAGATTTTCCGCTTTTGAATTTTTATATGTTCTTTTAATCGTATTTTTAAATTTCTCTTCTCTTGCCAACTGTATTTTATTTCGTAAATACCCGATTTTTTATTGTGATTCGTGTAATAACTCTTAAATTGTGTGATGTTCTTTTCTAAAGTTTTGGGAAGTTTTAAGGCTGTACGAAAACCTATTGTACATAATTCTATTTAATGCAGTTGTCAATCAGGAAAAAATAGGTGATCCAATCCATTTATATATATATATATATATCCTTTATGTCGGTTTCAGGTTTATCGGAACTTAAATTCCTCTTAACCTGATTGTACTATTTATTTAATAATGAAGCTGGGTACCCACTCAAACTACCCAGTTTCATCAGGTATTCAATTTCTGTCTGTAAATCTGTTTTTAAGGAAGTAAGACGTATGGTACGTACAAAGAAATTCTTCCAACTGTTTGCTTTGGAGTCTGGTGAATGTGCAGATTTGTAATGAATGTATTGTGTATCAGCTGCTGGCTTGTGGTCGAAAGCTTGGAACTATAAAAATTCAGGAATTATAGAATGATAGAATGTAGTAAGTAGATTGATAGAATTACTGAGCGTGGTTTTGCAAAGTCTGTCAACATAGTTTATGACGCACACATTCTTACTGAATTAGAATTACGGAAATGTAAACGTTTTTCTTTCTTGTTTTTCCTTTCATTGGAGTGATCTTAAGAATTAAAGTCTTATAACAGCGAAAAACTAGAAAATCTCACGGTTTAGACAATTTACAAGTTGCAAGACCCAAATATATAGAATAAAGTTTACTCTGCCTTCGAGAGAACATGTGTGGCTAGACTACTATGTTGGTATGCCTAGCATATTGGTTTCCGGCACGGTAAGTCGATCTTCTGCCTAGTTGCACATTTGTTTCAAATTCAATACAATTTTACAAAGATTGGGTGTTGTTGATTCATGTCTTCCTGAAGGCATCAAGTTTCTTCTTACGCACTACAAGTGTTCACTATACACACTACAAATGTTAAATACGTGACCCACGCTTAAAAGGGAAAACAAGGTGCCTTCATTTAAGTTACTATCATGCTCTCCCAGATCAAAAACGGAAAAAAAAAGGAAAGAATTCCCTGACTTTTCTCGGTTTTCGGACTAAAAAAAAAAGTTTTCCTATGTTCACGGAAAACAAGACCAAGGAAACATGACAACGATAGTACATAAGTAATATATTTTCCCCTAATCAACTATAACAATGAATAACATAAAAACAAATACAACGTATTTTATTATGAAATTACAGATTTCCCTGAAAATTTAATCTGTAACGTTAGTCACATGAAGAAAGTTTCGTCACACACGAAAGAAAAAGCGTATGATACAAGAAAAAAGGACGGAAATTAGTGTTTTTTTTATTATTATTATTGATAATAGTAAACATGGATGTATTTTGCCATGGCGGATGTTACGGCGGAAAGGAACATATTGAGGACATGGGGAATATCTGTGAGGTTATAGTGATTAATTAACATCGTATAATAACGTGATGCCTCTTCGGGGCTCCAATGCAGTAAATTAGTTGCATTTGTGCTCTTTAGTGGTAACTAGCACAAGTTGGTTTGTTTTTCGCATAGTAGTTTTTGTAGTATATCACCATGTTGAAAAGCTGGTAGGTGTTAATGGAAAAAATGGCAATATATATTACATTAAAGCACAATGTACACTTTGATATCTATAGACGTACCCCATAGTTAAAGAACAAGAGTCCGATGATATTAGTCCGGCTACCCACTGAGTATTGACCCAATGTGTACGCTGATGTGCAACTTCAAGAGCTAGTTTCGGAAAATCATAAGCACTTCCGAAATAAACCTCTTTGCGAATTAAAATAAATTATAATGAAAACACCGAAGCTAAAATACGAGTAACCGTATTCCAAAATCCTTTGATTTGCGTGATTAACTACTTTCACTTAATGCAGGACACGAAACGTCGATAAAATCACAACTAATGGGAACGAAAATTAGCTGGAAAATTGAAAAAGGCTGGAATTATCCGTGCATCGAATATGAATTAAGCATTGGATCGTTGATCCAACTACAATGATTTACCAATATTATATCTCACTGCGCAAGGGAAAGCAAAATATAATGCGAACAACTACAAAACGTAAGTTTGTTACACATCATTAGTGGAAAACACATATAAGTTTCTAAGTTTGAAGTTAGCAATTAAATAACAAGCACTCAACCATATCCAAAATTATCTTAGAATTTTCATTTTAAATGTTAATAAAATCTAACTCTCTGCGAGGGATGCAGCCAGGTCTCTACCCGTGGCAGAAATTGTTCTGTGCCTACCTGTTGCTGTGAAGGATTAAATACGAGTAAATGTCAATATGAAACACGAATAATGTAGCTGCAAAACACAATGGATGTAAATACTGAGTAATCTTCAAGCAACATACACGATTATAGACCTCAGCGTACTGTCTGTTCGAGGACCTTCGCTATTAAAGCAACAAACAATTAAAACACTCTCTGTGGTTCATAAATAGAATATTTTTACGATTCTAGAACTTATTACATATGTCCAAAAGTATTAATAATTTCATCTCCTTCTATTAAGAATAATTAATGTTAAATTCTCAACTCTGGAAAATTATCAATCTTCATTTCTGTTGATATTCGGTTGCACAAAAACAGTCTGTAAATGTACTTGATGATGAAAGTTAAATTGAGACGACTTCTGTCAATGTAAGCATTTTGTAACTGTATATATTGATGTAAACAAGCACACATTTCATCGGACAGCATATGTAAGTTATGCAAAATTGTGAGTGATGACATGATGCTCAACCTAAAAAAAGAATTAGTTTCTTTAAAAAAAAAAAAAATCATACGCACGTATAATGATTTTGTCCCAAATTTTAAAAGCCATAAACTGCAATGCGAGCACTTTTTGCTGTATAAATGCTTAAGTTTACTTCGTAATCAGTGGGACTCAGTAGTAGTTAGTAAAAGAGTCAGTGATAGTCAAAATTAGGCAGTAAAACCGAGTCACCAAAAGTGAAAGAGACTTAAAAACCACGCATTCGCAAAGTTCATCAGCTAAACTAAATGTGTGTACATTAAAGGTAAATGCACTCAACTAGTAGACTTCCTGAGTTTTAGACGATATCATAAACTACGTTAAGGTTAACTTTTCCTCTTTTAGCCTGAAAAAATGTCATTTCCTTTAAAATAACATAACATATATCTGCTACACAAACACACACATATATACACAATAATTATAAAACAAAATACATGTTAAATACATTTGCCGTCTCAAAACAGTGGTGAAAATTCCTATAGTACTTCATAGCACGTACAGGCGCATATTCTCAACATTAACAATAGAGGTACTTCAAGATGTACTTTGAGCTAATGTTACCAATCTAAGATTACTCAAAATGCTCTATGTTAGATAAAACTATATTTCAAATTCAATTTTAGAAAAGTAGCAACCCAGGTTGATACATAAATAACCAACACTTTCTGACCAGAGCCAATATATTTTTATTTTATGAAATGAAATCTTTCAGTATAACGTCCCACGATTATGTTCTTTCTACTAAGGGAGACGATGATTAAGGCAAGTAAATAATGGTGGAATGAAAATGTCGAAGGAAACGAAACGAGAGTACCCCAGAAAACCTACGGACACGATGCTGTTCAACCCAAACTGACTTGGCCGAGGATCGAATCAGGGACCCCCCCACTGAACGACCTAACCCCTCCCACATTTTATTTTAGTTTTAATAAATAAGTGTACTACTCTGGTCAAAAAGTGTTAGTTGTTTAAAAATATTTTTGATTCTATGACGCATTCAAGAGAATTATGTAAGCAACATCGAAGAGTGTAGAGAATAAGCTCAACTACTCTCCATAAAATAGTTCATATCATATCATAGCTAGTACGCGATAAACCGTTGAATGACAATATCCACAGAAACGATAAGAGAAATACTACCTGAATAGGATAGTTTCCACAAAAAGATATTCCATATACGATATATGCACTGACGATCGATATGAAAACAATTATTATGCCCTTATTAATATATAGCTTTATCGCACTTCACTATTGAACAAACATAACATTGTATTGATCCCTTTGGAGGAAAGCGGAGGAAAAACAAGTAAGACTTCTATATTCTATGACTCCGACAAAGATATTTCACCATAAGAAATGCTGCTGATTGCTCCGTGTAGAGATTGTGATGTAACAGTAGTTGGTACTTTATACATAACTTTCACTGATTACGACGGTCAAGAGAAAATGTCTGCAGCGACTTCACATTTTTATTAAAAATCTTCAATCCACTGCTTTAGTGTTTTCTTACTTTAGAATCGAATATTCAATGCAAACTCACTGTTATAATAATATATGGTATTAAAATATAGA
Source organism: Thermobia domestica (assembly GCF_964235325.1). Lineage (NCBI taxonomy): Eukaryota > Metazoa > Arthropoda > Insecta > Zygentoma > Lepismatidae > Thermobia > Thermobia domestica. Next base: position 292,103,475 of record NC_137458.1, on the reverse strand, counting down.
AAACTACGTAATTAGGAGCGCGAGTAGTAACTATAACGAGTTATTTTTACCGAATATAAGTATATACTAATTTAAAAACTAGAGGCGTTCACCGTGTTGGGTTTAGCTTGACTTACCACAAGGAAAATTTCCCGGATCGTTCAAGGGATTGCCAGACAATTTTATGAATAAAAGTAGACGAACATTCACGTATGTTCATAGAATGATTGCACTGGGTTAACTTACACAGTTCTGGTAACGTCAGTATAGATAATAATTAAGTCTTTCTTGGGAGAATACGAAACAGTCCGAAAACAACATTTCCAACTACCTTTAATTTAAGATGGAGTAAAATTATTGTAGGTCAATATGTTCGTAAATAAAACACTTCGGTAATTCTGAAGAAGTGATTGATTATCTGGTTTTCTCAGACATGCGCTTCACATTATCAAAAGCATTATTGTTTTTTTTTTCAGTCCGACTGGCGACAGTAAGTCGGCAAAACACTTGTATCGTAAACAAATACAACACGGTATTGATGCAGTTAGTAAAAAGAAAATTCACTCTTTTTAATGTTCTTGTATTTTTAGTCTTTTGAAGCATAGAAAAATTATATTAGTTAAGTGTTCACTAAAATGTCTTGTATATTTGTGGTAAAAAGTAAATTAGGGCCAAGAATCGGTTATAATTTCATTCTTCGAAATTCCCTGACTTTCCCAGACCTTCTCAAATTCCCTGACTTTTCCTAGTTTTTCAAGTTTGTCGCCACCATATAGTGATCTTTATTATGAACTAATTTTGAGGATTCATTTTATTTTATGCATTGAACTTAAAGAAGTGTATTTCATTTCATTTCTGCATTTTCTTTTATTTTACGTCAGAATGCACTCTTTGTTCACGTTTAATCCTTACCAGTGGGAAAAGAGCTGATACCGTGCTTCCACAGACTCTGCTAATACGTCATGATAAAGCTCCAGCCTATGAGAGTACATGTGCAGACGAAACGAATAAAAATTCGTATGTTATGAGGGGTTGGAGACTTCATTTTGCACCTGGGTTCTAGACCTATGGGCCGCGCTTCGTCAGAGAAGTAGGAAGAGTGACAGACTATTCAGAAAGATGACTGCGTAACGTCTAGACCCGCGTGTGAGAACTGTGCTTTTTCTTTTAAACTGTTTGTGTAAGTATGTAGAAAGCTAAGAACATGCATAATATAAATAAATTGGACCATGTGTGTATTTAATTCAGGATTTTTCCTCTGCGCATATTGTGTGCGTATGCACAGGTGCTAAACGGATTCCAAGTTCGATTCCAGAACCTAGTTATCATGTTGGTTTCTTTGCTACCACAGTAATCATTACAACCATGTCTCCTTAGAATGTTTCGATCAGTTGCTGCGAAAGCTGAAATGATCCACACCAGTGTCGAAGTATATGGTAAAAAACACCTTTACTGATACCCTACAAAAAGAAATTGCAAAGGATGTTTTTTGGGGACAGATGGCCAACGCACCAGTTCCTGATCTGTATAGCTGCACGGCCAACCTAACATTAAAAATTAAGATAGTCTATCGAAGAGCAGCCCCGTATGTCGCTATGGAAATACAATGACGTATCATCCTATCGAAAGATTAAGTTAATACTGTCTTCATTGAGTGTCGAGAAAAGCCGTTGTATCAGCATGTTCAAATACATAGTACCCACCACAATATCGATGGGAAATGATACAATAATAATAATAATAATAATAATAATAATAATAATAATAATAATAATAATAATAATAATAATAATAATAATAATAATAATAAATAAATAAATAAATAAATAAATAAATAAATAAATAAATAAATAAATAAAAAATAAAACTTAATTTCAGAGAAATCAAGTTCGAGTTGCAAAATTGTACGGGGATTTCAAGCAACAATTGAGTGAAAACCCTGTATTTAAATGCGAATAAAGTCCAAATTTCTGTACAATATTTGTATACAATGGGACTTTAATGAAATTGTACGGTATCACTAGCTGTATTCATTGTACACGAGGTTCTACACAAGGTAAGGCAAGTAATACTACTCTATTTCAAAGTTCACGGAACTGTCAAATTGTTACTGAAGGCGGATTTGAGCTGAATATAGGTTCCATTAAACAGTGTTTGATTGTATTAGATTTTTAAAAAGATTAGAACAGAAACGTTCTACATATAACCCGCGCAAAATAAACGTAAAATAAAGGCACTTACCTCAAGAGATTGTGAGCATGAAGAACTTTCACTTTCTTTCACTTGTAAAATGTTCTGTAATTCCTCTAGTTGTTCCTTAAGGGCCTGTACCTCATTTCTGAACGCAACATTTTCTTCTGAAACTTCCATCATTTTCATTTGCCCATCCTTCAATTCTTGGACCAAATTCTCATTTTCAAGCTGTTAAGTAACGATATGTATTTAGTATAATTTAGTCATCATTGTAAAAGAAAATGAACAAATATATTTTAAACATATTAAACAATTAATTTACTGAAGAGGAAAAAAAGTAAATAAAAAGAATTAAATTCATTGAGTTCGTCTCAATATTGCAATTTAATATTGATATATAACCGTTGTAAGAAATGTTCCAGGACTGGACGTAAAAAATAACATTCTAAATTTACTAACTAATGCTTCTTGGTATCTTTGAAGGTGATTTCCTCTGTAATCTATACACAGCCTACACAGAGTTTTTGGAAGTTTCAGAAGCATATAGAAAAGCCTTTTCTGATATTGTAATCAACATAACGTAACAGCCTATTTCTGAAACATTTCTTTCTCGCTCGTTCTTTTTCAACGAAAATGTTCACATAAGAAAGTGAAAAAACAATCGCATAATCATAAATCAGGCCTGTACGGAGGACGTAGAGGAACAGGGTACGGGTTTGACCAGATATTCCTGTGTGAATCAACTTTTTTTTTTTTTAACGTTCTACGTTAAAACTCGAGACCAAGGAAGGCGGTGATAATGAGATGAATGCTAAAGTAAATTGAAGAAAGTGAAAGGAATTGAGGGAACCTCGAGAAAACCAACGAACATGGCGTTTGTCCATCACAAAGCCCACTTGGCGAGAGCTGGCTACAATAGTATTGAGCCTTCATTACTGTGCAAGAGGAAACATTATTCACATGCCCACGAATCTGGTTGGCGGAACTGAAATACCTGATGCGTATGTTTTATACCTGAATGTAAAAGTCGAGGTTCATTATCTATCCTGAAGGCAGAAATTCATGACGCACCATACCTCGCCTTCAACAGATCCGTTTTATTTATTTACTAGCTTTGCCTAGCTGGGAGCTTCGCCCCAGACCCCAGAGTTTGCTCGGACTACGGCCTTGCGTCTCTTACATATGTTCAGCCTTTCCATCAACAGTGAATTTCATGCATTTACTCTTTAAGATTTCCTTAATATGGCCAGCTGGGGGATTCGCCCCCAGACCCTCGCATTTACTCGGCCTACGGCCTCGCACCTCTTAAACTCACAATTCAAGTTTCTTATCGCATTTCAACTATCTAAAAGATAAGATTTTGTATCGCAAGAAAACGCCTATTTAAATAACATGGGAATTTCTTCAGCTCCCTTTAGACTCCTTAAAAACTAAAAATATTCAGTTTTGGCAATTTTATTGTGGGTTAGTCCCGGAAGGCTACAATCATGCCAAATTTCATCATTCTAACCCTGCCGGGAGCGCCTAAACATTTTCGGATGGAGATGTCCCACATAAATAACATGGGAAAGGCTTTTCAGTTCCGCACAAAACCATTCTAAAGTTGAAAATTTTCATTTTTGGTGATTTACTTGTGTAACGCTAACGAAAACGTACAAGCATACCGAATTTCAAGTTTTTATTGCAATTCCAAGTACCTAAAACATGATATTATAGACCCAAAAAAGACCCATTTAAACAACATGAGAAATTTCTTCATCCCCGTTTAGACACCCTAAAAGTTAAAAATATTCAGTTTTGGGAATTTTCCTGTGGGTTAGTCCCAGAAAACTATAATCATGCCAAATTTCAACATTCCACGTGAACCGGAAGTACCCGTTTCAGGTGTATGTACTGTTAAGACTACCCTGATTGCAAATAGTCTTCCACCCTCCATGCTCTCCCGAAATTTTTATGTCATCTACACACATCCCCTTCCTATAATGTCAAATCACTAAAGGTTTGCTGTATCATGTTCTCCATGTTCCGCAGGTGTTGTCCCTATGTTAACAGAGAGCTTAATATGAACATTCCTGTAACTCCATATCACTTAAGGGGCCGCGGTGGCTCAGTGGCAGAGCGTTCACCTCTGGTGCTTGGGGTCCCGGGTTCGATCCCAGCCCCCGCCAAGTGAACTTGGTGGTGGACAAACACCGTGTGCGTGGGTTTTCTAGGGGTTCTCCCGTTTCCTCCCACTTTCTTCATTCCACCATTTCATTCATTATTCATCATCACCGTCTCCTTTAGCCTAACCGGCATAACCGTGGGACGTAAAACTCAAAGATTTCATTTTCCATATCACTTAAATGAGCAAACAAATCCAACAGTGTGTTGCTGGGCACAGTGCTACCACCTGTTGGATTTGCATGAAACCACTTCCAAGGATATGTATTGACAATACGTATCAGATAATTCAAAAGCACCCAATTCGCTTGATCCAATATCAGGGCGTCTACTAAAATTCCAAAATGAAATTTCGTGACTTTGGCGTGACCTTTTCTTTACCAAATCATAAAATTTCCTAACATTTTCAAGAGGGAATTTGGGTGCGAATTACGCCGAATTTTCATCCATGCAATAGAAACGTACTTTGCTTGCGATTTGGTAGCGTCTAAAACCGACCATAGACATTTTAGGTGGTGAATTTTGACGTTTTATAGAACAAAATTTTCCAATCTGTACTTACATTTATACAGTTAAAGAAAAAAAAATCGTGACCCAAAAGCTAAATTTCCTGACTTTTTTTTGTGATTTTCATGACCGTTTTCTGATTTCGTGACTTTTTCGTGACATTCGTGACCGATAGACACCCTGAATATCAGTTTGAGGATATCAGTCCTAGAATTTTTCTGAGAAAGTTTAAGCTCGATGAATTCAAGTCAATTTTCTGATAAACGAAAATAAATAAATACAAATAAATAAACAAATACAACAACTATGTGTTAGTTAGGAGTCTAAACATTGTAAAATAATTGATATTCACTATTTTCCAATGAACAGATATTATATGTGATTTTGTTTAGTATATCATCTTAAATGAACACAAAACAAAAATTGCGATATTCTCAAAAACAACTCTATAATGTGATAGGGTTGTTAATAAGATTTCTCTGGGAAAAATCCAGAAGAAGCAGTGTACTTTTGGGGTTGAGCATTTTCGGACGATTTTCTCAAAAATGACCCGGAAGCAGAAGGTAATTTTGTTTATATTTCATAAATAAATGTTTAGAATTGACAACTTAATAATACGGCATAATTCATTTGTCCTGAAAAAATCCACAAGGGGTACTTCTGGAGGTGAGTTTTGCTAGGGCTAAGTTTTCTTAAAAATGTCTTCAAATTTTGTTCGTATTTTACAAATACATGTTTCGGTAATAACTATGGCATGATTTACTTTAAGAAACTGGAGCGATAGTTTAGCGCGATGGCCCGTACCTTTTATTCTATTATTAACTGTCATAGAAATACTTTAAACGTTTTTATTGAGCAAAGAAAATCCAATTTTATTTAAACCACTGCATAGCTTGACTTCTTCCAGTCGACCAATTAAATATTTGCAGAACTTTAATTTACTATAATCAATTGCTTTACGCTATTGAGTTTAGGCTATTCGAATCTACGACTATCTCAATTTGAAACTTTGACCCTAGATGTTAGCCCATTGATCACAAAACATGCTTCCACTCATGTAGTGTTGGCAATTAGATTATCTTCCAGCAAGAAATACCAGAAACTCTTACCTTAGCCATATCAAGCTCCTCTTTCAAGTTGTTATAACTTTCGAACTCTTTCTGTCTAGCCGTGGATTTATTAAGCTCATTCCGCACTCTATCAAGCTCTGATTTGTACTCCAATGATTGGCTTTCTAGAGTTCTTTCCAAATACTCAATCTAGAAAAGAAAATATTCTAAAGTTACATACATTACATGTGTCTCAAGAAATAACGTCCAGATTACAGGTTACCTATGTTGAGAATTAGATATTATTGTACCTAGTAGAGAGGATTAGAAAAGCCAAATGGATTGATATATGACGAAACTAGAGGAGCTCCCACTAGTTAGTGAGTTGGTTGTTTCTAAGATGAATTAAAACGTTGGGTCTTATATGATGATATAGCAGTCTCATAATGTTGATTATGTTCTGTCTCTCTCAAGCCTAAGAACTCGAGTTAGTAAATTAATATTGTAATGTACTGCGTGCTTATGTATACAAACAATACCGTGTGCTTTTGTTTATAAACATCACCATAGGGATTTACTACTTATTACGCGGGATTACTACGAGCAGCAGACGACACGGACCACTGGCACCTCCTACGAAGTACTTGACGAAAGGACAGCAGCAGCACCACCGACACTATGGAGGCCTTTAAATTCGACAGTAACCAGCGGACCAGTACCAGTTCTCTGGTGTCACTCCCACTGCTTGTTTCGGAGCATCAGGAGAACCTAACCCCAAAGCCTCTAGCCTGCTTCGGGACTCTTGGCTATTCCTTTCCTCCTGGCTTAGCCTACTACGGGGCTCTGTTGGGAATCTTACCTCAGTTGCTTAGCCTGCTTCGGGGCTCTGTGACCTCTAAACCCCTTACTGCTTGCTTCGGAGCATTGGGGTTTCCTTTGTCACTTTGCTTAGCCTGCTTCGGAGCTCTGTAGAGATCCTGTCCGCGACCTTACGGTCAAGGACTACCTTATTTCTACCAGACAAATAAAGAGAAAGCACTTCAAAAAGCTCAAACTTTATCACTGCTCGCACTTCCCACGCGGTGGGAGCTGGAATAGGAACGTCCATCTTCAACCACTGCCACGACGCTACTCAGAGCACTAGGGAAGTTTTGCTGGATCATGCGCCATGCTAGGACCTTACTCTCTCACGTGCACGCAGTCGCTTCACGCCACATAGGTTTCCTAGCTATGGGATGCGTGGAAAAGTTAGTTTCTGGATGCGTCTTGTACAAATATTTTTATATGGGTGTTCTCATGTACTCACCTGCTTTCCCAAATCTGAATCATCAGTTTCACCTTCCGAACTCGAATCTAAACTGCACTCTTCTAAAATCTTTGATATTTTTTCTACATTCATTTTACTTGCTTCAAACAAGACAACTTCTATAAAAATGAAATAGTTTTCAAAACAAAATATTCCACTATTTTATCGAACGTGGTGCAGTCAAACGCAGAAAGTTGATCACAACAATCAACCTGCAAAAGCTAATGTACTCTTTGCTGGATGTCAGGTGAACAGTATTTCTTCAAGGACTGAGTCTCAGTAAGTATTTAACACAGCCGACAACCGACCGCAACCCATAATAATTTACATAGGGGCTATTATGTAAAAAGAGTTAGACTCGGGCCCCAGCGTTTCAGAATAAACATACAACCCGAGTTTGACTTAGGCTTAGGATCGAAAGTGTTAAACTGAAGATTTTAACTTTAAAAATAGTTAAGTTAAAGGTAATAGAATTAGTATTAAAAGTGAGTTAAAATTAGTAACTACTCGGGAAATCATAGTAGGATACAAAATACAACTCACACACGCTTCAAGAGCTAATATAATTTAGCTTAGGTACATTAAAATAAGGTGTGAAAATGTTTTACAGAGAAAGAACAGTACAAAACAAGTACCTGTTGTTTTAAGTGTTTTTCCTTTTCAATAAACTGCGATTCCATTCTACTAATAACTTTCTTCACTTCTTCTTGTTGTTTAGCTAAGTCATCCTGCAAGGTCTCAATCTCAGCCTTTTGGTGTTCCTCCGTCGCAATTTTTGCATTTAATTTTAGTCTCAAAGAGTACACCTCCTGAGTAAGATCCTGAAAAAGATGCTTTTAAATTAATATTCTACCTTTACAGGCCGTTCTCCCCATCTCTGACGAATGAAGAAAAAAGATCTGCAGTACTGGTTGAACTTGGAACGGCCTTTGATTTCACGTTTGCAACTCATCATATCATACTCAATGCTAAATATAAATACATCTGTAACTTCCATTTTAACTCCCTAAGATCGTACTCCTTTTGTTCACCCCACGATGAATTGTGGTTGGGCAGACGGTTTTTAGTTGGGTATGTATGGTCAAAGAACTTCAACGCCAATATATTGACTTTCTATCTATACTTCACGCAAGCATCTCTCCAAACGCCTTATGTTGGTCAACACCAAGTGAAAAGTGTGCAAAAAATACCGACGTTGAAACAGTGTCATCCAGGGATTTATTCTGGAACCGAGGTTTTAATTATTTAATTACTTTTATTTATTTATTTTAAGAAGTCGAAATTAAACATTATTAACTGAAATAACTGTTCTTCATATTGGAAGCAAGATTTCTGGAAAATATTTGAACCATCACCTTCTCGTTTAGAATACGCATTTTAATTAAGATTGAAAAGAAAAACGGTTTAAATAAATCAGAACACCCCCATCTCATTTACATAGTATGAGGACTGTTCAGAAACTAACAGACGTGTTAAAATAAAAAAGTAACAGAATGATCATACCAAATTGTATTCTATACATTTGAAAGGTACACTCTTAAACTATTTTTCCACATAATCGCCATGCAAATTAAGGCACTTATCATACCGTGATAAGTTTTTCAAATACCGTCACTCTGGAAATCTACCGTCTGCGATTTCAACCACTGCTTACACCAGCATGCAGTTCGACGTCAGTATCAAAGCGTTGGGTAGTGAGCCATGTCTTCATCGGGCAACGACGATTTGCACGAAGTTTGTCGTCGATTTACCTCACAGTTCTTCAGACACAAGGCTAGGTCTACTACTGCGATCTTCATCGTGAACATTGGAAAGACCATTTTAAAATCAATGCTCCAATGCCTCACTCGGCCTCCACTCATTATTCCATGTCCCTGTACTTCACACAGTTGGCTATGGATTTCAATTGGCTTGTGGCTTTTTGCCAACAAAACCTAATCACGGAACGCAGCTCACAAGAAGTTGGATTTTCTATTGCAACACACATTGTAACCCATTTCATAGAAATCACAGAAGAGCGTCACAGTCTTCAGAACACCACAGCTGGATGCGTACTGAATGCGGCAACGTTCTGACACCAAGATGGCGACTTTACCCCCGCCCACTGCCGCGATAGGCCAAAACGTCTGAGACACTCTGGACAGCCCTCAAATAATAAAATGATATTTACTCCTTTGCTTTTCTGTGAGAAAATACCTTTTCTTATGCATTTTGAAGGCACATAAAATAACAATAGAAAGATTTCTCTCAGAACAGATCAACGTCATATCAAGTAAGCCACGCTTAGTTAATACCACGTCCGCTAGTGGCACTATTCTCGCAACATAACAGTCAATCAAGTCAACTGGTATGACGCTGGCTATCAATTTCTTGACAATTACATGTTTAATTTTAACAATGAGAATGTTAAACACAAATTCAGAAATTACGGGACAATTCTGCTTTCCAAAACAATTTTGTCGAAATGTAACCTCGTAATAATGCACAATTCCGTAAAATACGGGACGTGTACGATCAATAATTTTAATGAAAGTAATATGATTATTAAAAAGAAAAGTCTGGTATCAAGTGCTATTTTCCGAAAATTCATTTCAAACGGTTCAGTCCTTTTTCCATGACGAGCCCAACTGTATCCAAAAAATTAAATTAATTTTCCCTTTCCTCCAGTTTGAAAGTGAGATTTTGAAAAAGGCTGGGCCACATGACCATTTGTTTTTAATAAGGTGTTTATATAACCTAATTTCATTCCTCTTACATGAGAAGCTCCCGAGATACTCTACTTTTGGCATAAATTTTAAATCTTCCTCCTTCCACTTACGACTCACATTTAAATAAAAGTGACATGACAAAAACTCAACCGAGCCAAGTGCTATGTTCAAAAATCCATTTCAAACGATTTAGCCATTTTCTCATAATGATGAAATAGACAATGCTGATTTGAATGTGAAAAAAATACATAAATAACCCATTTCCTCCACCCTTAAAAGCGGAATTTGAAAAATTGCAGGGACAGGGATCCGTTTATTTTTAATTAGAAGTCTATATGCCGAGTTTCATTTCCCAAACTTGAGGAGCTCGTGAAATGACTATTTTAATATAAATTTTGAACCTTCTTTCCCTTTAGGATACCTACTTAATTCAGACATGATAAAAGAAAGGAAGGAAAATAAAGTTCAAAAATTAATTTCAAACGGTTCAACTGTTTTCCCGTCATGACGTGACAGATAACATCGATTTTACTTTTATAATACACGTATAGAGATGAAGCGAAAATACAGAAAATAGGGAAGGTATTATCAAACGCCTTATAAAAGGTACACTATAAATACATTCGTATGCTTCGTCAAATAGGGAAGAGAAGAAGTGGGAAGAAAGAAAAAAACTATACAACATAAAGTAGCTGTGAAGCGTCCTTGTATTGAAGAGTTCGTAATAGTGCAGGAAAGTGAAGAAATAAATATAAATGTATACATTAAACATTAATGTAATTTTGTTTTGTGATCACACCATAGCTGAACAGCTGAATCTATTGACACAAAATTTTACACTAAGTTAGTACTTATCTCGAACTGGGTTCTTATCTCATCATTTTCATTAAAATGTGTATCCTAAGGGAGAAGCGAGAGTACAAAACTCATGGCAAAAACAACAATGAACTCATTCAGCATTTAAATACTATCCATTTTTCATTATTATATGTCATAAAATATTTTCCATTATATCTAATGTAACTTCTAAACATAAGCCATACCAGGCCAGCGAGGAAACGAACAAATTAGGAAGGAGACCCTAGCACGCTACGGCCAACGACAGATTTAAAACAGCAGCAGAAAAAAAAAAATATGGAACTGATTGAACAAAATGAACATATTTAACACTTGGTTCAAGCTGGGTTCTCACTATTCCATTTCGATTGAAATACACATCCTAGGAGGGAGGGGGCAGTTCATACACACCTTTCAAAAATTCCCACGAATTTGTCTTTCCCGTGCGAAGAAATATATATGAATAACTTTGAAGATAAAAATTATATTGTATAATAGGGGAAAAAATGAAAATATGTAAATTAATTAAGATATTTACAAAAAATAAATAACGTTGAAAAATAATGAATTACGACAATAATGAATGATAATATAGAATGAGAAATGGATAGGAAAGATGACGTAAAAAGTAAAGAAATAACCAAAGACTGAAAACAGTATGTGGGAACTGAAGTGAGTGTGGTGAGGTAGGGTAGGAAGTCTGGAAGTGTATTTACAGGATGTAAATGAGGTTGGAACTATCTCAAGTGTCGCAGTGGTGGAAAGTGTATGTTATCTGTGATAGGGTGTTGTAACGCCAAATTGGTACCCAGAACAGGAAATTGGTATACAGAACAAGTTTTACACTTGGGTTTACAGAATTGTTTTCGTAGTCGTACCGGGTCTTACAATGCTAATGATCCTGTGGAGACCTAAGGGTCTTCGGTGGATAATTTTAGTAAGGGTTTTGAAAGTATTTTCTGGTTTAAATGATGTGCTGAGCATGTGATACGTAAGATTCATTAGTTTTTATACGAAATGGAGGCTGCGATGGTATTAGGTATGGAAGTACGAAATAGCAGATTCTAGTCTGTTCTCATTAAGCATGGTTTTATGCATGACTGAATTGCTTGCTGATAATGTTGAGGGGGTATAATTAGTTGGAGAGTGTTGACGAGAAGATCTTGGGGTGGACGGTGTATTGGAACATATACAGATTCCCTGAATGCTCAAGGAATACGGTAGGGTATACCGAGGTTATGAAGGTGTGAGCTATTACATATTGTTGATAGATTTAACGTGTACGTCAATCTCGAGACTCTATTCTCAGCCTGATGTTTACATCAAGGTGAGTAAATGGCTGAAAAAGGGTTAGGTGAATTTGAATGGACACTTGTTCGGAGACTGTGAGAATAGTTCCAGTGTTAGTTGGTCGTAGGTCTATAATATGAAAATGTAGCCCATGAATTGAGGTTAGAGGGAAAATATAAGTGGTAATGAGCGTATATATATATATATATATATATATATATATATATATATATATTGTTTCAGGAGTCCCATTAGTAAGTTGGAGTATAAAGAATTGTGTGTGCCCATGATTTGAAGGTGGTGCTTATTTTTAAATGTGAAATTGTTCATTGTTAGGATAAACTGCAGGTTGGACCTTCCATTTTAACTAATGACAGGGTGATCACCAATCATGATTTTTTAAATTCCATTTTTTAAACCAATTTTTCCAATTTAAATATATGACAGATTTTCACAGTGAATATATTATGATCATACATTAATAGTGATCCTGTACGTCATACTTTTCATATCATGGCGTATGTATGACTGTTTATGTTCTCATAAGTCCAGAGCTTACTGCTATAAAGCACACTATTTTAAAAAATTAACTAAATTGAGCTTGTTATTGAGATGATAGAATTGACATTGGTACTTACCTAAGTCTCTTCTATATCCCTCAGAAAAAAATAATAATGAGGAAACATGTCACAATCCTATGAGCTAACTACCCCCTGGTTTCAACAGTCTACATCGCCATACGTCACTACATTATTTCCATTTGCCATACATTTCTTTCTATCATTATTATTGCTACATAGTTTTCATTTCATGCCTTATATCCTACTACTGTCATTATTATTATTATAAATAATTTGTTATTTTCAAATTTGTTCATCTTTTATCAATTTTTCCATTAGTATTCTTTCTTTAGTATTACGCCGCTCTTCAACACTCATTCTTTAGTTTTATCTTCTACTATTGAATTCTCGCTAATTTCACCCTGCATTCCAACATAGCCTCGCCCATGTGGACGCAGCATTACATTTTCCTTTTTCTCTGTTCTTGAACTTTAAAAGGAAACCTTAGTTCATTCTCTCCTATCTGAAGAGCCGTTTTAGCGGATGAGATCATAGCGTACAGTTTTAGCGTGTGTCAGATCACGCTTTCACTATTTTCTTCATTCATTCTTATTCTCTTTTCTGGATTCTCTTGTTTCAACCATCTTGTTAAGTGTTCCATTCTGCTACACTTTATTCGCTCCAGTAAACCTACTTTTATCTTTTCGATAATTTCCCTACATAGTTTTATTCTGCATCCTAACATAGTAAAACCTGTCAACTTGGCCTGGTTCGTCTTGAACCTGCATTTTCCCATTAGACAGTCGTTATTTATTACTCTAAGTTGGTCACCTGTCTATCTTGGAAGTTGGTCGCATTGAAGCGGTGTTTACCCTATCATGATAATGATAAATTTACCTGCGTATCTTCGTCACGCAAAATATCGGGTTTGTTATTTTTCTTAATTCTTTCGTATTCCCACAATTTGTTCTTGGAGGTCAATGATCAGACCCCTACCTTGATAAAGGGGTGGTGAAGGAAGATGTGAATAAGAAAAAGCACATACAGGAATTTAGGAAATGGATGTACGTATTTGTTTACCCTGTCTGTTTTGGTAGAACCATTAGCTATATTAGCTTCTTTCATCAGTGGGGAGCTTTAGTAATTCCGGAAAATTCAAGGCTAAAGCTAAGCATCTTAATTGTCAACTATTGGCGCCTGACGGCTTGCCGAAAGCTAGCGGAGGTTTTGAAATATGAATTCCCTTAAGATTTTTTCAAAACATCTTTTGTTCCGAGGGAAACATTTGTGGTTCATAGTTAACTACAAAATTAGAATGTACGTATGTGCCAAAAAGAATAAATACTCTAAATACATTATTTAAAGTAGCTGTCGTGCCATTGCTTATTAAAATTTTACAATCAAGTAATACTGGAATTCCTACTCTAAAAATACACCAATGACACTTATTTTCTGTAAGTTGACCACTTTTCAATGGAAGCGATGGTGGCCAACATTGACAGATTTTACTGTATTAGTGTTTTTATTATTTAATTTTTGTTAATTTCTTCATTCGTCTATATTTCTCTCTTGATTTATTATTTTTATCGCATTCTTGTAATACAGAATAGATTGGACATTAAAAAAAAAAATTTAAAAAAATTATATGATTATGCACTGAGGCCAAGCGAGACAGTAATGATGAGATGAATGGTAATGGTAGGATGCCAAAACTGGGGAGAACCTTGAGGAAACTCACATGACCTAGAATCGAACCAATAACCCTTTGTACAAAGGCGAACGCAATACCACTGAAACACAGCGACCCTTTATTTTTTTAACTCTTAGTACACGGAGTGTGAAGCCCGGTGGCTCATTGGCAAAGCGGTTACCTTCAGTGCGAGGGGTATTAAGTTCGATTCTACGTCATGAAAGTTTGTGGTCAACATCGTGTCCAAGGTTTCTCTCTTTTCCTCCCACTTTATCATTTCACCAGCTCTTGATAATCATTCTTCTCCTTTGGCCTAAAGGACATACACTTGGATAAAATTGAAAGAGTTCATTTCTTTTTCCTAATACGCACAATGATCACACTGCTCACCCGTTACATATTTGAGAATACAACAAAGTTGAAGCAACAAATCAAGAAATCTACCGGTTAAAGAAGCTACACTTTTTAGAGCTAAGTTCACGTTTACCTCTATAACTTTCTCTTTTTTATAAAGCGTAGTTTCCAATTCATCAGTGTTTGGCAATATAAGACTGCTCTGAAGCTCTCCAGTAAATGATTTTGGTTCCTCTTCATCCCTCATAGTCATTTCCGTCACTTGCATAAACGCCATTTTGCTCTTCACTGTGTAATACTAATGTCTGTAAATTGGAAGAATCTATTAATCATTACACATTTTTAAATAACATTCGCGTACACAATGAGATGTTCAATCCAGAAATTCTTAGAATATATATGCAATATGAATAAAAATTGCTACTGGGGTAGGAGGCAATCCAAATGAAATCGACCAATTTTCAGGTCAAAGGTTGCTGACAATTTTTTTTACCTAAGATTCTACCACATTGAAAACGGGTTTTCATTTATTTTTTACCCGCGCAGGGTTTGTTTGTAGCGGCCATTTTGTATAAGCGCATGTGTGTATTTTGCACTTTTCAGAGGATTCCGTTAAACGCTGTAACTTCTTAGATTTCAAAGATAATGAGTTCAAACCAAAACCATATGAAAGGTAATGGAACGGACAACATTCTATGTTCTGTGTACACTGAGATGTCCTTTAGAATGTCGCAAAAACAGCTTTGAACAATGAGGATGGAAACCTAGAAATGGCCATTTTGGAATGTACATTTTGAAACGAAATAAATGAGACTTACCTTCAATTTTTTGTCTACACAGAGACTAGATAATAGACCACGTCCTAAACAAGTTTCAGATCTGAGAACCATATACAGTGAAACCTCTCCTAACGGACACCTCTGTAAAGCGGACACCTCTCATAACGGACATATTTTGTAATCCCCAAACACTGTAATAGGAAAAACCATGTTGACAAACCTCTCTAAAGGGGACACTCCCTAGTACGGACACGGACAGTCTTTTCTGTCTCTTATAGGTATTATTTACCTCCATATTACGGACACTTTCTCTAGAAACAAGTTGAAAAGTACAGAAAGAATACATTTTCAGAAATGCATACATGTTTCACCAAGGAAGCATTGTAATAACACTTTTCCTCGTCAACTGGCTGTTCAGAAACTCAGACGAAGCGCTTTTGTTTAACAACACCCTCATATCCTTTGCTTGCATTCCACTCCCACTCAACCTGTTTTAGAATCAAAAGTAATTGACAGTTGCCTGCCATTTGGGATGTCATGTCATTCTACTGTTCCGCTGGAATCAAGCAGAAGACGTTTGGTGTTTTTTGTCCGTGTATACGCATATTTTTTTAGTGCCTCTCTTTGTAGAAGGAAATCTTTTCTATGTCATTCTGCATCCAATAAGCAATACGGTGTAAGTTGTTGTAAGCTTTCGAAATGCCACGAAAAGCGCTAATGTTAAAATCGAATTGATTGAATTTTCGAAGAATACTGAAATGTGCGAAGGATAGCTGAAAATTTTTGTATCGGTAAAACACAAGCACCTGAGATAATATAAAACCAAGACAAATCAACAAAGTTGTGGTGTGAAAATGACAATGAAAATAGTGTATCATTGCTTTGAACAAAGTTTTTGTGCAACTGAATGGTTTTGTAGAGTACGGAATGAAAAAAAAATCCTTTGTTATGGTCGATGCTAAAAGCTAAGAATTTGGAGGTAGCAACAGAAGTGGATGTTTCAGATTTCAAGGTCTCGAACGAGTGGTTAGAGAAGTTTCAGATTAGACACAAAATTTCTTTCAAAGCGATTTGTGGAAAATCCGCAGATGTCGACATGCCCACAGTCATAGAACGGTTTGATAAATTACCTTCAATAGTTTGTAATTACATATCACCTTGTTTACTAATTTACGTAAGAAAATATCGAAACCTCTCTAAGGCGGACACCTCTCTATAGCGGACAATTTTTGATTCCCCACGGCTGTCCGCTTTAGAGAGGTTTCACTGTACTTGATTTCTTGGAATTTTTCGAACATTGCGACTTTTCGAAAATCGAGTATTTTGACCATCATATATTTCAGGAATGACACAAGTGAAAAATCCCAAACTTGCACGAAATAGACGATAGTTGTGCAGTAACAAGTGGGGAAAATTGCATCGCTGAGACTTGAGTAGTTTCTGAGTTATAAGTCGTTGCAATGATTTTGAAATTCGCAATTTTAACAGCTGAACAGATGTACAGGTTTTGTATTGTTAGTATCTCATGCATACAATTTATCTATCTTTCATCAGAAGAAGTGCAGTCAAACAGCAAGAAATTCGAGATTTGCTACTTGTAAAACAATTATCAATATCAGATTATATCATAGATTTGTACCTTTGACGCAAACACAAATCAGATGTTAAGAATACTCACAATGAGACGAATTTACTGATTGCAGTACTTCAGTACTTCCAGAACATAGCATGTTGTCATTTTCACCTAAAGATACCATAGCCTGTATTTACGCCGAGAAATGGTGAACTGGGAGAATTGAAGACATCAGTCAGGAAATAACGATCTTCTCGTTCGTTTTTTTCCATCACCAATACCCAAGAACCTCTTTTAAATTATCCACGAATGACAAAGTGTGGGTGCCAATCACTAAGGTTCTCCGGAAACTCACACTCACAGAGTTCACATCTCCTAAAGGTCAATATCAGTGCCAAACTCTACACAAATTAGTCAACTGTTTGCCTATGCTATAGGCAGAAAAGAAATAGCACACGCGTTTCGTTTTTTGTACAAGATATTATTCATAAATTATGCACACTTTATCCATTTAAAATTACTGTCTTGTTATTTTGGCTTTTGCTACAAACTTTATATCCACGCCTCATGGCCCCTTATGATATTAAGTCCCAGTAAAGAAAAAACTTATAACTTAGAAACTACTCACCTCTCAGTGATGCAATTGTACCGACTTGTTACTGCACAACTATCGTCTATTATGTGCAAATTTGAGATTTTTCACTTGTGTTCTTCCTGAGATATTTGATGGTGAAAATATGCGATTCGAAAATTCGCTATGTTTAAAAATTTCCAAGAAATCAAGTATATGGTTCTCAGATCTGAAACTTGTTTGAGACATTGTCTATTATCTAGTCTCTGTGTAGACAAAAAATTGAAGGTAAGTCTCATTTATTTCGTTTCAAAATGTACATTCCAAAATGGTCATTTCTACGTTCCCAACCTCAATGTTCAGAGCTTTTTTTTTTATTTATTTATTTTTTTTTTTTTTCCTTCTTTCTTCGACGTTCTAAAGTACGTCTCAATGTGCACAGAACACAGAATGTTGTCCATTCCATTATCTTTCATATGGTTCTGATTTGAACTCATTATCTTTAAAACCTAAAAAGTTACAGCATTTAACGGAATCCTCTGAAAAGTTCAAAATACACTCAGGCCGCTACCACAAACCCTGCGAGGCTAAAAAATAAATGAATATTCGTTTTCAACTTCCTGATTGTGGTACAAGCTTAGATAAAAAGTTAATTTAAAAAAACAAACTAACATTTGTCAGCAACATCATTGGTCGATTTCATTTGGATTGCCCCGTAGATGATGTATGTAATCTACATATCTACCCTAACGGCAGTTTTCAATCATTCCGAAGTGAAGTAATTTATTTATGTAATGTTGCATTCTTCCTGTTGTTAGTTGATAATCTTATCAATATCTTAGTTTTGCGGGAATGCTGAAATCATTATGCACAGTATCACAAAATGAAAGCAGTGTGCTAATTCACAACGCACGACAGATTGCGTACGCGTACACTGCCTCGTGTATAAATATTCAATATATATTGAAGGGCAGTTGGAAGAGGAAAGGCATTAGGAAGTGACAGACTACTGAAGTGGATAAAGCGTAGGTGGTTCGAAATATCTCCCAACTATGAAAGAAAGGGCATACATATTTATTTATTTATTGAACAAATTCCCAGATACAGCATAACTTTGCCATTTTACACAGGGACATGCTAACAAAAGAAAGAAAAAACAAGACAACAATAACAACAACATAGAAAAAAGAGTGTAAAAGTAAAACTATTCCGTCCAAGCTCGTTTAATTGCTCTTTCAAACACTGGGTAGCTCGAAAAAATGTCCACATCAGTTGTTACTTGATTATAACAGTTTGGTATTCTATAAAAAAGAGACCTCTGTATAACAGCCAACCTAGGACGGGCAAGATGGAATAGGTGGGTATTCCGGGTGATGCGGGAAGGGACACGTAAGGATAGTTCCTGAAGTAATATTTCCGATCTTAAGCTTCCATTAACTATTTTATGTAGATATTTCAGGTCAGAGATAATTCTGCGTACTTCAGGAGTCTGAATATTAAGATGTCGCAAGAGCTCCTTCTTAGATAATATTCGAAGTGCAGGAACACGAAAACGGACTATAGCGATGAAGAAATTGAGAACAGAATCAAGTCTGGAGAGATGTGTAGGTGCTGCCATGGCCCATATGGGAGAGCAGTATTCGATCTTGGGCGCTATTAAAGTCTTATAAAAAGTTGCTAATGAGGAAACAGTGCGTAGTTCGGTGAATCGATAAAGAAGTCCCAACATGCGCATTGAATTCTTTAGTATTGAGGATATGTGGTCAGAGAAGGTGAGTTTTGAATCAAAGATGACACCAAGATCGTTATGACTAGCAGAATGTGTGATAGGGGAATCGTTGATATGGTATGTGGAGGGGACAGGAGACTTTTTCAAAGTAATAGTAATACTGTCACATTTCTTACTGTTGAGTTTCAAGTGCCACATTTCACACCAGCCTGTAAGGTAATTTATGTCTTCCTGTAGAGCAATTGTGTCATGGAGACACGATATTTCTCTGTATTTAATTTTAACATATTTAACTTAATAACAATCTAGTACAGGTTGGCACGTGTTTTTCGTACGTCTTCGTTTACGTGTATACAACCGTCGCTTTGCACCTACTTCCTACAGGTATATCCCCTCACGGGATTACGAGTTTCAACCTGCTCTGAACTGGAATAGAAGTTTACGTGCTTCTAGTGATCATCTGGGACAGATTGTCGCATATTTTTAGTACTCGTCGTTTTTCGACATGATTTATGGCATACATATGATCAATATGTATGTAATTAGTGGGTAGAAATGCAAAACAATTTTTCACGGAATTTGCGTGAATTCTACCAAGAAATAGTTGTGTACAAACACAGCTTCAACAGTGAATCATCCTAAACTTAATCTGCACCAAGAAACCCAATGCCGCCTATAAAATACGATTCACACAGGTATAGAGTTCATTTTGTCTGCCGTCAATTGGCCAGAAGTGAGTGTTCTTTTTTAGTGCCGGTGCTATATGAGACGTGAACCTACAGATTAAGGTTAGGGTGAACTCCCGCACACGGCGGCCCTCAAATACAAAATTTAAGGAAAAATGAACAGAATTAGACGAAATGCCAGCACGAGAGTAACAAAAAAAAAATTATAAAGATCATCAATGTAGGGTGATTAATTAGGAAAAAAAAACTATTAAATTCTGGACTGTTGCGATATTAGATACACAGACAATACAGTATATTATGGCAGTGTTTCAAACCTGCTGTTTTATTAACTTAAAACGTATATGCTACAATAATTGAAGGAAATATAGAAATCTAGTGGAAACTAATAAGAAGGGAGTTGCATCTGTGGTAGAACAGGGCAAAATGTGGGTACTATCTCATTTTATAGGGCATAAATGTGTAAAATCCAAGGAGTACGTTACTTGATTTCACAATAGGATTGTACAAGTAATCAAAGTATATCCGGATCTTACCTCTTAAATGTATAATACGGTAGAAATAAGAAATAGAAAGTGCACTCTTTACCACGTAGTATCATGTAAGAGATGATAAAGCGAAGTGCTATAATAAGGTAGTGTACAAAGTGATAATAAAACTGTCCCAAGTGATCATATGTGTTTTATGCCATATGAACTGTTTTTCCAGTATCGTCATTTACCGCTCAGACTCCTCTGCTGCGCTCCTGCTCTGACTGTTAGACAGCATTCATGCATTTTAGTGGACACCTAGCAGAAGTTGGTTTGTGATTTTAAAGTTATTCGAGTTTTATGCAATGCAGTTTTTATGCCATATGTGCACACGCTGTAAAGTCATTCTGCATCTATTGTTGCAATTTCTCCCTTAATTAACACTTTCTAAGCAAGAGTGCATTTCCTGCTAAGAGAAATTATATTTCATAAATATAAGTACCGTATCTCCTTCTGTAGCAATCTAATACAAGAAAAACGTGGGTAAACTTTACAATACACAACCGAGCTGCAAATCAATAAGTAAGGCCGCTTTAAAAGGGTATAGTAGACTAGAGTAAAATAAGGATAAGTAGGGTAGGGGTAGGAACAGATTAACATTAGGGAAGGTTTAAGCCATTTTTATAAAATTAATAGAGTGTAAAGTCTCGTTTCTGAGTAAGTATACCATCTGGAGCGGGCATTGTAAATTTAAAACAAAAACAAAAAAATACTTTTGTATGCGTTTTGTAATTTTTTATGTCACAGGGACATGCATTTGATAGGGAGATTCGATCCCAAAACCCTACTCTAAAAGTATTTTCATAATACTGTAGTAGGGTGATATTTATAGTACTGGTTGAAAACATGAGAGAGAAAGAATTTATTGTTCTCGTTATATCTGAATAGTGTGCACTTTGCAACACTTAAGAGTTAGTAGGTACGAGTTAAGTTCCAAAGTTGGGCGTTTGTTTCCAGCAAAATTTTTAAAATTTACAGGAAAGACATGGATAATTTGATCGTTTGTGTGCTTGATAATATATGAGTCTCGAAAAAGTTGTTTGTTTGTTATATATAAGCGCTATAAACATGGGACTATACGGCGAGCGGAGGGAACTACTTGGCGCAAGGTAACCGAACAGCTGCATTGTGGGAAAGAAACGAGCACAATGTTATCAACATGGTGAATGTACGAGGGCATGAACTAGCAGTTTTAAGATTTGTGAAGCAGTAGCAAAAAAAAAAAAAAAAAAAAAAATGGCGAAAGCGGACGCCCAACTTCGGAATAAATGCCATAGGTACTAACATTGCGCAGTAATACAACACATATCTAGTGACGAGGAAAGAAAGCATGAAAATAAAGAAATATTTGTGATTAACAGTTGAGAGGAGTAATTAGTAAAGTATATTAAAATAACTATAGTAATAAAACGTTGAAAACAGGTCCATGTGGGTCTAATCCAGGGTGAGATCTGCAGAAGATTAGCATTATGGTAGAATTAAAATCACAGTAATGCGTGTAACTTTCTAGGCTTTACAACCAGAAGAATCGATTTTGTGAAAAAAAAAAAAAAAACAGGTAGATGAAATTTTAGTAGGACCTCTATTGCAAATATGTACCATTATATCTTTGTGAAGTAATGACTTCACAATATTTGTATGTGTCCTGGGTTAATCTAAAACTAAACGAAAAGCATGCTGTGCCACATATCGATGTACTGTATTGCATACTCATAGCCTGCATGTTCTGGTTATATTTTGACTAGATACTTAAGGTCTATTACAAATTAAATTAATTAGGAACAATGATTTAATTTGAACAAGTGGAAAATCTGATGCTGTTATTCATGACGAAGAAGTCGGGTTGCGAAATTCTGCACCTTCACTACATTTATGTATGACAACATAATAATAGTAATCCAATATAAAATACAGACAACAAACATTTTACCTTAGCAATAGTTTTCACCAACACCAACACTCATTTGTACAGTGAAATCAATTATAATTTGTTTTACTTGAGTTTAAATTACCCACCTCTTCACTTTACATAAATTCACAACAAACAAAACCAATATTACCAGTATCTATCTAAAATGATATTTCCCGAGTAGAGATTTTTGTTAAGTAGATCTCGGAAAATTCGCTGCAGAAGCACAAGAATTGTATCTCATTGCCAAAAGTATATGGTATCAACTATTCCAAACTAAAAGGCTAGTTTTAAACAGAAACATTTATCGTAGCATTTCTTGTAGCAGATGTGCTCCCAAAAATCTCGTATAATATTCTATGACATCAAAAGTATATGGTGCTTTTACATGGTAGCATTTTGATAAGCATCTTGTCGTGACGTAGCAAACAAGTCACGGGAGAAGAGCGCAATTATGGCCCCGAAACTAAAGCGTTAGGTATCTAAAGCTATAGTGGTTGTAACAACAGTTCTCGCCGGTTATATTGAAAAACAAAAACTACAAAAAAGTATATGGGGAAAAGGCATCCCTACTCCAACTCATTTTTCTTTACTACAATTCAATTTTTCACACAAAATAAAGAGCATGGATATTTGGCACATAATCTTTCACTTTATTTTATCACACCACGGCGCTGCAATCGGACCAGAAATGCTGGGGGGAAAATGCAACGAAATAGAACAGGTTCTATCGACAAGAAATGCCATAGGATATGCCATGGCATGGGAAATTGCATTTGTTACTTTACACGGTAGAATATCGATAATACGATTTTTCCTACGATAAATGCTTCCGTCCAAAACTAGCCCAACACAAACCGATACGGAAAGATATACCAGTTCATCTATATAGAGCAAATAAGATTGGGCGTAGACAATAAGACTACACAAGTAGGTAGTTACCATTTAGTAAAGCAAGTTCCTATTATATATTCATGACATGTAGCTAGCTGCTTTATTTTCTTGCATTTTAAAATCAAACTTGACATTGATGAATAGCTTTTAATTATATATTTTACTTTACTTTTCCTCATTCCTGTTGCATGTGAATGAGTTGTACATCCGTTGCACGTGTTCTTTAGATATGACACACATTAGGTTATTCAACACGTTGAATTATGATATTAGAATGAAAACAAAAGAAGCTGCTCTGTTAGATACTGAATTTAGTTCATATTTTTTTCTGTGTAGATTCTTAGCATATATTAAGAAGGGTTGCCATTGTTTTGTGAAGAATGAATAATATATTTAACGTATAATGAATGTTTTCCGTTTTTCTCTCTTTTGAAAAGCTAATTTGACAAACGGAATATAAAAAGAGTTTAGAAATGAAATATGCCGATCACACACGTATAAGAAGTTAATATATTTTTGTTGAATTTATATGCATGACGTCTCGCATCGCTTTCTCAGTATGGCTGAGGCCGTTGGAATGGGGCAAAGAAGATTACGGAATTTTCGAGATTGCTTTCAAGGTTAGTAGAGTTTCATAAATACCGATTCATTTGCGTGATCTGTATACGCACGAACAGCACTAAACATTTTGCTTAACAGACTTTGTTACTTATATGTAGCTATAAATTGTTTAAGATGTAGAACAGGTATTTATAAAGTGTGTGTTAAGAAGGAAGTTATATCGGACAGGAAGCCATGACGCTACCGGGAATCGAAGCAGGAATGTTTCACGTGGAAAACTGTACGGTAATTGTTTTTATGCTCGCATTGTGGACTTTTCAGTTATATGTAATTATAAATGGTATAAACTTCACTGTATAAGAACAAACTTATATTGAACAGGGAGTCAGCAGAATCCGCGCCGGGAATCGAATTTGTGTGTTTACATGCATTTCGTAGTGCTATCTTGAACACAGGTTACTTCTCATCTGCGTAAAAGGAAGTCCGTACTTCCCAATAGACATACTTTCTCGTTACAACCTATAGTAATGGCTCAATTTCCACTTTAAACAACAGCTCTCCCCAATCAATTAAAGAACCAACGAGACAGTAACTAAAAATTTCCAGAAAAAAATAAGTTCAGTATTTCGATCCGATACAATTGCAATGGGTAAAAAACCACAACAGTTCGTCTTAAATTACCAAATTTAATTCAATAAGTGCAAACTGTACACTATAATTTCTTTAATGTTTAGGAGGATCTAATTTCGTGAGTACAACACGTCTGATCTGATATAACGGTATGTAATGTGTTCACTCACAAATATATCTATACTGTATATGCAGATAACTAAAACATTAAAATACTATTTCCTTAGGGATTTGTACAAATTACAATAAAGTTTAAAATTGTCGAAATTCAGAAAAGTTTTTATTATTAAAGTTTAAAGTGACAGATACCTATTTTAAATGAAGAAGAACATGTCAGCTATTACCAGTAATAGAAGGTATTAAATTATTTCGCATCTAGCAGTCGTAACACCATTAAGCCTTTTAAATTATGTCTTCTTTGAGGTATTTTGTAGACTTTCACTCAATCATCTATTGCGGCAAGACTATTTATCGTAGGTTCATGGTTCATACCCCGTTTTGTTTCTAGTAAAGCAGTGTTTCCAACTGAGTCCGTAAAATTTCCCTAAAGTGTACCAAATCCGAGAGATTTCCCGCTCAAAGTGGGAAAAAGGATTTACTTTTTAAAAAATCCCTTTTTATCGCGAATATCTCCCCTTTGGTATAGGATACGATCATGCTAGAGCTACTAAAAAATTTGCTTTATGGTGAAGAGAATGAGATACAGAGTGGCCCTGAAATGAATAGTTTTGATGCTATAGTCGATTTACATGTTTTCCCTTAATAATACTTTTTAGTGAATTTTTATACTATCATCATAATCATCAAAACTGTTCATTGTGGGAACATAAATTGTACCTCGTTTTCTTTGCCATGAACCAGTCTTTCAAACGGTATCACTCGCAAGTCTCTAGTATGTACCATAGTTGAGAAAATTTGCGAAAAAGGAAAATTTGTGTAAAAAATCCCTTATCCCCGATTTTGGGCCCCTCTGGCCGGCCCCTGTGTCAACCCACACAGCCCCATAAATCTCAAACATACTACATACTATGTGTAATAACTGTACGAAGTTTCAATCTTATATCTTGAAAATTAAGAGTGGAAAAAATATTGCCTCATGTGCAAACAGTATCAGCTTTCCCCTATGTGAGCAATGGATAACCCATTTTTATATAAAAATTTCCTGACTCATCCCTAATTATCATAGAGACATTATTGATACACCGTTTTGTTTGGCCAAAACCAGTATTTCAAACGGTAGATACCACTCGCATGTCTCTAGCATGTACCATAGTGGAAGAAATTCGCGAAAAAGAAAATTTTTTGTCAAAAAACCCCTTTTCTCCCGATTTCCCTTTTTTGCGAGTTTTCACCACTATGGTACATGCTAGAGACATGGAGTTGTTCCGTTTGAAAGACTGGTTCATGTCAAAGAAAACGAGGTACGTATCATGACTTTAGAATAAATAGTGATAATACTGTAGATACTTTACTAAAGTAATTGACTGAAAATGTGTAAAAAATAAAAAAGTAAAGAAATCGAGATTTTTGACACACGTCTGTTGACTCTAGCAACATGAGTCATACCTCATTTTCTTCAGCGTAAGGTAGCCTTTCAAATGGTACCACTCAAATTTCGCTATCGTGTACCTGTGAAGAGAAAAATGGAAAAAAGGAATTTTTTTCTTTTAAAATCCCCTTTTTCCATTTTGGACGAGATTTTCCCGCTTCTGGTACACGATAAGGAAATTTGAGTAATATATTTCGAAAGCCTGTCTTATAACGAAACCAACGAGGTACAAACTATGTTTCTAGGGTAAATAGTAATGTGTCAGAATGTTTTGAAAAACTTCTCTAATATACCCTTTTTTAAACCCATCGTCCATGTTTGTGACGTCACAGCCCCCAGACAGAGCACGTGAGGCTGCAAAATGCCCATAAAATATGTTCTATGATACTTCCATATTTAAATGAATGCAAAAACCCCGGTCTAAAATGCTTTACGAGAGACTTATAAAGCAAATTTCGAAGGTCGACGCCATGGCACAGGTGTTGTGCCATCATAATTTAAAAGGGTTGAAAGAATATTTTCTTGTTTTTCTAACTTAGAAACAACATCTATAAATAATATACCGTTTTAGTTCAAACATACATTCATTACACTTCAAGTAAAATACAAAATCGTATCAGGCTGTCTGTAAATATCATATGCAATCCTCAAAACATTTTTAAATTGTCGGTTGCATAATCTTCTAGGTGCCAAAGTCAAATATTCATACTCATTATTATATACTCAAAACGTACCGGTCTCTCCGACAGGCTAATTCCCATAGTTCAAGTCATGCTAATAGTTGTCGCCAATTGTGCTGCTGCTTGCCTTCTACCTAACGCTGTAAAACAATGTAACTAAGCTATAGTGTTCCGAATGGTATCCCTTATTATAAATCAAATGTTTCAATTTGTTTATAAAGCTAATCCTAACAAAAACAAACACTATTAATGTCGCTACCTACAGTGTTTAGATGATACCAAAATTATTCTAAAGTGCATTACCTGGTATTATATATCTCCTTTACTAATCTACTATTTTTATACGCATAGTCGCTACTAAACTCTTAGAGGAAAACAATTGAAGGTTTTCAGTATTAAAAGTAATACCCTTCAGTCCAGCAATCAACTTCATTAATATAACACCACTTATTATTATTTTCAATTCATTTGCTTCAACCTAACGTATTTTGTATGCAATTAGATAAAAAAAATGTAATTCCATATTCAGAATTTCATCCGGAGTTCTTCTATAACTAATTGAGCGACTATGGTGGTATTTAATATTAAAAAATTAATTCCATATTCAGAATTTCATCCGTTAACTATATCATATTGCGCTTACAATATTATTTACCTACAATACGTTTCTCTCCTTATAAAATGTTGGGTACGAAATCTTCGTAAAGAGTAAATAGCGCTATCCATAAAATAAGTCACTTCTGAAACGAAATGCTTTCGTTCATTCAGAGTGTATTTCTAGTACAAAACATTCTGTCCGGAGTTCTCCCGTTTCCTCATACATTCTCGTTCCACCAAATCATAATTGCGTACTTTATTCATCCGTCTTATTTATCCGATAAATATAAATGTGAGACAATAAACTTAGAAACACAAACACACACATAAGTTTCCGTCCGCAAACTAAATTTGTTTTCATTTAACTGTACGTAAACTCACAACTAACTAGTTAATAAGGAATATATTTTAATCATAGCATCCCAACTACCTAGCCTCATATATAACATATTATGTTTCCTTAAAAAACGAAGAAAAATATTCAACTTAAAGATCCTTTGTGCGAGAATTCTGAAGATCAAACACACACACATACACATACACACAGAAACAGAAATAAGACCCTTGCTACCTGTTACAGAAAACACAATTAGCAGTCCCTGCTATTATATCATGGTTTTCTTAATATATATAACTAAGTGACTATGGTGGTACAACAACATGAATATATATAAATTACATTCTGCAGATATTTCAAAGATGTAAGTTCCTCTCAAACAATACAAAACAAGGAAAATTAACATAAAACCCTCGGCGACCTTATTCAGTTGCGTCAAAGAAAGTAAAAGTGATCTTTCAATTTTTTAAAGTATGTCAACCGTCTACAGAATAGAAGACTCAATTCATTCATGTTTCTTTCTTCTAACAAAGAAAGGCAAACTACTATGTTGTATCACGTTATAGTTGAGTATTGTGTTAAATATGTATAATTCTTCACAAATACTACATGTAGTTAAAGCGCTGTCATTTCACGCAAAAAATAAATCTGAAATTCCGCAAAGAGCATACAAAATCTGCTAATTCCTACCAAAGAATTACAAAACTATAACTCCTTCTCCACTAATGTACTTAAACTATATAAAACTTCGTATTCATACGAAAATGTATCCCAACTAATATATATGTTCCCAGTGCCTTCGGTTGCGCGGTTACCACCGGCAAACATAACTTCTCTGTTCCCTCAGTAAATAATTCCAATGCTTCCAATATGGACTGTAAAAAACGGTTTCCAGTAGCAAAGATTTCTGGGGTCACCTCCAGTAGTGTCGTCACGAGACGAGACATTTCTCGTGTCCCGTCTCGTCTCGTTTACGAGACGAGACAGAACCCCTTTAGACGAGTCACGAGACGAGACAGACTACTTGTCCCGTCTCGAAAACGAGACGAGACGGGACGTCTCGTGTCTCGAAAATGAAAACGCTGGCGGGAATGGCCAAGATTGAAATTGCCAGTGGTCATATAGATTGCAAAAGGAAAATCCCCTTTGTGAGAAAACATGTTGAAAAGCCTTCACAGAGCTTCCAGGAATATCATCCTTAATGTCTTGTCCCCAATTCCCCTTGCTGTAAACTGAGGAATTCTCATTTTTTCATTTCTGGCTGGAATGATGACAAACAAAATCAAAGACTGAAGATTTTTACAAGGTCAAGAAACCGAGTCACCACCATCTATTCAATTTGAAAACTGGGTAAGGTCTACACTCATTACAGGCTGTAGTTGAAAGTTCTGGCTGAGATGGCGTAAGAGAACACAACAGACTACACTTGTCTTTATTCTCTGGTGGCGCTGTTCTTTTTGCTATATGAACCGAAAACGGCAATTGAAGTATGTCATCTTGCAACTAAAATTTTGTCTTCTCTCTCTCTCTCTCTCTCTCTCTCTCTCACACACACACACACACACACACATACACATAAAAACACACTTTTACCATTTTACCAATCGGTCGCTTATTATACAGCAGTCATGTTGTAAAATTCACCTCTTCGTTTAGAAGGCGGGCGAAAGACAAAGAAAGCAAAGATATTATCGACGAACCCTTCAAATTGTTTGCTTTCAGCAAATTTATGATACTAATAATAACACTTTAGGCGAAGAGGTTGTACAGGGGGATCTTCGTTTTGTTACGCGGAAATATTTGATCTGACCAGAGTGCGAAATTGCCCTCTGCTTCCATGTTGAGAGTAGGGGAATACTTCCCTTTCCTAGTGATTAATATTCATTAGGACCTGAATTATCTTCAGAAATGGTTTCTTGCAGAGTGTAAAGAACATTTGGTATAATATTCATGGAACTCCGTTGAAAGCAGAAAATATCATGAGAATGACCAAAATTCGAACATTGAAGAACATAATTAAGAGAAAAGAAATAGGATACCCAAACCATATTTTTAAACCTGCTATTAAATGTATATCCTATATTTTTACTAATTCCTTACTCCCATATGAAATTATCCTGGGGAGGATATTCTCTCCAATTTTTTCAGACTGAAATCCTTTTATCCCGTACGATTTCCCCCCTGACACAATACGAAAAAACAAATGCTGTTAAAATCCATACACCTGACCCTTCCGGGACTCAACCCGGGGACTTCAAGCCGATGGTCTATCGCCGCAGACCGCTCGGATTGGTATGAAGATGTACGTTGAATGATTGCGAATGGATCACAATATAAGAAACTTTAATCCAAAATGGCCACCCAAAAATCAACTTTTTTTAGAGCACTAGCTAATTTGGGTGTACTGTCATGAGTTTGTTACACAAACGGTGCAACCACCACATAGTAGCACACACCCCGCGGTTATGGGAACAGATTTGAACCATGGAGGTGAAGACTGGTCCCAAGCATTCTTTCGTCCAATGTGTCGTTCAGCTCCCATTATTATGGCACTTTAAGTAGAGCTTACTGTGTAGTAGCGTATAAAATTTCAATCAAATACTTTCCATTATTCAATAAAATTATCTGGTTTCGAGCTTTTTTTTAAAAAAAAATAATTGCAACAAATCTAAACATGCTAAAATGGAAATTAGTTTTTCGATTGGTATGGGTTAACACTGTGAAACCTAAAGACTGGAATATATGAAATCAAAGTGTACACATATATCTATCTCTCTATTTATCAATATATCTTTCCATCTCTCTCTCTCTCTCTCTCTCTCTCTCTATATATATATATATATATATATATATATATATATATATATATATATATATATATATACAGTCTGTTACAAAAATAACTGCACCACCCAAGAAAAATATATACATTTTGCGAATTGTTATATATATTATGAAAGATATTAATAGCAATGGTTTCAAATTATTTCTCATACATCGTTTGGTGTTTTATCTACTGCATATATAGAGACAAAAGATTCAAATACAATATATTGCATACTACTATGCTACAAATACCCATTATTACAAAAGCTACGAATATATTTGTTTTCATTAACTTTGTATGAACGCATGTCAACATCTCATTAATGAACAAGAAATGGGTGCGAGTTTTTTTGAACAGTACTGTTAAGTGTATAAAAGCCATATCTGTGTATATACCTCATTCAGTACTATGTATGTTTCCCATGTGCAGCTTTCAGTGCTGCCAACCTACTTGGCATGCTATGTACGAGAGATTGGCACAAGGATTCGTCTAACTCATGGAACCAAACTTGCACCACAGCTTCAATAAGCTCCTTCCTCGTTTGAAAGCACTTCCCTGAAAGCTTGCGATACATGATATGCCATAAATCTTCAATAGGATTCATGTCTGGAGAGTTAAGTGGCCACCACAATCTTTGGATACGCATGTCTGCAAACCACTTCTTAACCACAGCAGCTCTGTGACACGGCGCATTATCATCTTGAAATATGAAGTAATCTAAGTTTTTGCATGAGAAATGATCCCTTGCTGTTGATAGAAGTTTAAGGTTTAAAATGTCCATGTAATACTGTGCGTTAACTGACCTGTTGCAAATTTCTAATCTCCCGACACCTTTCGACGTGAAACAGCCCCACACCATTACACTCTCACCAAGCTTCTCTGTCGGTAATACTCAGTCGCTATTAATTCTTCCCCACTTTTCATCCATAGTCGGACGCCACTATCGTTCCCAAGCACCCTAAACTCTTTCTCATCGGAGAAAATCACATGTTCCCATTCTTCCACACCCCACGCTTCGTATATGGTAGGAAAGTGTTTCCTGGTTCTTACGTGATTTGTGTTAAATATCGGCTTCCTTCTAGGTGTTTTCCTCCGAACTCCTTGTTCCTTAGCCGTCTAACAACTGCCATGTAGCTTACACCAACACCTGTATCATCGGAGACAGTTTGAGCAATTTATCGTGAAGATGGTGCTCTGTTTGTCAGAGCTAGGGCCTTTATTTTTCTGTCTATATGAGGGTTTGTTTTTCGCCTTCGTCCACATTTTCTCTCAAAGAGGACTTATTATACATTGTTTGCTTTTTAATAACTCTACCAACCGTTGTATGATGCAGTTCAAGTTGTTTTGCAATTTGACGTTACGAAATGCCACGATAGTTAACGCCAGTATCTTCCCTTTTTACGGGGCGATGTGTCGTTCAGTATTTTACTCATTTTTTGTATGTAATCACACTAACTATTGAGGAACAATCACAAAGCACTAAGTATCATATACAGATCATAAACAACAATCCACAGGCACAAAAGGTCAAGTATAGAACAAATTTTCATTAACAACGATAAGCAAATCACCATTCAATTGCTCATACATGAGGCTCGCCATTTGCAAAGTGAATGTACTGCCATCTGTTGAGCAAAGATCGCACAAAATCCACGAGTAGTAATAAACAAAAACACGTCAAAATGCATTGGCTAACAAGTGTATGATACGTTAAGCCTCTTTGGAGATAAAATTTATTAACAATTTTCTAAGGGAAATTAAAACCTTGAAATTTTAGCAGGTGGTGCAGTTATTTTGTAACAGACTATATATATACAGACACTATAAAGCAAGTGGGCTGATAATATACGATAGTTTCGGGGATGGTGACACCTTTACATCGAACTTTGCTTGTCGTGTAAACATTATTTGACATTAGTGTCTTTATCTTCGACGTACGTATGAGCAATTTACTGTAGATTCGTGTATTGAAACAGGTGATACAAATTTCAATGTTTCAGAATGTAAAAAAAAGAAGAAGAAGCCAGGGTCGAGAAGCGTCAGACAACTAACAGCAGAGATATATTATCTTGTAAACTATTTGTCCTTGCCTTGTGAGCTTATTTGAATTTATTTTTAAGACCTTTAGGCAACTTTGGCCGAATGGATGATGATGGGGAAATTAGTGGAATGAAGAAAGTGGCAGGATACTAGACAATTTCGAGAAAACACACACATTCGAAAAATGAAATGAAATGAAATGAAATGAAATCTTTGAGTTTTACGTCCCACAATTATGCCGGTTAGGCTAAAGGAGACGGTGATGGTGAGTAATGAATGAAATAGTGGAATGAAGAAAGTGGGAGGAAACGGGAGAACCCCGAGAAAACCCACGCACACGGTGTTTGTCCACCACAAAGTTCACTTGGCGGGGCTGAGATCGAACCCGGGATCCCAAGCACCAGAGGTGAACGCTGTACCACTGAGCCACCGCGGTCCCCATACACAAACAATGTTTGTCCACCACAAAGCTCATATGGCACTAACCAAGATCGAACCGACTACCACATACACCAGAGGTGAAGGCTTCACGGTGTAGCTACCGTGACATTTCTTGTCTTGTGTGTTCTGGGTAATACTTGTAACTTAGTTGTATCTTGATTAGCATAGTGCTGCCTGCTACATTTTACTTTCATTCCCATGGTATGCTGCTATATTTTTACGAGACAAGGCGAGACAAGAGGAGACAAACGAAATGAGACGGGGCAGAACCTCTCGAGACGAGACACGAGACGGGACGAGCACATTTTTCGAGACCAGACGAGACATACTTTGCACGAGACGAGAGGAGACAGCCTGAAGTCTCGTCTCGTCTCGTCTCGTGGCAACACTACCCTCCGGCAATGGTAAAAACTCTATCCCCCGGCAAAGATATCAATACATCCAATTTAGACGGGGTAACCTCTGTTTCCAATGGGGGAGATTGCGGGGTCACTTCCGGCAATGCTGAAAACTCTGTCCTCGGCAAAGATGACGATTCTGTGAAGTCACTTTCACCTCTTGTACTACGATTCAAAGGTATTGCTAAATCCATGTTTTAAAACCAATATATAACTCCTTTACGCTACAAACCTCCGCTTCATTTCAACAGCAAACAATTCAGGAAAATCGTTTTTATTCTCCAGTGTTTCTATTGATTATAACAGTTTCTATTTGCTTCACGACCTAGGAAAGAAAAAACAAAAATGCAATTAGTTACTGTATTACGACTTTTCAAATTACAAAAATATAAAATATAATATTCAAAGTAGCACTAACGTTCCCAACCATATAGGTAACGCATTAGCTTTGCATGTAAAAGACACAAATCCAATTCCCGGCGCGGACTCTACTGACTCCCTGTTCAATATAAGTTTGTTCGTGAAACATCCCTGCTTCGATTCCCGGCAGTGTCATGGCTTCCTGTCCGATATAACTTTCTTCTTCACATATACTTTATAAATACCTGTTATACGTCTTAAACAATTTATAGCTACATATAAGTAACAAAGTCTGTTAAGCAAAATGTTTAGTACTGTTTGTACGTGTGCAGGTCATGCAAATGAATCGGTATTTATTGTAAGGATCCCCACATCACGACAAAAGCACATGTCAATACAACACGTGCTATTGATTGTA
Source organism: Thermobia domestica (assembly GCF_964235325.1). Classification (NCBI taxonomy): domain Eukaryota; kingdom Metazoa; phylum Arthropoda; class Insecta; order Zygentoma; family Lepismatidae; genus Thermobia; species Thermobia domestica. The sequence continues at coordinate 292,069,330 of NC_137458.1, read as the reverse complement.
AACAGTGTAGCAGAAAAGAAGCCGGCACGAAAGACACCGAGGAACGCCGAAAGAAGACAGACCTCACGGAAGGACCCGAAGAGGACAGATAAAATCCCGCACTCCGAGGACCCAGCATCAGTCGACCAACTGATCGTAAACTATCCTACACCCTGGAGGCTGCCATGAAGCTAAGGGGTCATCCTAACCACAACTAATCCCTGGAGGCTGCTATGAAGGTAAGGGGATCACCTTAAATACCATACCTCGTAAGGGTTGCTATGCGCGGAGGCTACCTAGAACCAAATCCTTGAAAATCCCGGAGGCTGCTATGAAGCTAAGGGGTTACCCGTACAGAACGTTATAACCTGTATACCTAGGTCATTAAAGAGACACTTTATTGTTAAAACTTTGTAAACACAAAAGACTTAATTTTATAACAAAATTGGCGAAGGGATACATCTCGGTCCATTTTTGACTCTACCAAAATCATTGCATTATAAAACTCTAATAACCTTGAGAGCCATCTCGAAAATTCCATAATCTTCTCTGCCTCATTCCAACGACCGCAGCCATACTGAGAAAGCGATGCGAGACGTCATGCATATAAATTCAACAAAAATATATTAACTTCTTATACGTGTGTGATCGGCATATTTCATTTCTAAAGGCATTTTATATTCTGTTTGTCAAATTAGCTTTTCAAAAGAGAGAAAAACGGAAAACATTCATTATACGTCAAATACATTATTCATTCTTCACAAAGCAATAGCCACCCTTCTTAATATATGCTAAGAATCTACACAGAAAAATTTATGAACTAAATTCAGTATCTAACAGAGCAGCTTCTTTTGTTTTCATTCTAATATTATAATTCAACGTGTTGAACAACCTAATATGTCATATCTAAAGAACACGTGCAACGGATGTACAACTCATTCACATCCAACAGAAATGCGGGAAAGTAAAGTAAAATATATAATTAAAAGCTATTCATCAATGTCAAGTTTGATTTTAAAATGCAAAAAAAAAAGTAAAGCAGCTTGCTACGTGTCATGAATATATAATTAGGAACTTGCTTTACTAAATGGTAACTGCCTACTTACACACTATTTTTAGTGCACTGCTCCCTTGATAATGATTGATATTATTCGACTTATCAATAGTCAAGGCTCTGAATCAGGCCCGTGCTGGGATACTAATGAGGGCGGTGGACAAGTCTACTAAAAGGGCGCCCATACAAACGGGATATATATATATATATATATATATATATATATATATATATATATATATATATATAGATAGATAGATAGATAGATAGATAGATAGATAGATAGATAGATAGATAGATAGATATAATCTTATGTACAGATTTTGAAAGAAAGTATGGGTGCCATTTTATATCTGAATCACCACCAAATTTGTTTTAGTATTAACGTAAATAGCTAATTTCTGAAAACCTCGAATCGAAGTCCTCGTTACTAGAGAAAAACTTTTTAGTTCCTGTTAACAGCATTTCTGTCAAATATGAAGAAGATAAAGCTCTTGCCTATGGACACTGGAGGTTCCACTGAACAGGAGCGTCATTTCAGATTTTGCTTGGGGGGGGTGCAAAACCCCTCGATATAAGTAAAATTTCTCGTTTTTCACTCATTTACTACTACTCTATTGATAAAATCTATATAAATCTCAAACTCAGGGGGGGGGGGCAAATGCCCTTCCCTGCCCACCCTAAATGACGCCCCTCGTTCAGTGCCATGTTTACAAAAGCTCTCCATTGATTTCTGTCCTTAGCCAACTGGACTCAGTTTCTACTTTATATTCCAATCTCTGCGAGAACCATTCTAATGTTGTCCTCCCATCTGCACCTCGGTCTTCCTAATGCTGGTTTTACTATTTGAATTTCCAGTCAGAGCTTTGAAAACGCTTCTAATTTCTTCCATTCTAGCTACATGACCTGCCCATTTGAGCCTACTAGACTTGATGTCCCTAACAATGTTTTACGTATAAATTATGCACTTCCTCGTTATGAAGTTTCCACCATTCCTTATTCCCGTTCCTCTTGGAGTCCGAACCTTGCTTTCAAATACTCTCAGTCTGCGATTTTCCCTCACAGTCAGTGACCATGTTTCGCAACCTTGCAGCACAACATTCATGATTATCGTTTTATATTTTAAGCTGCAAATTCCTCAACAGAATTCGCGACATCAAAAGATTTTTAACTGAATAATAACACGAAATTCCTGATTTCAGTTGACATCAAATTTCTTAGTGATTATATTTTTGGTCTGTTAATAATGATTCTACATATTTCAAAGTATCCACTTTGTCGAAAGTAAACATTATCTGGTATTTTAACACATCCATAAAATGCAGTATTACGATCCCGACAAACTTCCATGTATTTAGTTTTCTCTGCATTTACTTCTAAGTCCATATCCCTGCAAGCGTTAATTAAGATATCTGCATTCCTTTCTATTGTTCTAACATCCCCTATAAGATTTACACTATCAGCATACTCCATAACTTGGTAAATACAATTCATCTCTAGGACCTGATTGCTGTTTTTGATTTTTCTTATAGCGTTCTCCAAAACAAACTTAAATAATAATGGCGACAACGCATCTCCTTGTTTTAATCCATTCTCAACGTGAAAGCTCGTGAACGGGAATTTCTCTATTCGAACTTTACTTTGGGATACTTTGGGATTCATTTAAACATATCTTAATTAATCTAACTGTTTCGGCATTCCAAGTTCTGTAAGCATGTTGTTCAATGTTTCCCTCCTACCCGAGTCTAAAGTCAATAACTGATGTGCCAGGATATTGTATTCCCATTTCTTTTCAAGTAGTAGTCGAATGGTAAATATCTGGTCCATAGTTGATCGATTTTACCTAAATTCGCTCTTATAATCTCCAATAATTTCATCTGCGTATGGAGGCAATCTTTCTAATAGAATGTTTAAGAGGATTTATTTAATGTTGACGGAAGAGAAATGCCTCAATAATTATTATAATCAGTTTTGTTGCTTTTCTTTTGAACTGGAACAATGGTTAATTCTTTTCACTTTTGTGGTAATTCCTCCTTGTTTCAGATAAGGAGAATGAATTTCGGTATCTTGGTGTACAATTTTCCCCCTCCAGCTAAAATTAAGTCAACCAGAATTTCGTCTACACCCGGAGAAGTGTGTTTCTTTAGTTTTCTAATAGCGATTTATATTTCTGTCTGGTTAGGTTCTGGAACATACGATTATGCTGTGTGCATTTCACTTTCTCCACGAACATTAGTTTTTGGCTATATGTTAAGCAAATCGTCAAAGAAATATTTCCATCTATTTAAGTGAGTGAGACTTATCAGTGAGAACTGTTCCGTTGGCTTTCTACAAGCCGAGGTTGATATGCTTCCTTAAATTCGTTGCTCCCATTATACATGTCCCGAATGTTTCTGTTTTTTATTATCATGTTCAAGTTAATTAATTTTAGCTTTCAAAAATAGTGTTCCTTTGTTCTAAAAAATTTGGAAGTTTTCCGCCAGATGACAATGAAATTTTATGAACTTATTTCGTTCCGATTTTTTAGCCAACCCTGTTTCTTCTATTTTCTCTTCTCTGCTACTTTAGTGCATTCCTGGTTGAACTATGGTTAGTTGCTACGTACCTCTGCGTGTCCCAATTTTTCTTTTGCTGAAATTTTAATGTTATCTCTAATTTCAACCAAGTATCCTGAACACTAGTGCACTCCGAACCTTCTAAAATCGAGGATCTGTTTGACACTTTCATCTGGCTCCCATCTCACCTGACTCTTCTCAAATTTCTTTAAATTAAACAGCTCCGCTTTCAGATATTGAATATTTCCTTTATTCAACGATAGTCTCTCTCTCTCTTATTATCGTTGCTACCAGGTGGTAATTAGTATCACAATCAGCCCCTCTGAACGACCGAACATTAGTTGTGCTATACTGTTTTCTTCTGTCTACTAATACGTGATCAGTTTGATTATATGTTTTTCCATCTGGTGAAATCCAAGTATATTTATGAATGTCGCGATGTGGGAATTTTGTAATCTTCACGATAAGGTTTCTGCACGTTGCAAAGTTCACGAGTCTAATGGCGTTGTCACAACCTTTCTTATGCAGACATTTATTTCCTATAATCGGTTTGAAAATACCCTCTCGTCCTACCTTCGCCTCATTCCTTACAAATTTTAACGCCGCTACCCTATAGAGACTTCTTATATTCCATGTTCCAAATCTGATGTCGATTTTACTTTGCTGAGTTCGTGCCAAGTTATCAGTTCTAATCCGGGGATACTGCGAATATATCTGAACAAGCCTTTCTTTTTACAGGATAAGGTTGTTCGCCCCACATCAAATCCACAAGCTGGAGGATCACCCCTTGTCATCTGTCCGCTACTGCTTATTCAGTATATTCGCAGCTAACCTCTATATCTAGAGGCCTTCTCCTCAATCCACAACCTGAGGACGCGCCATGCCGTGGTGACAGGAAGACCACATTTCACAGAAATTAATATAGCTATATCTTAGAAATACAATAGGTACTGATTATCCGAACACTGCTTTAAAACACACAGAAACAATCAGTATGCTCGGATATATGGATGCATATTAAGACTGTGCAAGCTTCGATGCCGTAAAAATCGTAAGAGACCAGTGTCAATGTAGTATTCATGAATGCATCGTACGTTTGACTATCCGAACTATTCTTGATGTATCACATTGTTTAGCTTTATAGCTACATAACTTTACAGTTATTTTTGTAAGTGCTTATACTCTTTACCTGATCTCCACCAATAACAACTGTATGATTTTTTATAACACAAAACTGGTATCCAGAAGAACAAATTTAAAAAAATGTCTATAATGTGATAATGCACAGGACACCTTATGTAAGGGGCGCCTTGTACCCTTCGCAGGTTTTCTTTATTAACAGCCACTATTTTAATTTATTAGGCCAGTTTTAGACGAAAGCATTTATCGTAGCATTTCTCGTAGCAGATGTGCTGCCAAAAATCTCGTATAATATTCTATGGCATTAAAAGTATATTGTGCTTTTACACGGTAGCATTTTGATAAGCATTTTGTCGTGACGTAGCAAACAATCACTGGAGAAGAGCGCAATTATGGCTCCAAAACTAAAAACAGATATTTCAGTCACTATTTCTTCTAAAGCCCTTTTTCGCATATGGTTATTATGATACAAAGGACTTTTAACGGTGCAGTTACACTATATAGATCGATAGATTTTAAAATTTACAGAAGAAATTTCTAATGTTTTAATAGAATAGTGTATAAGTAATGGAAATATGGTATGCACTTACATCTGAGATGCGTATTTATGTGGAAATATAGAAATTAAAGTCGAACCTGAAATGCACGTAATTTTCAATAAGCTGCCATAAAATTTTGGGAAGTCTGTAATTTCCCCATTTTGTATCGAAAACAGAACACAACCATCCCCTTCGGGGCTTCTAACCCATTCCCACCACTGCTGCTGCTGCTACTACTACTACTGCTACCACTACTACTTCTATTCCAACTACTACTACTACCCGTTCCTACTCCTACTCCTATTCCTACTACTACTACTACTACTCTTACTATTACTACACCTACTGCTACTGTTACTATTACTAAGTACTTCTACTACTACTCTTACTACTACTTACTCCTCCTCCTCCTACTACTACTTACTTCTACTACTATTATTCTTACTACTACTACTACTACTACTACTTACTACTACTACTAACTCCTCCTCCTCCTACTACTACTACTACTTATACTATGGATCCGTATAATAAAACTACACGTTACCGCCTGTAAAAGTGAACGTGCACCGGAGAATGCAAGAGCACACCAATAAATGAAACGAGAAAGTTTTTAAATGAATTTCTGTGTGTATCCGTATAGTGAAACTGCACGCTTTTAACGTTGTACAAACAAGGATGTTCCTCATATTTTTTAATCAACATAATAATAGTATCCCTACTCCAACTCATTTTTCTTTACTACAATTCAATTTCCCACACATCGCTTCCTTTTAACACATCACGGCGCTGCAATCGGAGCAGAAATGCTGGAGAAAATGCTACGAAATAGAGCAGGTTCTATCGACAAGAAATGCCATAGGATATGCCATGGCATGGGAAATGCTATAGCATTTGCTACTTTACACGGTAGGATATCGATGATACGATTTTTGCTACGAGAAATGCTACGATAAATGCTTCCGTCTAAAACTAGCCTTATACAAACCTGGTGTACAGAACAACTAAAAACACTTATCTATAAAGTGATGTTTCGTAGGGCGCCTTATGTAAAGGGCGCACTGTATCTTTCACGGGTTCTTTACCAATAGTAACTGTATGTATGTATTGTACAGGACTATAGTATACAGAAGAGTGAATAAAATCGTCCATTTTTGATGTGGTCTTGCAAGGGCGTCTAATGTAAAGGGCGCACTGTACCTTTCAAGGGTTCTTTACAAATAAAACTGTAAGAATTTATTACTAAAAACTTGTACCTTTATTTATACTGTGATGTTTCGAAGGGCGCACCGGGACATATCCCGGTGGGCCAGCACGGGCCTGCTCTGAATATTAGTGACATGTTAGGAGTATATGACATTATGGACTGTTCTACTACGGGCAACAATGCGATTTCTAATGAAACGACCTATGTAATTTGTGACTATTGTCCAGATACATCAGGTAGTAGTGCAAAAAATCTCTTGTCTTCTACTTATAGTAAGCCCTCGTATTATTATTATTATTATTATTATTATTATTATTATTATTATTATTATTATTATTATTATTATTATTATTATTATTATTATTATTATTATTATTATTATATTGAACTCAAGCCGTCTAAAGTTCGGTGTCCAGTTCCAAATAAAAGACAATTTCATAACCAGGCACTAGACATGGAAATATTCGTTACTTTATTAATCTTTCCAAGAAAGATCTATGTTTCTGCACGGTAATGGAAGTGCACCGCATATTAGAGCTTTTATTATTATTATTATTACTATAGCCTGGTTCTAGGCAGTCGGTCCTTAAATACAACCTTAGGTAATCGGTTCCTTATTATTATTACTTCATCATCTGGATGATATAACCAAGGATGTTATAAATAGAGGATCTGCCCATATGTATCTTCATCCTATTAAATCGATGAAGCCAAAAAACAACCGAGCATCGTCACGTCTGATTGGCTACTCTCGTTTTTGCCATTGTCTGATTGGATACTTTCGTTTCCGCCATGATTGTTGGCTCAAAACATTGCAATCCTATTGGGCAGAGTGGGCAGAGTAGGTGTGGCGAAACTGTGACGTATGGCTTCAAGATTTTGTTGTAAGGGCAAATCCTCTATTTTATAAGATTCTTGGATATAACAATCTTTTGGGACGCAATCAGCGTTGCCAGACTCACAGCTCGGAATTATTCCAAAACTTGATCGAAATTATGCTAGATTCGGTCAAATTATGCTAGATCCTCATAATTACTAATTCAGGAGTTTTAAAAGAAAAAAAAACGAAGTTGAGATACGGTAACATAACTTAAAATACGCAGAGCGCAAGAATGCGTGGATAGAACTCAATACTTCACGCACCAAAGTTTTAACTCAACTAAACTAGTGCAGTCGTTGCCAGACTCAATGGCGTATATATCGTATAAATGAATGCAAAGTGTTTCTTTATATTTTGAAAGAAAATTACCTCGCAGCATAAGCAGAGTTGGGAATCGTCTGCTGGGGGAGGGGGCAGATTTTTGGTTGGTTTCGGACCTTTCATTTCAAGAATAAAGATGGTCATGAAGTCAGAAATAAAGATAGTGAAGTTGTCAAAAAGTTAGGGGGAGAATGGCCCCCATAGCTCCGCCCATTCCTCGCAGTTAAAGGAATAGAAAAGCTTGGGTGGAGCCACAAAAAAAAAAAAAAAAAAAAGCCCAAAGCCGTTTCTAACTTACTTTGGAAAATAAGACTGTCTGTATGGTTTACCGACTGTATGAATCAATGGAAGAGGATACATTTCTGCCGTTCATTTTCTTCCCACGAACAACTTTCTCATCTCCAAGTTTTACGGCTTTTTGATAAACTTGCTGAAATTATGCTAGATTTGGGCAGGACGCTAAAAGTAAGATGCTAGATGCTAAAGACATGCAAATTATGCTAGATCAAGCATCATTATGCTAGATCTGGCAACGCAGGACGCAATATATATTATTCTAAAATGATGTAGTCCAATTTTAAAAATTTTCATAGGTGTAGAGATAAAAGTTGAAAGGAAACTTTCAATATAAAATAATCTTATTTTCATATAAAATTAAGTAATGAATAGTAATTCAGATAAATTGGCTCTTTTAAGATAATTTTGTTTTAAGTTTCTATGTATATTTCATTTATTTTCCAATATGTAGGCTATTTCTTTCTTAAATCTTCAAAATATTTTTATTTTCTAAAGTATTACAGAAAATTTTGTATAAAAATCTATAATTATTAATTATTTATGTTTAGATTCAATGTTTCAAAATTATTTTATTTTCCGAGTGTGGCAAAAACTCAAGTTATTTCAGATTGGTTGCTTCGTTGTCATGGTTTAACAGTTGTGTTGATTTTTACTGCGTAGTACACTGACGCAAATCATCGGGTTTGAGGGGGACATGTCCCGTCAATCTTGGAAGGATTGTTCCCCTCCCAATAATCGGATTTGAAATTTTTTTAAAAGAGAAATGCGTTGATTTGTCTGATTACCACAAAAGAAAGTGAGATGAATTGATGTTCCTTGCTGTATAATATACGACAGGTTCACCTCAGAAATCAGATTCATTTACAGTAATATGAGTCTCATCCCCGCCCCCCTGCGCCCCCCAGAATAAGCCTCAAATCTGCCTACTTCTCAATGTTGAAGACGACTCTGCTCCCCTGATCCTCCACAACATTGTTTTTCAACTTCACAAATATTTTGAACATCGCTTAAAAAAAAAAAAAAAAAAAAAAAAAAGTATATGGGAACAGTCTTACCCGTCCCCAAAATGTTGAAGACAGATTTGTGTCGCTGCTGAAGGGAATGGGGAAATGTAGTGTACATTATAAATAGAGCAAGCCACATTATGCTTTATTTTTTGTTTAATTATGCTTTATTTTTTTCAAATTATGCTTTATTATGCTTTATTATTAATTTCAATCGTTGTTTTACATTAATCGTGCATAATGTATAATATCTACTATACATTAAATATTCTAAATATCTTGATCTATTTGTTAATATTTTATGCAACCTGTTTCTTTCATATTGAACTTTCTACTTAATGCACTGTAAAGAGATGATTTACTCGAGTCAGTTTTTTTTATCACTTGTGTGCGCACCCTTGTGAACCTGGCCCCCCCACCTCTCGGTACAAACGATTTCCGCATATCAATAAAAAGTACTTCGTTTGTACCGGTTTGTACCGCAAATATTTTTGTTTGTACTGTACTGCAGTATGAGAAATTAAGAAAACAAAGTGGGGGGGCCAACTTCACGCAGCCCCCCACATTGTCCTAGGATCGATTTAATTGGTTCATTTGAAAGGTTTTCGTTTGTACCGGATTGTACCGTAGTTTGTTTCGTTTGTACCGTTCTGAATTATGAAAAATTAACGAAACAAAATGGGGGCCCAGAACAAACAGGCCCCAAATCACGACTTAATACACCTGGTACACATGATTTTTGTATGTCACATGAAAGTACTTGGTTAGTACCGGATTGTACCACAAAGAGTTTTATTTCAGCCGTAATAGATTATGAAAAATTAAGAAAACAAAATTGGGGGGCTGTGTGAACCTGGCCCCCCCACCACGTTGTACAAACGACTTAGTTGTCTCATTTGAAAGATTTTCGTTTGTACCGGATTGTACCGTAGTTTGTTTCGTTTGTACCGTTCTAGATTATGAAAAATTAACGAAACAAAATGGGGGCCCAGATCAAACAGGCTCCCAAATCACGACTTAATACACCGGGTACACATGATTTTTGTATGTCACATAAAAGTACTTGGTTAGTACAGGATTGTATCACAAAGAGTTTTATTTTAGCCAAAATAGATTATGAAAAATTAAGAAAACAAAATTGGGGGGCTGTGTGAACCTGGCCCCCCCACCACGTTGTACAAACGATTTAGTTGGCTCATTTGAAAGATTTTCGTTTGTACCGGATTGTACCGTAGTTTGTTTCGTTTGTACCGTTCTGGATTATGAAAAATTAACGAAACAAAATGGGGGCCCAGATCAAACAGGCCCTCAAATCACGACTTAATACACCGGGTACACATGATTTTTGTGTGTCATATAAAAGTACTTGGTTAGTACAGAATTGTATCACAAAGAGTTTTATTTTAGCCGTAATAGATTATGAAAAATTAAGAAAACAAAATTGGGGGGGGCTGTGTGAACCTGGCCCCCCCACCACGTTGTACAAACGACTTAGTTGGCTCATTTGAAAGATTTTCGTTTGTACCGGATTGTACCGTAGTTTGTTTCGTTTGTACCGTTCTGGATTATGAAAAATTAACGAAACAAAATGGGGGCCCAGATCAAACAGGCCCCCAAATCACGACTTAATACACCGGGTACACATGATTTTTGTATGTCACATAAAAGTACTTGGTTAGTACAGGATTGTATCACAAAGAGTTTTATTTTAGCCAAAATAGATTATGAAAAATTAAGAAAACAAAATTGGGGGGCTGTGTGAACCTGGCCCCCCCACCACGTTGTACAAACGATTTAGTTGGCTCATTTGAAAGATTTTCGTTTGTACCGGATTGTACCGTAGTTTGTTTCGTTTGTACCGTTATGGATTATGAAAAATTAACGAAACAAAATGGGGGCCCAGATCAAACAGGCCCTCAAATCACGACTTAATACACCGGGGTACACATGATTTTTGTATGTCATATAAAAGTACTTGGTTAGTACAGAATTGTATCACAAAGAGTTTTATTTTAGCCGTAATAGATTATGAAAAATTAAGAAAACAAAATTGGGGGGCTTTGTGAACCTGGCCCCCCCGCCACGTTGTACAAACGACTTAGTTGTCTCATTTGAAAGATTTTCGTTTGTACCGGATTGTACCGTAGTTTGTTTCGTTTGTACCGTTCTGGATTATGAAAAATTAACGAAACAAAATGGGGGCCCAGATCAAACAGGCTCCCAAATCACGACTTAATACACCGGGTACACATGATTTTTGTATGTCACATAAAAGTACTTGGTTAGTACAGGATTGTATCACAAAGAGTTTTATTTTAGCCAAAATAGATTATGAAAAATTAAGAAAACAAAATTGGGGGGTTGTGTGAACCTGGCCCCCCCACCACGTTGTACAAACGATTTAGTTGGCTCATTTGAAAGATTTTCGTTTGTACCGGATTGTACCGTAGTTTGTTTCGTTTGTACCGTTCTGGATTATGAAAAATTAACGAAACAAAATTGGGGCCCAGATCAAACAGCCCCCCAAATCACGACTTAATACACCGGGTACACATGATTTTTGTATGTCACATAAAAGTACTTGGTTAGTACAAGATTGTACTAGAAAGACTTTTATTTTAGCCAAAATAGATTATGAAAAATTAAGAAAACAAAATTGGGGGGCTGTGTGAACCTGGCCCCCAACCACGTTGTACAAACGATTTAGTTGGCTCATTTGAAAGATTTTCGTTTGTACCGGATTGTACCGTAGTTTGTTTCTTTTGTACCGTAGATTATGTTAAATTAACGGAACAAACTGTGGTCCGAATTCAAGCAAACATTCTAATCAAGTTTTAAAAGACAGGATACATATGACTTTCGAGAAACTTGAATTTGTCATGGCAGGTCAACCTGGCCCGCACATGTTTGTTTTCTTTCAATTCGAATCAAAGCGTCACCAAAAAATATTTGTACCAGTATGTATCAATTTATAGCATCAAAGTTAGAAATTGTACCGCCATCAATTTCGAGAAATTTGAATTTTTGATGGCAGGTCAAACTAATCCACAAAACATTTATCATTGTTTCAATTCGAATGAAAACGGTACCAAAAATTTGTACCCAATATATCCCAATTTGTACCAGCAAAATAAGAATTTGAACTATTACCAGGTTGTAGACGTTTGAATATTTGTTGGTGGGTCAAGCTGGAACGCACTTCATTTTCTTTCTAATTCGAACCAAAAATTTGTGCCCAATATATATCAATTTTTACCACCAAAATTAAAATTTCTACTCCCACAAATTCCGAGAAGTATGAATTTTTAATGACGCGTCAGGCTGGACTGGAGAACTTATTTTCCTTTTCAATTCGAAGCAAAAAACTACCAAAACTTGTATCCAATATGCACCAATCTGTACCACAAAAATTAGAAATTGTACCCCGAATATTTTTTGAGAAAATTGAATTTTGTTGGGAAGTCAATCTGGACAGCACAAGTCATATTTCGTCTCAATTCCAACTAAACCGGTACCAAAATTTGTACCCAATATATACCAATTTGTAGCACCAAAATTAGAATCTGTACTACCACCAATTTCGACAAACATGCATTTTTATTGGCGGATCAAACTGGCCCGCACAACCTTTTTCCTTCGAATTTGAATCGAAACGGCACCAAAAATTTGTAACCAATATGTACTAATTTGTATTACGAAAATTACAATATGATCCCCCATGAATTTCGAGAAATTTTAATTTTTGATGGCGAGTCAAACAGGCCCACACAACAAATTTTTCTGTTCAATTCGAATGAAAACAATATCAAAAATTTGTAAGAATTTTTACTCCCACCAATTTCTACAAATTTAAATTTTTGATGTGTCACGCTGGCCCGCATAACTTGTTTTTCTTTCCAATTCCAATCAAAGCGTTACCAAAAATTTGTACGCAATTTGTACCATAAAATTTACATTTGTACTCCCACCAATTTCGAGAATTGTGAATTTTTGATGGCGGATCGAAGTTACCCTCATAACTTATTTTTCTTTACAATTCGAATCAAAACGGGACCATAAATTTGTAGCAGATCTGTACCAATTCTTACCACTAAACTTAGAATTAGCACCCGCATCAATATCTAGAAGTTTGAATTTTTGTTGGAGGGTCATGCTGGCTTGGGCAACTTATTTTTCTTTCAAATTCGAATCAACACGGTATCAAAAAATTGTAGCCAATATTTACGAATTCGCAGTATCAAAATTAGAATATATATCCCCACCAATTTCGAGAAATACGAATTTAAATATGCGGGTTAGATTGATCCGCACAACTTATTTTTCTTTAAAATTCGAATCAAAACTGTACCAAACACCTGTACCCTAAGGTACCGATTTGTACCGCCAAACTTAAAATCTGTACCCTCACTAATTTCGAAAAAAAAATTAAATTTTCACATATAACATGTGAAGCAGAGACGAAGAACTCTTTTCCATTCCAATTCGAATCAAAATGGCACCAAATGTTGGTACCCAATATGTACCAATTTGTACGACGAAAATTAGAGTTATACTCCAATTTCGAGAAATTTGAATTTTTGTGGTGGTAAAAGTTCTCCTCCACTGGTTTGTTCATTCTAGTTCGAATCAAAACGGTACCAAAAATTTGTACCCTATATGTAGAAATTTGTATCAACAAAATTAGAATTTCTACCCCCACTAATTTCGAGAAATTAGAATTTTTGATGGCGGGCCAGGTTGATGACAAGCTGGCCCGGACAACACATTTTCATTACAATTAGAATCAAACGATACCAAATATTTGTACCCAATATGTACTAATTTGTACCACCAAAATTAGAATTTGTACCTCCACCAATATCGAGAAATTTGAATTTATGTTGGCGGTTCAAGCTGGCCTGCACAACTTGTTTATCTTTCCAATTCGAATCAGTACAGTATCAAAAATTTGTACTCAATATGTACCAATTTGTACCACTAAAATTAAATTTGTATCCCCAGTTATTTCGAGAAATTTGAATTTTTGGTGGCAACGTCAAGGTGGCCCCCACAATTTATTTTCTTTCCAATTCGGATCGAAATGGTATCGAAAATATGTACCTAATATGTACCAATTTGTACCACAAAAATTAGAATTTGTGCAACTACGAATTTTGAGAAATTTGAATTCTCAATGCTCGATCCAACTTGACGTCGAAACCTGGCTCGCCCAACACATTTCTTCTATTAATTCGAATCAAAATGTTACCAAAAATTTGTGCCAAATAGATATCAGTTTGCGCCATCTATAAACACCGAAGACAAAATTATTTTAATATTTTTCTACGGTGTACCAAATGTTAGAAAGAATAAAGGAAAGCATTATCACAAAACAAGTTGTTGGGTAGGCGGCAGATTAAATGGATAGCATTGACATTTGTACAACTTGGTTAGGGGAGAGAGAGTCAAACATCTACATATGTTGAGGACTCCAAAATATTTATGAGTGGGTGATTGTTTTCCCCAACCATTTGTGAATATGGACAATATTAATTTTTATTATAGAACTCATTCAGAAGATCAGTTCTGTGAAGTCATCTCTATCCACTCATATCTCCGTTTCGAAAACAGAGTTTAAGTTCTAATTTTGCTTATACAAATTTTTACAAATTCATTTACCATCAATAATACACTCCAGAGTTAAAATGTTTAATGGAAATAGTAACAAATTCATTTGCGAAGTAGTGATGTCGAATTAAAAAAAAATGCGTTCCTCTGGTTTACCTTGAGATCAAATAGATACACATATTTGAGTAAGCATTTCAAATTTATTGAATTGGTGCAAGTACAATGTAATATTTTTTTGTTACAAATTGTCTAAAAAATTTGGACAATTTTCATATGGATTCTGAATAAGCCTTTGGCCTGGAAGAGTTGACTTGGTGATAAATTGGCCGTTCGTTGAATAACAATTTCTAATCTTTATTCGTACATGATTTTGCTCATGCAAATCATAAGCAAATTTTCCTTCCGCTTTTATGAATTGCGGGGAAATTTGGTTGCACGTTCTCGTTTGAATCGAATACTATTTTGATTGAATACAAAAAAAAAAAAAAAAAAAAAGGATTGCAATGCCCAGGAAGACTGCAATGAAAATTTCGATTTCTAGAAATTGGTAAGGTTGGAAATTCTAATTTTGAGAGTACAAACTGGTACTTACTTGGCACAAACTTTTGGTAACATTTTAATCCGAATTCGTAAACCAAATGTGTTGCACGAGCCAAGTTTCGACGTTAATTAGGCTCCAGCATTGAAAATTCAAATTTCTCCAAATCGGTGAGGGTACAAATTCTAATTTTATTGGTAGAAATTGATACATATCGAGTACACATTATTGGTACTGTTTTCATTTGAATTGCAAAGCAAATAAGTTATGCGGGCCAGTTTCACCCGCCACCAAAAATCATAATTTCTCGAAATTAGTGGGGGTACAAATTCTAATTGCGGCGGTACAAATTGGTACATATTTTGTTCAAATTTTTGGTGAGGTTTTGATTTAATTTGAAACAAAAATAAATTGGCCGGCCAGTTTGACCTGCAATTAAATTCATATTTCTTGAAATTGGTTGCTGTACAAATTCTAATTTTGGTGATATCAAGTTGTTACATATTGGATACAAGCTTTTGGTACAGTAATGATTCGAATTGGGAAGAAAAAAGTTTTGTGCTCGCCAGCTTGACTTCCTAACAAAAATTCAAATTTCTCGAAATTGGTGAAGGTACAAATTCTTATTTTGGTAGTTCAAATTGGTACATAATGGGTACAAATTTTTGTAAGGTTTTTGATTTAAATTGGAAAGAAAATGTTTGCGGGTCAATTTCAACCGCCATCAAGAATTCAAGTTCCTCGAAATTGGTGGGACTAGAAATTCTAATTTTTGTTGAAAAAGTTGTACATATTGGGTACAAATTTTTGAACAATTTTGATTAAAATTGGAAAGAAAAATAAGTTGTGTGGGCAAGTTTGATCTGCCAACAAAATTCTGTGTCTGTGCCTCGCTCCACGAAATTTCTTGGGATATTCTAATTTTGGTGTTACAAATTGGTACACATTGGGTACAGAATTCTGGTACCGTTTTGATTTGAAATGGGGAGAAAAAGAGTGCAAGCCTACTTAACTCACCATTAAAAATTCAATTCTCGCGAAGTTGGTAAGGGTGCAAATCAGTTTTGGAGGTACAAATTGGTACATATTGTTTACAAGGTTTTAGTACCGTTTTCATTCGAATTGAAATAAAATGTGTTGTGTAGGCCAGTTGACGTCATACTGATCCTCCATTACATCCCCATTTTGTCGAAATAGGTAGTGTGTACAAATTTTAATTTTCGTGGTACAAGTGAGCGCATAGTAGGTACAATTTTCTGGTACCGTTGAGATTCGAATTTGAAAGAAAAATAAGTTGTGCAATCCAGTTTGACCCGCCATCAAAACATAAAATTTCTCGAAACTTTCTCGAAATTGGTGGAAGTACAAGTTCTAATTTGGTGGTACAAATTGGTAAGTATGGGGTACCACTTTATGGTGCCATTTTGATTCGAATTGGAAGGAAAAAGAGTTGTGCGGCTCTGCTCCACCCGTTATCAAAAATCAAATCTCTTCCGAAATTGATGAGGGTACAAACTTTAATTTTGGCGTTACAAATTTGTACATATCGGGTAAAAATATTTGATACCGTTTTGATGTGAATTTTAATGAAAAATAAGTTGTGCGGGCCAGTTTAGCCCACAACTATAAATCTAAATCAAACTAAAACTCATTGTTTTACAATCCGCTACAAACCAAGTACTTTCATATGACAAACAAAACTCATGTGTACCCGGTGTATTAAGTCGTGATTTGAGGGACTGCTTGATCTGGACCCCCATTTTGTATCGTTAATTTTTCATAATCCAGAACGGTACAAACGAAACAAACTACGGTACAATCCGGTACAAACGAAAATCTTTCAAATGAACCAACTAAATCGTTTGTACAACGTGGTGGGGGGGCAGGTTCACACAGCCCCCAATTTTGTTTTCTAAATTTTTCATAATCTATTTTGGCTAAGATAAAACTCTTTGTGATAAAAATCCTGTACTAACCAAGTACTTTTATGTGACATCATGGGCGGCGATTAGGGGGGCAAAGGGGGGCAGTTGCCCCCGCACTTTTTTTAAGTAACCAATTAATGTATATAGTTTCATTTGGAAATATAACGATTTTGTATGTGTTACTGATTAATAGGAAAAATGCTGCCATATAATATTTGCTGTTGCGTGAATACGTATTGGTTGTCTTCCCGTGGAGTAAAGAAAGCTACAGTAATTGCGTTTTAATCGCCACAGAAAATAACCCCAAAAAATAACCTATTGGAGCACAATTTCAGCATACTTTCATTTCTTCTTACAAGGGCTCGATATGTTAGTGAGCCGCTTTGAAGCTAATCGAAAGAACATTATGCAAAAAAGTAGGGCCTATTTCACAAGTTATTCTTTAATTGCACAAAAATTGACAGTTCCTAAAATGTCTTTTCTTCTTTCTAAAGTAAGGAATATCGATTAAAAAGAGCGTGATAAGAAACAACTTCTACCTTTTCCATTGTTTTGTAGTGTAATATACGAGTGAAGTGTTGTGTTTAAGGATGTACGAGTGTATATACAATCAAATTTAGTAAATTGAACATAATTCTAGGTTTTAAGTTTATTTTGTATGACTGAAGTGTGGATTGTAAGTATTGTTGTGTTTTGATGTGTTCCAAGAAAGTGAAATCTGCACCTAATGGCAACGAACATATTTCAAGAAGTTGCAAAAGCAAATATTTCTTTAAATGTCGTAGCATATGCTTGTAGTATTTACTGTCTTTCATTTTCTAAGAGTAATAACATACATTTAATATCATGTTTGGAATTAAATATTAAGTTTTTCATTAATCCTCATTTTCAATATAACTTTTGCAAAACAAGCATCATTATTCATTACTATGATTAATATTATCCTTTCTATTTATTTGTTTTGCAAATTTATTAAATAATCTGATCACACAATTTTCCAGACAGAATTTTAAGATGTTCATGAGCAAGGAATCAAATCTCTTCTTACACTTTCGTTGTTTAAGAGTACAAAGGGCTAGTATCTACTTGCGTTGTTCTTCTCAATTTACTTAAAAAACTATTATATACGATATACGGTATTTTAACTGAAAATATAGTATCCTATTAGTTATACAACCTTTCGTCAAACAAAATGTTAGAAACTACCAGGAAAACTAACATTTATATAAAATATTCAGATCATGTCTTGCCCCCTCACTTTTAACGTCCAACCGCCGCCACTGTGTGACATACAAAAATAATGTGTACCCGGTGTATTAAGTCGTGATTTGGGGGCCTGTTTGATCTGGGCCCCCATTTTGTTTCGTTAATTTTTCATAATCCAGAACGGTACAAACGAAACAAACTACGGTACTATCCGGTACAAACGAAAATCTTTCAAATGAGACAACTAAGTCGTTTGTACAACGTGGTGGGGGGGCCAGGTTCACACAGCCCCCCCAATTTTGTTTTCTTAATTTTTCATAACCTATTACGGCTAAAATAAAACTCTTTGTGGTACAATCCGGTACTAACCAAGTACTTTCATATGACATACAAAAATCATGTGTACCAGGTGCATTAAGTCGTGATTTGGGGCCTGTTTGTTCTGGGCCCCCATTTGTTTCGTTAATTTTTCATAATCCAGAACGGTACAAACGAAACAAACTACGGTACAATCCGGTACAAACGAAAATCTTTCAAATAAGCCAACTAAATCGTTTGTACAACGTGGTGGGGGGCCAGGTTCACACAACCCCCCAATTTTGTTTTCTTAATTTTTCATAATCTATTTTGGCTAAAATAAAGCTCTTTGTGCTAGAATCCTGTACTAACCAAGTACTTTTATGTGACGTACAAAAATCATGTGTACCCCGGTGTATTAAGTCGTGATTTGGGGGCCTGTTTGATCTGGGCCCCCATTTTGTTTCGTTAATTTTTCATAATCCAGAACGGTACAAACGAAACAAAGTACGGTACAATCCGGTACAAACGAAAATCTTTCAAATGAGGCAACTAAGTCGTTTGTACAACGTGATGGGGGGGGCCAGGTTCACACAGGCCCCCAATTTTGTTTTCTTAATTTTTCATAATCTATTTTGGCTAAAATAAAACTCTGTGTGATACAATCCTGTACTAACTAAGTACTTTTATGTGACATACAAAAATCATGTGTACCCGGTGTATTAAGTCGTGATTTGGGGGCCTGTTTGATCTGGGCCCCCATTTTGTTTCGTTAATTTTTCATAATCCAGAACGGTACAAACGAAACAAACTACGGTACAATCCGGTACAAACGAAAATCTTTCAAATGAAACAACTAAGTCGTTTGTACAACGTGGTGGGGGGGCCAGGTTCACACAGCCCCCCAATTTTGTTTTCTTAATTTTTCATAATCTATTACGGCTAAAATAAAACTCTTTGTGGTACAATCCGGTACTAACCAAGTACTTTCATATGACATACAAAAATCATGTGTACCCGGTGTATTAAGTCGTGATTTGGGGGCCTGTTTGATCTGGGCCCCCATTTTGTTTCGTTAATTTTTCATAATCCAGAACGGTACAAACGAAACAAACTACGGTACAATCCGGTACAAACGAAAATCTTTCAAATGAGACAACTAAGTCGTTTGTACAACGTGGTGGGGGGGCCAGGTTCACACAGCCCCCCCAATTTTGTTTTCTTAATTTTTCATAATCTATTTTGGCTAAAATAAAACTCTTTGTGGTACAATCCGGTACTAACCAAGTACTTTCATATGACATACAAAAATCATGTGTACCAGGTGTATTAAGTCGTGATTTGGGGCCTGTTTGTTCTGGGCCCCCATTTTGTTTCGTTAATTTTTCATAATTCAGAACGGTACAAATGAAACAAACTACGGTACAATCCGGTACAAACGAAAACCTTTCAAATGAGCCAATTAAATCGATCCTAGGACAATGTGGGGGGGCTGCGTGAAGTTGGCCCCCCCACTTTGTTTTCTTAATTTCTCATACTGCAGTACAGTACAAACAAAAATATTTGCGGTACAAACCGGTACAAACGAAGTACTTTTTATTGATATGCGGAAATCGTTTGTACCGAGAGGTGGGGGGGCCAGGTTCACAAGGGTTGTGTACGCCTTAGAGGTACATATATATAGAAAGGGACAGTAAAATATGCCACCAAAAAGTACAGAAAGTGCTCAAGTTCAAGAGGTACATATATACATAACAATATAGTGTGGAGTTCTTGTGTACTATTCATTGCTGGCCGAAGTTTTCTTCTTCTCCTCCTTGTTTCTTTTCTCCACATCAAAGGATTACACCAAAAAATTTACAGAAATAAAAATAAGCTTTTCATTGTTCCATTGTTATGTTCTCAATGTTTTTGTATTGTGAATATTGGTTTTAAAAAATATTAGCCTAATACAGTATGTTAAACTCATAGTTAAAGAGATTTTTTAAGAATTGTACTATATATTTTAAATTATGCTTTATGCTTTATTTTCTAAAATTATGCTTTATGCTTTATTTTCTAAAATTATGCTTTATTATGCTTTTAAAATTAGTTTGTTCTGGACCCTTAGACAACCACAACCATGTTTAAGGTACCAACCATACGTGTAAACTTCTGTTATGCTTTTTATGCTTTTGGGTTGCTGCTCTAATTATAAATATGCAACAGACCGTCTATCTGCTTATTGTTGACGTAATGTACACTGCTTTTTCTCCATCCAATCGTTAAAAGAAAGTGAATATCGGAAGTATTTCTTTTGTTTTAAACCGAATAATCATAAGAGTTAAATACAGAAGTACTGAGTAGAGATGTTTAATCTTACCAAATACACTACTGTAAATACTCGTAAATACTAATAGTCTACAATGAGTGTATTAGCTTATAAAATCTAATTGAGTACCACAGACATCAAATTGTTGTAGACGAGCTATAGAAAATTAAGGATATTCCCCTCCCCTATATTTCACATTTTTAAAAATCTGGAGGAAGTCAAGATAAAAAGACTAGCTCAGGAGAGTAATGCTCGCGGAAGTAGGAACGAAAAACACAGTTCTGATTCGTTGGCATTATCCATTTCTTACCACATTGCATTCAAATAGCAGAAATCAAGCGATCACTGTTGTTGGTCCTTGTGGCCGAGTGCCGGTGGCAATAGCCGAGTGGTCTCAGGCGTTCGGCTTCGGATCATGAGGCGCAATCCAGTGTGGGTTCGAATCCCTCTGAAGAGCAAGGTCGGAATTTTAACTGTCCTGGATATGTATGTGTTCGTGTCTCGAATATGGTAAAAGTCTAAGAGGCCTTGTATACGAGGAAACTGGGGTTGCTCAGAGAACTGAGGTATGATCGGTTGATTAAAAAAAAAAAAAAAAAAAAAAGATGGGCTAGCGCTATATGCTAGTAACAAATATCCCTTTTGGCGTGAGTTCAAACCCGGCTCAAGGAACTTTTTAAATATTTTATAACACTTTTTAAATTAAAATAAGATGAAAATAATACTTAAAAAAGTGATTTACTTACTTTTGGACAGATAAGTAGTTGTAGTAGTAGTAGTAGGAACGGGTTAGAAGCCCCGCAGGGTTCGTTTTGTTCCCCTTGTACTCCATGATATAAATTTTGTGACTAACTTAAAACAGCTGGCTAGGATAGCGCGTAAAACAGCTGGCTAGAGTAGCGCGTGAAAAAACGTACTTCTGGGAGCATTACTCTCCCGAACGGGTCGTAACATAGATTCCTAAAATTTTCTGTGATTATTCTATGCTTAGAAATACTTCAGGAATACTCCATATTAAAGCAGCTAAAGCGGTAGAGCGTTGACTTCATATTCAGCAGGTCGTGGGTTCGATTCCCGTTGCCGACTTGGGGTCGTGGGTTCGATCCTGACTGGGTTTTTGCATGTTTTTCTCAGTCCTACCAGGTAAATGCCAGGATGGTGCATATTAAAGAGGCCCTGACCGATATGTTCCCAAATCCTTTCCATTGTTATTGTTGTTGTTAGATATGCAGTATAAAGTGGCCTCTGAGCTGTATCTGGTGATTGTTAAATAAATAAAAATAAATATTGTGTTGAATATCTGTACAATATTTTTTTAGCCTGAATTATTGTATTATTTTTTTTTTTAATGAACTGGGAGGTCATTCTGTATTCTTCTTTGCAGAATGTTGCACCCTGCACCGTAACGCAAAAGCTGAAACATACAATTGTGTGCAAAACGGATTGTTGCAAACTAAAACGCGTTGCCTTAACACAGAGTCGTACGTAATGAGACCCAGGAATTTTAATTATAATATTTTACTTATTTCTTCTTCAAGTGTAGTTAAATAGCCATTGCCTAGTCAAAATAAGTTTACATTTCATTAAATTTAACTATACTTAAATTTGATAGTTAAATATTAAAATTATAGCTATATGAACACCCTCTGGCTATGTTGATAGTGGACGTGCCTTTATGCGTGGAGGACCCGAGTTTGATTTACGGTAGGAGCTCATGTGATGTGATGTGGATTCCACGTTAAGCTGCATGTTTAGGTCTTATAAAGCCTCGCTGCTACCCTAAAACCCAATCTAACCAGAATTATACGTTAGATTTGAAAAACTATCAATAAAATTAAATAGTTTTAGTTTATTGGAGAGAAAATAATTTCCCACATAAGGTAATAGGCTAAAAATATAAAGATAGCCCAGGTATTTAATACGTTTAAACAGAAATGCGTGTTACCTCTTGTAGCCTAATTAATAATCAATTTATTGTTTTTACAACCGAAATTGTTAATGCCAAGTACGGTGAGAGACTTGCTTAAGCAAAGGACAGTATGTATCAGAGGACATGACATCTAGAGGCTAGTGCTTCCTAAATTTCCCAACCAATTCTTTACTCCTTCTAATGAAGTCATTTTTCAAAGAGTGATTTGCGTATAAAGGGGTGGTTCTGTAATGTGGACACAAAATTACGTTCCTTAACAATTTATACCAAAAAAATAAATAAATAAAATATGGACATCTTTTTATTTCTGAAAAAAAAAAAAAACTGCTGAACAAGACTGCACTTATTTAATATAAAAACACATTTACACGTGACGTTTCGATCTTCTAGCCAAGATCCTGATCAGACGTACACTCTGATGAGGATCTTGGCTAGAAGATCGAAATGTCACGTGTAAATGTGTTTTTATATTAAATAAGTGTAGTCTTGTTCAGCAGTGTGTTTAATTTTCTGATTTTATTCGCAAGACGGATGAATATGATTGTGTGTCAGCTTTTATTCCTGTACGAGTCAGGCCGGTAGCCAGCCCAAAAATGTATGGGGGGCCGTTAAGAAGTTAAGGGAGACCCGATCCAACCACATTATACTTCATTTGCAAACCTACCGTGAAAACTTTCAGGGGGGCAGTAAAAATTTAGGGGGGCCGGCACCCCTAGACACCCCTTGGATACGGGCCTGGTACGAGTTAAGAATGACTGAGCAAAAATTTTGGTTATTTTATTATGGAATCTGCAACCCCAATTGATGTATATGGGAGATTTAATAACATAGTGGGGGCGCGGTGACTCAGTGGTAGAGCGTTCACCTCTCGTGCTTGGGGTCTCGGGTTCGATCCCAGCCCCCGCCAAGTGAACTTTGTGGTGGACAAACACCGTGCTCGTGGGTTTTCTCGGGGTTCTCCCGTTTCCTTCCACTTTCTTCATTCCACCATTTCACTCATCTCTCATTATCACCGTCTCCTTTAGCCTAACCGGCATAATCGTGGGACGTAAAACTCAAAGATTTCATTTTTAATAACATAGTGTAAATCATGGTGCGTGGTGATACCCTATATTCATGTGTCCTGACATGGATCTTTCTCGCATTCACTTGCCTCAGAGAATAGCTCTTTAAACGCCAGCCCTTACGTATAATGTAAACACACTTTTATTGTGATTGAAGAAACGTGTCTTCTACCTACCTTCTTGAGCGGATGGCAGAAGAATTAAATAAGGTGAAATCTCCCATCTCTGCGCTGACGCGCGATCCAAACTAGGCCCGTAGCCAGCCCAAAAATTTAGGAAGGGGGCTGGTAGTAGTTAGGGAGGACCTAATCCAAACATATCTATTATTGTTCAGCACCATATTATACTTCATTTGCAAGCCTACCGTGAAAATTTTAACCCTGCAACCCTCGTGCGGGGTAAATATGACAACAGAGGGATATTTTTTGTTTGGCTCTCCTAGACAGTTGGCAATTCTGACCCAGCCACCCTACTAGCTGTCTGTTGTATTGTCTACTTCAAGGCCAACAATTAGTTAGTTGTTTACTGCAGCATTTTCCGTACACAAAAAATACGTTTAATATAAAATGGGGTCACTGTGACTTCAAGCGAGGGTTGTTGATATCTAACACCGCGCGAGTGGTGCAGGGTTAAGGGGCCAGTAAAAATTTAGGAGAAACCGGCCCCCCGTACATACGAGTCTGATCCAAACGATGAAGGTGGAAGAAACTTTCTTATTCTAGCAGAAGAAATACTGATACATATTGTTTCAAGGATGAGAGGGTCTCAGGAGCAGATTTGCATATTTTCCGATGCTCATATAGTATAAATTATTATAAAGCAAAAATAAACTGTCCTAATGCGCTTAACAATTTTCGGCGGCCGCGGTGGTTCAGTGGTAGAGCATTCACTCTACTCGATTTGGTTCGATCCCATCTCCCGCCAAGTGAACGTTGTGGTGGACAAACATCGTATGCGTGGGTTTCCTCTGGGTTCTCCCGTTTCCTCCCACTTTCTTCATTCCACCATTTCACTCTTTTCATCGTCTCCTTTAGCCTAGCTGGCATAACCGTTGAACGTAAAACTCAAACATTTCATTTCATTTTATTAACAATTTTGGAATTTTGTATTTGACATATGTTCACGTAACTTTTGTTTGCAAACATTTACGAAATAAATTAATATTCTTGAATTACATTGTAATTTGATTTACCTTTGAAATATTACTGTGAAAGCAAACCTGTGAACTCATAGAAAAATATTTTGTGTTACACCTGTAATTCAAGTAATCAAATACAGAACTCTAATAAGTGGAGGACAGTCAGCTCTGCAGACGTGTAGAGTAGGATATTGGCGAGGAACACTCACAGGGGGTTCAGTAAATTCGGTTCTCGTTAGACCTGCGGAAATTTGGAACTTACGTGTGAATATATGATTACCAAACGCACGGGATAAAAATGGTCGATTCCCGCTAGGATTACATGAATAGTCTGGTCTTCTTATGTCGGAATTGGCCGTCAGCTAACCAGTGTCGACTTTGGAGTAAAAGAACTTTTATCATTGACCTTGGTAAAGTGATATGATGTCATAAGTAGATGAAAAGAATTATAAGTCATATGTGAATCGAACTTTTGAACCTTCTATTTTGATAATTCGAAGTAGTTACAGTACAAGAATTTTTAGCATTGGACAAATTGCGAACAGGAGAATGTAGTTTCATCTGTTTTGTAGTTATCCAGAGGCAGCCATAGGGAAAAGTAACAGAAAAGAAAAGAAAAAATCAATCGATTTGATAATGATAAATAAGATGGAGGCAAGATACGCAATGAAGTAGTGAAAGAACATGTGGGAAGAAGCTGTTTGGGAACACTTGACCACTGTCCACCTATCTCTCTAAAAATTGATGTGCAAGTACTGGAGCATTCTTAAACATGGATATTTGGATAGTTCACATAACACTCGGTTATGCCTTGACCCGATTACGACCGGTCCTTAGTAGTGCAACTATGGACCTTTAAAGTTCCAGCATTTCTTTTAGATTCTGCTTCTTGGTTAGCAATTTGCGAATCAAATTTAAATTTGTGTCGCAATTTATAATTTTTGTATAGCATTTTCTGAAGTGAAGGAAATTATTATCTATGTATTTTACTGTTTCAGGTGAACATGAAATAACAAAAATAATTTTTGCACGTAAGAAACGTATATACTGTCATTCTTCAGATCCTAAGACGATAACTGATTTAAAATTGCTCTTTTTTTTTTTTTTAATCCATAATATTGTCAAAAAACGAAGAGTTAACATTACGTATCCTACAAGGTGAACCTTCATTTTTATAACGAAAACAAAAATAACTTAATTCCTAACAAGTATTAATTTCCTAACTCATATTGTAGCCAAATTTTACCTGGATCAAGCTCATTCTTCCATTTTTTTAAATTGTAAACCGAACAGTGGCGAGGCTTGAAGGGAGACAGAGTAGACAGCGTCTACTCTTTAGAACTTTGTATGCATTAAGTTTAGGTTTTATTTCTTAACTTAAAATTTAATATAATTTCTTTTCCGTTTTATTTTTTCACATCCAAACTAGATGCTTTTCTAGAACCTACTTTCATGTAAGTAGACAGACCCCTGAGCGTCTAATGAAACCTTGAACATTATCCCTGTAATGAATCCATATTTCTTGCATCAACCTATAGAAGTGTAGAACTACTACCGCTTGCAACATGAAGGACCAATCACTGGCCATGTAGAATTGTATAAAAGACGCTCGACTTTCTGTCTATTACATGGTTGCCAGTCTAGTTTAGGGTGACCAAATCGTCAACTATAAAAAACGGGACACCTTTTATTTCTGGATAGGTTGCTCCCCTAAATATATTTTTTAGCCTCTCCGTTCTCTCTCTTTTTCTTTTTTTCTTTACACTTTTTCGTTTTAAAACTTATTGAAAAGGTTGTGGAATTAATTAGATAACAAGTAACTATCAGCAGCTAACAAAAAATGAAATATTTTAAAACATTACTAAAAATATATGAACGCTCAAATCTGTCACCGACAGGATTTATAATTACTCTCAGCATCGGATTCCAACTCCTTTTATTTGAATTTTGTTACTTTTAAACATTATTTCACTTATAACTAGTTTTCTTTTTTACTTTCACTTTTTTAGTTCTCTAGCTTTGTTCCCCTTTCGTAGTGTGTTACATCTTAGTCAAATCACAAAAACACTGTACTGTACTGATGATAGCGCCTCAATCTTTCATCGCCCGAAATAGAGAGTAAAAACAGCTTACATTTGTTCTTCATAACACTTTCAGCCCCTTGCACTGTCGTCTGCGGAGTGGGGAGGCCTAGCAGGGAAAACAGTGCAGCCACCACATCTAATATCGCAAACGTCGTAATGACGTTGCTCAGTAATTAGATACATTCCAATATAATCACATAGCTTAGAAAATAATCATATAAATTAGGAAATGTTAGCGATTCGAAAGGTTTTTTGTGCCCAATGTAAGTAAATACGGGACATTTTGGCGTCCCGGGAGAATTTTTCGGGACACCGGGAATGATAGTGAAAAAACGGGACAATCCCGTTTTTACGGGACGATTGGTCACCCTAGTCTAGTTTAAGGTAAATTTGTAAGTGCCAGAAACACAACTACTTTCTTATTGTTATTATTGTTTATCTTAAATCATCTTCGGAGCTCCCTCTATAAAGTGTTAAATTGTTATAATGTGCCTTTGAAGAAATATTTTTTAAATACACTTTGTCATTTTGTGTCTAATATCGTAGGGAAAGACTACCGGCAAATTCAGATGTTGCATTGGCAACTGTAAGACTAATGTGTATATGTGAGAGTGATAAATAGAAGTGAGACTATTACAACAAGGTTTTTCTCTTTGTAAATGAATGTTTACATTACAGTGTATTCAAGGGCGCCCGCAACAGTGGGCAATTGCTTCCCCTGGATTTTCTAAAGGGGCTCAGCTTTTCGAAATACAAACTAAAACTCAACCACTACAGTATTTAGTATACTTACTGTAGTTAATAAAGTAATGCAATATCAGTTAATAATAATTGTTTAACATGAGGTAGTATGTGCATTAGAGTGTATATATTCGTGAATTCACGTATGTAACAGTGTTTTGCCTCCTTGAAAAATTCCTGCTGGTGTTTGTAACTGTATTATGAAATCACTATGTAAATTGCTTTGAAAATTCCTTCGAAATTTTTGCGTCCCTTTTCAGCAATGATAAAGTTTTATGTACTTGTACATTTGAACTCAAAGTTTAAATTGTTTATGATATTAAGATTCTGTAATAAAACTATTTAACAGCAAATATTCGTAACACAATGTTAATCACATTACCTTTACACAGGAACAATAATGTGGAGTATCGATTTAAAAATGAAAGAAAAATATTGCCACTACTCTAAGCATGAATCCAAGTATGGTTTTAAGAATGGTTGTAAAATGCTGTATTTTGTTTATTAGTGTGATCGCTCTCACCAATGTTTTACATGTTTAGTGTAACCTAATGAGACTGGAAAGGACAGCTGAACAAAATACACAATAAATATACAGATGGTGATCAGAAAAATGGAAACACCTGAACGAAATTGCAACTTACCAGATTAATATGGTGTCGGGCCACATTTCGCCTTCAGAACAGCCTTGATGCGACGTGGGATGGAGGCATAGTGGTCGTGAATGGTAGCAAGTGGAATTTTACACCATTCTTCGTGCAGGGCATCGGACAGTTCTGTGAGAGAGGATGGAGGTGGAAATCGTCGCCGGAGTCATGTTTCCAAGACGGACCACAGATGTTCAATTATGTTGAGATCTGGGGATTGGGCGGGCCAGGGAGGTGTTGAACTTCATCCCGATGTTCCTCAAACCACGCTGCAACAACGCCAGCTGTGTGAATGGGTGCATTATCATCCTGGAAGATGGCCTCATTGTCCGGGAACAACATCCGGACCATAGGATGCAAGTGGTCTCCTAAACTTGCGACATAATCGTTGGCAGCGATCCGTCCGCTAAGTGTGACCACAGGACCCAATGAAAACCATGATATGGCGGCCCACAGCATCACCGAGCCGCCGCCATGTTTCACAGTTGGGCGGAGACACTGGAGAATATAAGCTCCTTTGGGCGTTCTCTACACATAAACACGACCCGTGGTTGGGAATAGGGTGAAGGATGACTCATCCGACCATATCACACGTTTCCAGTCCTCAACGATCCAAGTTGCATGGTCGCGGCACCATTTGCGGCGTGCGAAAGCGTTATGGGCCCTGAGGAGCGGTTTGGCCCCTGCAACACGACCCCGTAAGTTCATGTCATGTAATTCGCAGCGGACTGTGATTGTCAAAACAGGGTGGGGGAGGTGCTGATTGAGTTTTTCCGTCACTTGCTCCGCAGTGGCACGACGGTTCTGCGTGACAATGTGCTTTAATACCCGGTGACCTGTCACTCATTATTTTCTTCCGCCCACTGTTCCGCTTCCCCGATGTGGTTTTCTCGTGTGTTGTGTAGGCCGTCATCACCTTCGACACTGTCCCTCGCGACACACCTAACACAGTAGCCACTGTCGTCACACTCACTCCACATAGCCGCACACCAACAATTTGCCCTCTGAAAATCTGAGAGGTCTCCCATTTTACACTACCTCCGTCTGCTGCAGCCACTGGACACTGCTGTTCCACTGCGCCTGACGTAGTATGGAGACCGACCTAACACACCACCACCAGCGGTCCGGCGCTGTGGGCGCCACGACACCACTGCCAACCCATACATCTGACGTGTTGCCAACTAGAGGTGTTTCCATTTTTCTGATCACCATCTGTATACCGGTACTGTTCTGATGTAATAATTATAGAATTTATTCTAAAACCTTTTGACAGTCAAACTGCGCCTAGTGTAAATATCAGTGAATAATGTTGAGATCATGGGCGCCCGCAGGATTTTTTCCAAGGAGGGGCAAGACACACACACACACATACGTACATATATATATATATATATATATATATGCCCCACTCTTACATCAAAATACGTATGCACGTAATCCTTCATGAAGAACTGATCAATTATTTTAGCACATAGTATATCTTCATTAACTAGCCTATATAGTAAAATATATATAAAAAAATCAACAGATTAAAATCAGGATGGCACTGACAGGAAAAAGACACAACACAAATAATCTACTTAGCGTACATTTCATTCATTGGTATTTGTTGAACAGAAATTCTAGTCGACGAGGACCCTCCTTAGCGAATCTTATAATTGCTTGATGTATGAACACTTTCTTGTTTACAAGCACATATTTTCGGTGGACACAATATACACAGTCCACTGGGTCTTTTCTCCTTCACTCTTAAGCGTAACCAAGTTTTTACTCTCATTAAAGTACTAACGAGGAAGGTCCATAAACCGTGAGAGTTGAGTTTTGATGAAAATTTGTGACAAGATTCAGCTCGAGTTGCTAAGTAAAGTAGTAATAGTCACTCGATGCGCAAATCCTTCGTTGAGCTGCTACACCGACGCCATCTTGAAATCCTGTAGGCAATGTCCAAGAATACCCTTTTAGCACAAAAATGAAAAAGCTTTTGATAGATCTGACTTCAGTATTGTAAACCAAGGTAGATCATCTATATGCGAGAGTACTTCCAGTGCATGATCGCCATCTTGAAAGGCGCCATCTTGAATCGCCGTCAAATATGATAAATGGCAAGGGGGTCATGTGGGGTATCAAATAGCACTGGAATTTACTCCTGAATCCATTTCCGTAACCAAAGTTTACATATCTGTTTTCACTTCAGAGTTAAGAGCTCTCTCGCTCACAGGAACATATAAAAACTGAGCAAGTAAAATTTGTGTTATGAAATGCGGTCGTGCGAACACTTGCATGATTTTAACTAATGCAGTAGTAGTCACTTGATCTACAATAGCCACTATACCAATCAGATCTTGAGACTAGTGAGAGATATCGTTAATTAAATTGAAATGTCTGTAGTGAAAAATGGAATAGCAGCACTGTAACAAATTATACCTATTTCAAAGTGCGCTATATATATGAATCTGTGTGTGTTGCGATTATGCATAGCATTTAAATGCTGTAATATAAGTTAGGTGCAGCGGTACATATGATTTTACAAGAATCTGTCTTGAAGTTATTAGAAAATTAATAGAAATAACAATAGAAAAAATATTAGAAAAATAATATAAACTATTGCACATAAGCAAATATTAACCTACTAACCTTTTGCTCTTCAGTTGTGATTTGATGGAGATCCAAAACGTAGTGATTAGCGCACAGCATCATGGAGCAGTGCAAACACTTAACAAATGCACTTTCGTCACAATCTTCATGACCACAGACACTATTTTCTACTAGTTTTCAGAACATTTGTAAATGAACCAACTATTGCTCCTGTTACGTACTCACATTTCTGCTATGCATATGCAAGCATGTCCTTTAGGACTGGCGCACAAAATTGATGATACACAACATAATGCATTTTCTTTATGAAAGTTCTGCCATATAACTTGTACACCGAACAAGTGAACACCTGCTACAATCAGCTATTTATCACAGTTTTGATATGAAAACTAGTCTTGCCCTTATTATAAGCAAGTGTTTTATCCTTAAAGGTGGAAAGATGCAGATATTTAATTATTTAATATGGAAGGGAAAAGCAAGAAAGAGGCTTGTTTTATGGATTGCAACTTGGAATTGAATCTTGTAATAATCTTTACTGCCACATAATCTTAGCAGGTGTGCATGCATTCTCTTATCACTAATAGGAGAACAGACAAAAGAAAAGTGAATTGTAAGTTTCCAGATGCATCTTCTAAGAATTGACTGTGAACTGATAATTTAAATCTCCTTCATTGTTCAATGCGGCAGCAATAAATCGATTGTATTTGGAGAAACTGTCAATAAATACATTAAAGTATTTTAACTTCGTAATATACACGGTAAATTATAGGTTGTCAAGTATGAGTATTGGAAAAGAATGCAATATTCTGCAACAATGATGGTCTTTGCGTAATTTCTAGATTGGAGAAGAAAACTTAACACGCTATAATGGACCACGTAAAATTGCCTAAAATAGATCTTTGGTTTGATACAATTCAACATCCCACACGCCTGCTACGCTAAAGGAGACGTGGACCTATTGATTATAGTAGAACCCGAACCATTTTGGTCGTTCAACTAATATGTACCAGTTTATATCATTTTCTAATATATATCCGAACAATCCCTTTGGTATTCTCTGCTTGTCAGTACTATTAGGCATGTGTTTCATCGACCAGCAGTCTATTCCATCGCACTTTGAAATAGGTATAACTTGTAGCATGCTGATATTCCATTTTTCACTACAGAAATTTCAATTTAATTAACGATTTCTCTTACTAGTCTCAAGATCTGATTGGTATAGTGACTATTGTTCTGCATTAACTACTATATTAGTTAAAATCGTGCAAGTGCTCGCACGACCGTGTTTCATGACACAAATTTAACTCGCACAGTTTTTATATGTTCGTGTGGGTAAGAGATCTCTTAACTCTGAAGTGAAAACAGATATGTAAACTTTGGTTACGGAGATGGATTCAGGAGTAAATTCCAATGCTATTTGATACCCCACATGGCCCCCTTGCCATTTATCATATTTGACGGCGATTCAATATGGCGCCTTTCAAGATGGCGATCATGCACTGGAAGTACTCTCGCATATAGATGATCTACCTTGGTTTACAATACTGAAGTCAAATCTATCAAAAGCTTTTTCATTTTTGTGCTAAAAGGGTATTCTTGGACATTGCCTACAGGATTTCAAGATGGTGTCGGTGTAGCAGCTCAACGAAACATTTGCGCATCGAGTGACTATTACTACGTTACTTAGCAACTTGAACTGAATCTTGTCACAAATTTTCATCAAAATTCAACTCTCACGGTTTATGGACCTTCCTCGTAAGTGAACGTTCTACTGTGCCAGTAGTCGCTGGGAGGGGAAGGAATATTTCTGTTACACTCCCAACAGCGAGTGTAGCTGTGTATAGTTGGTGAAAGCAAATGAAATGAAATCTTTGTTTTACGTCCCACGTTTATGCCGGAGAGGCTAAAGGGGACGTTGATGATGAGTAATGAATTAAAATGGTGGAATGAAGAAAGTGGGAGAAACCGGGAGAATCCCGATAAAACCCACGCACACGGTGTTTGTCTAAAACAAAGTACACTTGGCGCGAGTTGGGATCGAACCGAGGAACTCACGTACCAGATGTGAAAGTTGGTGAAAGCAGTTGGTGACATCTGGATGATTTTCAAACATGTCCAAAATAACTTCAATGTATTCTTGTACCTTGAACGATCTATTGCTTCTCCCTGTAGAGCATTTGTAGTTGGCTCTAAAATAGCACTGTATTTGGCCATGATGTGCATTGATATTAATGTACCAGATGACGCTGAAAAATGTAAGTACGTAATGAGTTCTTTGTTGCGAGCTTCTGTTTCCACCAGGAGACAGCTGTTTTAGGCAATTCACTATTTCTGAGACTTTTCCAAAAATATTGTGATGTTTTTGTTCTTAGCAGACCACCATGTTTTACAGAAGAGAGGCACATTATAAACAAGACAGACCTGACAGACCTTTCACGAAAAAAAAAAAAAAAAAAAAAAAAATTATATTTTGCATAGTTGCAACTGAATTTCGAATGTGTTTAACTTCATTATTGACATTAATAACCAAATTTAATTTATGGCTAGTACAGTGAAGAAATAACGCCTTAGGATATTGTTTTCGTATTATTCTGTTCACACCACCTTCCGCTTCTACCATTGTGTCGCATCCGTCATAACTCTGTCCACATAATTTCGACATATCAAGGTCACATTTTGACAAAAAGAATAAAACTTCAGTTACAATTACCTTTGCACTAAGTTCCTGTAGAGCCACAAAACCAAGAAATTATTCTTTTTGGGGTTGATTTAGAGTTGAGTCTAAATATCTAATTCCTACTGACAACTGTTCTATACCAGAAATGTCCACACTTTCATCAGCAATTACTCAGAATGATTTTCTTTATGTGCTTTCTTAACTAAAGCAATTCCTTTTCACAAACTGAAATCAATTCATTTTGAATTCACTGTGAAGTATATTTCGTATTGCCGGTCGTCCTTTAATGTGTTCTTTGAACACAGTGGGCCTTAAGCAGAGTCGTTCTGACAAGTGATTAGTGCCATACTAAAGAGTTCGACTAACATATGTTTCCTGCAGTAGTCAGTCTTTAGTGTGACGCTAATCATACGTCAAAACTACTCTGCACAAGGCGGAGTGTCTCCAGGCTTGACAAGAAAGTCTAACAGATCAAGGAACACACCCGAATTTGATTTATCACCTCGAAGAGATATATCAGTGGTGTCCAATTATAATGAGCCTGAGGGCCATAACCGTCTTTACTAGTAAGGTGAAGGGCCGCAGCTATTATTATTATTATTATTATTATTATTATTATTATTATTATTATTATTATTATTATTATTATTATTATTATTATTATTATTATACTACAAAAGAAAAGTATAAAAAATATATTTGAAATATTACATACATATTCAATGTGACTAATGAGGGACTAGCAGCGTTTACAAGGGCTGAGGTATCTATATCCATACCTCTTGTTGTAAAAGATGTAACCCGCAGAAGATGTAAAAGAGAAGAATCTCCAAGGCAGCTTCTGGAGCGATTCTTTACAATTTTCATGGTGGAAAATGCACTTTCACACAGATAAGTACTACCAAATATTGACACTATTTTCCGACACAATGTTTGTTAGAAAGTAGTCTGAAAAATCTACTTCTTTCTTTGTTCTTGTCTGAAAGAATGGGTCAGCCTGAAGGTCACAAAGTTCGAACTGTAAGTTTGGAGGTTGTTCTTCGATGTCTATTGTCGATGGATTAGTAAATAATGCAATGTCGTTTTTTAATTTGTCAAAATCTGAGAATCTCGCATTAAACCCATTCGTGATACTCTCGATGTCTCTACAGAACTCAGAAAAATTAAATGCTTCCTTTTCAAAATCTGTCAGACGATTGTAACTTGGAAAGTACGCTAAATTGTGTTTATCACAAGAAGTGGTGTATTTCTTGCGCGCTATGGCTTCTAGGCAAAGTTCGAGGAAGAAAGGGTCTGATTTAAGAAGCTAGATCAAATATATATATTCGTTCATTGAAGTAATCGTCCCTTTCAGCAACGATTACATTACCGACTCCAGTGTTGCCGTGGATGCCCGCTCCTTTTTGTTGTATGGAACCGCTAAATGGATGCCTTATTCCGAAAGAAGAGTGGAAACATTAAAAGAATGAATGAATATAAATTAAAATATTATTAGTTACAACAATCGTAAACAACATTTGGACAGCCCTGAGATATATCATGTGTTGTGCAGAAAAAGATGGAAGATAATATAGGACCTAGCTTTCTTTCTGTTACTTTCAACTTGCTTGATTCCGGAATTCGGACAACGCTATTCTGACCTTTTTGCCTCTTAGTAAAAAAAAAAAAAAAAAAAAAAAAAAAGTCATCCATTCTGAACACTACACCATTAACAGTTTTTATTTTTATTTATTTTATTTTATTTTATTTTATTTTTTTTTTTTTAGAGAAAAGCATCTTCGGCTTCCGAAAGCAATTAAACTCAAACTTTTGTCATCAGAAGAGCCTATAAAAGTTAACCTTTTTCGAAAATCCAAGGGGGCAATTGCCCCCTCTGTGTGCGCCCATGGTTGAGATTAGATTAAACTTCTTTCTATTTACGATTTGGTCCTTTTGTGACCCTCCATTACTTCAACCTTTTCCACATTTGATCCTCGAAATGATGAAAAATATCACCGATTGAGGAACGATATTTCTAAACTAATAAACCTTATATACAGGCAAATCATATCAAGCAATTTGTATTGATCTTTCACTTGGGGAGTACGGCTAAATTTTGGGGCCCAGATCCCATATGGCTCCCCTCGTAGGTACTGGTTTCCGCCAAAAATATTGTATTGTAATGTAGGTAAAGCAATACGAAACTGTTTTCGGTACACAATAAAAACCTTGCCCCCACTACTCCTGCACTACCTCCTCCCCCTTCAAGAAATTAAAGCTGGCGTCCTCACTGATTGCAAGCAAATGAAATGGTGTAAAAGGGATCAAATGAAACAAATGCAGTATCACGAATTTCTTTAGATGAGAACGGAATTAATGTTGTTATTCGTGTATGTGGTTGTAGGTGCTGCATTTAAATGTTTTCTATGACACGTATGACTTAATTTATGTGCGAGTAAATGCTGCTACTTTGCAGTATTGGATCATGCAAATGCTGTTTTGAACAACTGGTGACGAAAACAAAATGAAGTAAACTTGGTTAAATAACATTACAAAAATGTCATAATATCCATAAAGAATTGTTGCAATCCTTGCGTAATTTGTTGTTGAAGTGTGAGTGTATGCGTGTGCCCGTGAAATATTGCCTTACCTTCAAGGAATTGTATTGAATCCGATGGAGGTCATTGGAGTCAGCAAAGGTAATCCACTCTTTCGACAAGATTACGTTAAGACTTCCTGTTTTATGCACTTTACCAAATTCAATGTTTTCTCAGGTTCATAGAAAACAAAAAGCCGAAAGAAAGTATATGGATTCTTAGTGTTGTTTCTTCACATATAAATTTGATCAATGCACAGTATTAATGATGTGGAATATCTGCTCCATCTGTTGTTTGCCCATTTTCTTATGGTTAAAAATATTTGTATGTTTGTCTCGTATACAAATCCACCTCATTGGCTTGGCATACTTCTGAGTGTATCGAAAAAACTGAAGTCTGGAAGAGACTGTATCCTATTTAGAATATTTAGATGCGTATCCTCTGGGGGAGGAGAGGGTTCAAAGGGAAAAAGATGATTTAAAATGTATACCAAAAATAGAGTGGCTCATCATGTTAGGGAGATGAAATTCGATGTGTAGACTAATTGAAGACTCGGGGCAAAATAATATCCCATACTGACATGATTTTGAGATACAAGGCTTTGAATGTTTGGGTACGTATTCAACACTATTGAGAAATCTGTAAGGAATTGGAATACCTTTGTTATCTGTTGACCAAATGCGATAATTCTTTTAGGGATAATAGATCCACCGGCGTCAAGCAGCATAGACTGTTTAACTCATTTTTCACGATTTTGATGGTTATCATTATTTTCCCTCGAAGTCTTTAATTTTACATCAGGCGTGCTTCCAGAATTTTTTTGTTGGAAGAGGCTCAAGGATTTTTGGGGGGTTCAATAATACAAGACACTAAGTTATAATTATAATATCGAAAATGCTATTCTACAGTCCAAAAAAAAAAAAAAAGATAAGTCATTTTTAAGTACTAATACCTATGTTCCCAGGAAAAATAATAAAAGTAGATTGTTTTTATGAGAAAAGAAATTGTACAGATGATGAGTAAGGTCAAATCTTCAGTATTTCTCTACTGAACAAGATTAGTTTTATTAAGAAAATATAAAAGAGAAGTTTCTTTGCGGGTCCGGAGCTAGTGGACCCCCGTGGATGCACCCCTAATTGACATACACGTATGACTTACAATCTGAAAAAGAAATACTGTGAGGTAAGAGGTGCGTACGCACTTGTAACATTTTGCCCGCACAGAACAACGAACATCACATGTGCGCGTAACATGTGTCGGTCAATTAGTGGCTCTCCGTACAGAACAACGTAACAAATTTTGTTACGATGTTACGCTCTGAATGTTTTCCGAGTGGAGTCGGTTTATACTCGACACATCAAAGGAATGTTACGTGCTGTAACATGTGCTAGTGTGGACGCCCTCCGTAAATTGTGCGCGCACATCAACCCACACAGACAGTCTTTTTCGTAGAGTGATTATTCCGTAGAGTATAATAATCACTCTACGGTCTTTTCAGTGTCGAGTCACGGAGTGCTCGCGAGAAGCAGCAATTTTGAGTTGATCGAGTGTTATGAACTAACAATAAAAAAAAAAAAAAATTAGAACCGATAGTAAATTAGAACCACTGTAGATAGGTCGATAAAAATGTAGCTAGCAGCAGCCAACTGCACTGAGGCAGACATTGTCTCCTACTGACTCGACTAATGGAAACATCGTATGTTTGTGTGTGTTACAGTGCGGGCTGATGGATTGCCGTAACATCGTGACATCGCACAGAGCATCACAACGAACATGTTCGTTGTTTTCTTCGGGCAAAATGTTACAAGTGCGTACGCACCTTTAGAGGATGGGAAGGAGCTACCATGTTAAAATAACCGAGAACGAACGATATTGGTGTTAAACCAGGGGCGGATCCAGGGGGGGCGATCGGGGCGATCGCCCTTCCCCCCCAGAAGAGGAAACTTTCTTATTTTTTATATATAAATAAAACCCATCCCGAAGTTTGGAGCCCTTAAAAGTAGCAGTATGACAACCCATCGCCCCCCCCCCAGAAGTCGGTCCTGGATCCGCCCCTGTGTTAAACCCATAGCTTTTGAGGTAGCAGACATGAACAGTGACTCTCTGGATGCCATGTAAGTCCATGTTCACGCTAATTCGACATTGGGGGTAAAAACTAAAATGTCCAGAATGACTAATGTTGGTGTCGATTCCATAGTTTTCGAGGTCGCTAAGTTGATTGGTAACAGTCTGCCACAGCGAAAAACGACGACGGCCTTGCTTATGCGGCAACTAAAGTCCACACTTTGCGACAACACAGTATACACACTATATGCGGCAACTACCGTCCTTTTAACGTACAATACGCTTCCCGTCCTTATCTAAGGAATAAATCCACTATGTGCGATAACCCTCAATAACTATCTATTATAGAAAATCACATTTAAATCCATAACGAAATGAAGAAAAAGATTTAATTGGAACTATACCCAGTATCCAAGTATGTACTATTGTCATGAAATATCTTAATTCCTCTTCTTCTCCCTCCTTGACCTTCCACCGTACTATCCCAATAGTCCTCACTATGAATTTATAAATGGATCTATCGTCTTACCTTTTCTCTTGTGGACTTTCTTCTCTTTTCCTTTAACTCACCGAGAAGCAGGTTGCGCAATTAGACTCGCTTATTATAATTTATACTAAAATGTCTAGGGGAATTTATCTCTTATTTATCTTAATCTCTCGGATACGATTTCTTAGATATAGAAATCATAGAACACCTTTAATTTTATCAGTTTACTTACTAAGTAAAGACTGTTTTGGTTTATGAAATTTCTAAGATAACTCTTTGGGATGGGTCTACTTACAAGCTGTTAGTACACTCCTTAATTAGTTTCTATCAGCACTGCTAGTCACTTATAGAGTGTTTCTCCTAAAACCCTGTCTTGAAACTCATCGGACCTAGATTCCGTTCCACTTAAGGAAACTAGCTAATTTATTCAGGCTAAGTGTAGGTTAGGAAAAGGTACAATTTGGATCCGTACATTGAATACCGGGTAGAATTGTAAACTAAGGAAATTCTCTATCAGCTTCGTCTATGTTTCAAGGCTAGGCCTCAATAATGTAGAATCTCGACTATAGAATTCTTACTCTTATAGTACAAACGAGCACTCTCTATGCGCTCTATGGAACATCACTTATGTCCAATTTCCACTATTTCTTCCCTAATCCCCTTTTTAGGAATCGAGAAATTTTAAATATTAATTACTCCCTAACTAAATTCCATCTAAACACTTCTCGAATTTTCCAGACCTACAATTCGAACAAATCAAATATTATGAAACTCAACGCAACTAAATTAACTAAGAACTAACTAATTCTTAAGGAATAACCTACAATCTTAAAATTTTGTAACTTTGATTGAGTTAAGTTGATTTTAGTTTATCGTCCCTTTCAGCAACGACGCTATATGAGACGTGGACCTGCTGATTAACCTGGAATCCAAACCACATGAGCTCCCACCGGGAATCGAACCCGGGTCTCCCATGCCAAAGGCGCGTACGCTTTTGTAACCTTGGTTCCCACTTAGAATCAAAAACCCAAAGAACACATTATTCAGTGGTATTCCTAACAAACTGAACCCGTACTTTGGTTCTTACTAGGAACCAGCCTATACAGCTGCATCTTTTCAAGGCTAGAGAATCAAAAGTATTTCAGCCTAGCAGGTCTTCATTCAGAACCTCCAACTTACAAAAACCACATCATTCAATGGCTGTCTCCACAAAGTGAAGCCCTGTTACCCAATTTTCGTTCGTATTTATAGCAGTTTACGAAGACTAGCTAGGGAACCTTCCGCCAAGAGTTTCCTCTACAAAAAATAAATAAATAAATAAATAAATAAAAATCGCTTCTGCAACCCCGGCGAGAAGTGTTTCCACCCTAACGAAAACTTATTAAGCATACTTAAAATGCAAGTCATATAACTAAGACCAGGCCTGGTATATACTAATTCTATTTGCATATTATTAATTACAGTGGTAACCAGCAAGTTGTGCCTTGCAAGTCCCGATGACTTTTAAGCCCAAGTTTAGTGAAGAATGTGTACGTCAGCAAGCCCTGGAATTGACAAGGGAAACGACAAAAACGTTGCTCATTTTTATTTATTCTACTCAATTCTTTATTATCAGATATTGTGCGTAAACATTAACCTTCCCGTGCGGAAGCCGGGCACTTCTGCTAGATTAAACAGTATAAGGAATTATTCTTGATCTCTTTTAAACGAACTGGCATTTTA
The DNA here is from genome assembly GCF_964235325.1 of Thermobia domestica. Taxonomy (NCBI): domain Eukaryota; kingdom Metazoa; phylum Arthropoda; class Insecta; order Zygentoma; family Lepismatidae; genus Thermobia; species Thermobia domestica. The sequence continues at coordinate 292,028,745 of NC_137458.1, read as the reverse complement.
ATCATTTGGGTTTACTGCTTTCCTCTTCAAATCAATTTCATTGTTTCTTCTTGATAATTATATATTTTTATAGACCTACATAATTTTCTTATTTAATGACATTTAATTAAAGTAATATTAAATTTATATGCAATACAAATTAATTTTGAAATTCAAAAAAACACGGAATATTCAGCTAGACTTAAGAATAAATCAGCAATATTATATAATTAAAATTCCAAGACTTTTAAGAGAAAACATGTATATAATTCCTTACAAATCAAAGAAGGAGAATAACGTATAGTGCAGCGTTTCTCAATCTTTTTTTTTTTTTCCTTTGAGGCACACCAAAAGTACGTTTCAAACTTTCGCGACACTCTGGCATGTGATTTTTTTCCTATATGCAAAAAATAAATAAATAAATAAATAAAATAAAAATAAATAAAATAAAAAATAAAATAAAAATAAAAATACATTCAATGTATAAGAAAATACTAAGAATCGCGTTATTGAAATTACTTTCCTGTGTCCAGTGTTTCTTTCCAAAGAAAAATGAACAGCGTAAAAAGCAGAGTTGCCAGCTTGGAAGACAAGTGTGAAATCAAGTCGCTTGGCTATAAATTATTATTTTGTTCAAACAATAATTTCTTTGCGAAAGATCTTAGAAGATATTAAAAATCTCGCGACACAGCGGTTGAGAAATGTTTGTATAGTGTACCACGAAGAAGTTTGGTTTATATGACGTGATACTTTATCAATTAATAACTGAAAAAATACAAGTTCATTATACAATAATGAACTTGTAATACACCACTTCTGGTTTTAGTAGAGAGACTGGAATAGAGATGGAATATATTTTTGGGATGCTAAATTTATCACAGAAACCACTTCTCTGTGTCTATTTCTATTCTATAAGGATCACTATTAAAACCGGAAGTGGTTGATTTTTTGCTACTTCTGGTTTTAATATAAAATGAAATGAAATGAAATCTTTAAGTTTTACGTCCCACGGTTATGCCGGTTAGGCTAAAGGAGACGGTGATAATGAGAGATGAGTGAAATGGTGAAATGAAGAAAGTGGGAGGAAACGGGAGAACCCGAGAAAACCCACGAGCACGGTGTTTGTCCGCCACAAAGTCCACACGGCGCGAGTTGGGTGGTTTTAATAGAGTCGACACGGAATAGCTATATTCATGGAACGTTTAATCGACTACAAAAACCGCTTCTAGCTATCTATTACGGTTTTTATTCTACGGTGAACTACTATGTAAACCAGTGGCGGCGTTTGGACGTTAAAAGTGGGGGGGCAAGACATGATCTGAATATTTGTATATCAATCTTAGTTTTCCTGGTTGTTTCTAACACTTTGTTTCACGAAAGGTTGTATAACTAATAGGATACTATATTTTAAAGTTAAAATACTGTATATCGTATTTCATATTTTATTAAGTAAATTGACAAAACCAACGCAAGTAGGTACTAGACCTTTGTACTCTGAAATAACGAAAATGTAAGAAGAGATTTGGTTCCTTGCTCATGAACATCTTAAAATTCTTTCTGGAAAATTGTGTAATCAGATTATTTAATAACAAATTTGAAAACCAAATAAATAGAAATAACAATATTAATCATAATAATGAATAAGGAGTCTTGTTTGGTAGATGCTATACTGAAACTGGTGATAATTGAACAACTTAATTTTTAGTTCCACACATGCTATTAAATGCATATTATTACTCTTAGAAAATGAAAGACAGTAAATACTACAAGCATGTGCTACGACATTTAAAGCAATATTTGCTTTTGCAGCTTCCCGAAATATGTTCGTTGCCACTAGGTGCAGTTTTCACTTTCTTGGAACACATCAAAAGACAACAATACTTAGAATCACTCTACACTTTAGCTATACAAAATAATCCTAAAACCTAGAATTATGTTGAATTCACTAAATTTAATTGTATATACAGTCAAACCCTTAATACACACCACTTCACTCGTATATTACATTACAAAACAATGGAAAAGGTAGAAGTTGTTTCTTATTACGCTCTTTTTAATCAATATTCCTTACTTTAGAAAGAAGATAAGACATTTTGGGAATTGTCAGTTTTTGCGTAATTAAAGAATAACTTGTGAAATACTTCTTTTTTTGCGAAATGTTCTCTCAATTAGTTTCAAAGCGGCTGACTAACATATCGAGCCCTTGTAAGAAGGGGATATAGAAGCAAAACCTGCTAAATCCATTTTTGAATTTTGTCTGGGAACGAAGAAAAAGTGACGCCCTCATGTTTTCAGAATTGTTGAACAACTTTATTTGTTTAATGGTTGATTTCACTCATTTGTATTAAGTAGGGACCTCTAAACAAGAAAATTGTTAAACAGTTCTGAAACATAAGGACATCACTTTTTCGTTTCCTGACAAAACTGAAAATGGATTTAGCAGGTTTGGCTTCTATACCTCTGGATTAAAAGTATGCTCGAATTGTTGTGCTCCAATAGGTTAATTTTAGGTTGTTTTCCGTCGCACTTAAAAGGCAATTCCTGTAGCTTTCTTAACTTCACGGGTAGACAACCAATACGTACTTACGCAACGGCAAATGTTACATAGCACCATTTTTCTTATGAAACAGTAATATATATATAAAATTTATATTCCCAAATGAAACTACGATATATACATTAATGGGTTTCTTCAAAAAAGTGGGGGGGCAACTGCCCCCCTTTGCCCCCCCCCTAATCGCCGCCCATGATGTAAACACCAGAAGTGATAGATTTCTACTACACGGTGGCTCGGTGTTACAAAGCTTATCTCTGGTGAGTGAGGTCCCTGGTTCGATTCGAAAGTTTGTAGTGGACGATATTGTGTCTGTGATACTCTCGTTTCCTCCCACTTTCTCACTCTACCAATTCTTACATCATCATTGACTTGCCTTAATCATCGTCTTCCTTAGCCTAAATGGCATAACGTGGGACGTTAAACTGAAAAATGTCATTCTATTTGATTTCTGCTATTTGCGGATGATTATTCTTAGAACGCTAAATCGATTTTAATAAAACCCGCTTCTCCATATCTGTTATCGTTTTTGTTCTATGTAGATCAATATTGAAATCGGAATTTGTATTAGATTTCTTCACTTCAGATTTCAGTTGAGAGTTGAGGAAGGTTGAGGAGCAGAGTTGTAATGTATTTTTGGGAGGATAGCAGAAAATCCTCTCTCCGTCTATTACTGTTTATGGTCTGTAGCGATCAATGTTAAAAACAGAAATTATTAATTCCTACCATTTGCGGTTTGAATAATGGCTCCGAAAACGGACTCGATCCCTTTACATACTGGCCAAATTTGGTGATAATAACTAAATCAGGGATGCAAATAACCACTTGCCCACTCGTCCGGGGGCGAGTGGTTCATCCATGCGGGCGAGTATTTAATATCATACCGAAGGTAAGTAAATGATTTCTATTGTGGGATGAGGGCTAGTAAAATTCTTGGGCGATTAAAATTGTGTTGCTTATTTGCATTCCTGAACTAATTCCTAATAGTTCTTGAGATTTTATGTCTCCCGGACAGACTTACTGACAGGGTAAATAGATAAAGGAGTTTTGGTAAACCAAATACTTTTAAAATAATGGTACAGTTACTCTACACTGTTAACCTTTTACAGTAAACTCATTTTGACCTTTTCAAAATTCACATATTTCTGTTTTCTTCCGTTGTCAAATTAATTCATTCTTGACAGAAAATTGAAGGGTTGAAGGAACGATGGAACAACTGCTCTTCTAGTCGAATGGTCGGACCGTGTGAGTGGTCCCACTTTCGATTCCTGGAAGGACGCTGGATCTTCTACTGTTGACCCATCATCGTGAGTCAGCTGGGGAGCTACTTAAGTAAAGTGATGGTGAATTAAGAGTCTTCTTCCCGGCGAAATTAAAATACCGCTAATTTTACAGTAATTATGTGATATCTTCAAATAGATAAGAGATAATTGAAATGTGGTACAAGAGCACCCTAGACAATATTATTTTACGTGAGATACCGTTATCACAAGTCATCTAGTGGCTTTCCGTTTTCAGCCGTTTAGAAACGCGAAAAATAAATGCCGATTTTCAAAATGGCTCGAAATCGAAAGCAGATAAGTAAGTCGTGATAACGGTATCTCATGTAAAATGATATTTTCTAGGGCGCTCTTGTTCCACATTTAGATTACCTTTTCTCTATTTGAAGATATCACATAATTACTGTAAAGTTAGCGGTATTTTAATTTCGCCAGGATGAGGCCTCTTAAGGTCTAGAAAAACTAACAGATGACGATGGGAAACGGTGTGATGATTAAACATCTCATTAATAAGTTAGGTCGCCAACCATATCTCTTCGTAGCCTGTGAAGCCTTTACATCTACATCCATCTTAACTAGTGTTAGTAACGTCTATTATGGTGTTAGTCAAATTTCTCGTCTCGTCTCGAAAAGGAGCCTAGAGGAGAAGTACATTTTAAAATTCGTTTCCGAGACGACACAAGGAATTTCTCGAGTCTAGTGGGTAACACTAGTTCACCCAGGTCTAACAGTAAGATCTCAAAACATTGTTTTGCTGTTACAAGATTCATGGTATAAAAACTATAAATTGATAAAGTGATTGTTCGAATACAATGAAATACATTTATCAACGTTTAAGGATACGCAACATTGAGAAATTGAAAGTCATGAGAATATCCCGTGTAAGAAATAATTTTAAAAAAAATATATAATTGATTGAGATTGAGTGAGATTGACATTGATTAAGATTGATTGATTGAAGGAGGGAGGTAGTATAGAGCTAGTAATTTAGTTTTATAGGCATGATATAAAGAAAACTAATTTATTATAATTATGCATAACAAAGTGAATATAAATTGAACCCCACCAAGGTGCCTATAAAATGAAAATAGCATTATGATTTTTTTAACAGGTTTACATTCTCGTTTACACGTTAAGACTCTCTTATGTGGTTTTCACTAAGGTTACCAACAGAGTTCTTGTGAGCGTACTTACAATATTATAGTGTCCATTGCAACCAGCGCCCGTACGAATCAGACTAGAACAAAGAACTTGAAGAGATCGATAACTTCAAGTAGTATGTAAGAAGTATTTTGACGAGAGATGCTTACTGCATCATAGAGATCAGGTCAAGAATTGCCATAGCCAAAGAAGCATTCAAGAAAAAATCACTCTTAACTAGCAGGCTCAATATTGGACTTAAGACGAAGTTAGTTAAGTGCTATATATAGAGCATTGGACTGTATGGTTCAGAGACTTGGACATTAAGGAAGTTAGAGAAGAAATATATAGAGAGCTTCGAAATGTGGTGTTGGAGGAAGATGGAGAAGATAAAATGGACAGAAAGAGTAAAAAATGAAGATATTTTAAAAGGGATAGGAGAGAAGAGGACGTTTTTAGCCAGTATCCTTCGTAGGAAAACCAGTTGGATTGGACACATCTTGCGTAGGAATTGTCTTCTTTATACTGCTATAGAAGAAAATATGGAAGGAAAGCGAGGAATAGGAAGAACACAACTGATAGATAATTTGAAAAATAGAAGAAAATATTGGGAATTAAAAGAGAAAGCTGAAAATCGAGAAACGTGGAAGAAACACTTCCAGGTCCAAACCTAAAATAATAATATATCTATTATAAATATGGTATAAATGTTGTTATATCAAATCTTTTGAGAACCGCTCGGGACGTAGAAGGATTCTGATAACTTCTAGATGAAATTAAGATTTTAAAAAAAAATCAGGAAATGAATTTACAAAACAGGCGAGAAGACTTTCTAGACAAGAAACAATTCTCCGAGAATCGAGATGAGATGAGATTTCTACAAATAATTACGTGACGACACGTCTCGTGGGGAATACTAATCTTTACTCGCTTCGTTTCACTGGGCCTAGTCGTTTTGACGTATGATTAGTGTGATACTAAAGCCCTTACTACTGCAGGAAATATGTTAGTCGAACTCTTCAGTATGGCACTAATCAAGGGTCAGAATGACTCTGCATAAGCCCCACTCTGTTTTTCTTGGTTGTTTCACTTTTTGGCCCTTCGTGCAGAAGGCCATATGAGATGGAGCCTACTAGTTCTCGTAAAGGATTTCTAAGGTATAAAGATTACGTAGGTGCTCAACGTATGAAGGTGAATTTAACTTAACAGCATAGGAACAACATTTCTTCAATTCGCCCAAGTTCCAAGACAGATAAATAATCAAATTATATATTAGTAAGTAATGTACTGCATGTTTTATGGAAAAATATAGACAGGTGATCAACTTACAGAGTAATAATATGTAGGGTCAGTGAGAGTACTTATGAGTCAGATTTCACAACTCTTTCACGTTACTCAGCTTACATTGGTTTTGAAAGCATTTAACCTAGGCTGCAGTTTATGGTGCCAATACCTAGGTAGAGTAACAATTTGCTGCCAAGAAGTTTCTTGTCATCTCATAAGTTGATGAGTAAATGTCAAATTTGTGCTGTCTCATAATTCCCTCCAAAAAGATGATTACGAGACACGTGTTCTCCCCAGCTTTCTGTAAGTGATATTGAGGTATGAAGGAGCCCAATTGGGAGGCAAAGAAGTCTTAGTTATTTTGTGTTTATTACATAAAGATATACAAATATTTGGCTGAGTTACAAAAAATAACTAAAGAAAGTGGAAATAGTCATTGATGTTATTCTAAGATCTTTGTTAGTTGACTATAATAGGCCTGGTAGGTTAATAGGCTATATTAGATAGTTTCAGGTTACAAAACAGGCTTATGAAAAAATTAGACCAAGTTCTAGGCTGTTCACTAAAAAAAAACTTAGGCTACTTCTATTTCTTTATGTTTCAGTACAGTATATTGATATGCAGCCTAGGCTATTTTCAACAAAATGATGTAGGTCTACAATTTTAAAAGTTACTAAGAAACAATATTATAGAACTACCTACACTACAGAATACAGCTTTTTTGAAACTTAAGGTTGGTTTAAAGGGACAAGTTTTGCCAATAGATGTCACTACAGTCTTCGTATATCTCTCAAGTATTTTTTACCTTTCACGAAAATGTACAATTTCTCTTACAAATTTCAACCTAGAGACTTCAAATTTTTAGAGAAGGAACTTTGTAACCTATCGAAGGCAACAAACCCGTGCCATTTTTTTTATTTAGAATTTTCTTTATTGTTGAAACAGTTATATTATTAAAGGTTTGGATATCCATTTCAACAATGAAGAAAATTCGAAGAGTAAAATGTGACGGAAATGGTCACTTTTCTCAACTTGACATTCTATATTAGTTTGTCTGAAATATATACAATAATACGTTCACAATCAAGAAAACCTGTGTTTCACAACACACAAACTCTAAACTACGGTAAAACAGCGGAATAACGACAAACAATCGCTTCACGCCACTTTGTTGCCAACCCAAAAGAAAACCACACGAACTTATGCATCGACCCAATATTATACAGTATTAATTCTGCCCCCTCTAAGAAATCGTGCTGCCTATGGGCCTGACAAAATATGTTTATTTCCCCAAATGTCTATTTCCTCAACTGTCCGAAATAGTGTAGTTTCCTACAATGCTTAGCTCTCTTCTTAATCTGATGATCATATTAAATAAAAGAAGAAGCCACAGCTACTAGAAGAAGAAAGGTGAAGGGTGGTACTTCGCTGCTGGTTATTTGAGTTGAGTTGATTTTGGATTTAGTGCTCCTTTTAGCAGCGAGGCTATATGAGACGGGACCTACTGATTAACGTGAAATCCGAACCACATGAGCTGGCTATTTGAGCTATCTCTGATAAGTAGGTGGCAGGGTGTCAAATAAAATTGTGATTTACTGAATGAAATTGTAAATAGTATTGAATATTTAATATTAATCCAGCTGAAAAAGCTATAGCTCGCAATATAAAATGTCTTGTATCCAGTCAAGTGACTGAGCTGTTCTTTAAAAACAAATCTCAAGGCAGAATCACTACCTGAGTTATAAATCCTTAAAACTTGAAAGTGCTAAATAAAGAATTACAAGGTAGTACAAGTTACACGGACGAGAAGTTACATTGACCAATTGATGCTATTAGAACAACGTTTTTCGAATATATATTGTATAAGTTAGTTATATATTATAGTTGTTAGTGCTTTTGAAAGAAATGTTCCATTTTTGTTCAAAGTTTGGCTCATTTGTCAAACTTTCTGTTATTAACCTATGTATTGGCATGCAGGCTTACTCACAGTTCTATCAACATAATATTTCCTTCATTCTTAATTAGAATGAAGAAAACACAAGGTCAAAAGAATGTGAAATAAATAATTTGCGATGCTCTTTGCAATCGTGAGATCTTGCGTTCAAATCCCAAGTCCGTGCATCCTGATTAGGCCAGCTCATTTTATCAGTCATATCAAATTATTAAAAGACGGTACTTTCAATATACAGGGCGTTCCAAAACAACACCAACAACGTTTGGAAGACGATTCTTGATATCAAGATAAGACAAAAAGTATAGACCAAGCTGGGTACACAAATGCTTCCTTTCAGAGTTATAGGCTGCCGAAAACACGAAAAATGAACTTTAAAGGTCTATAGCTCCAAAAACCATGGGACATACCGCAGTCGGGCTAAGATTTCACTTAGAAACTAATATGTGAGCTATCCAAAAATACGTATTTCAGAATCATAAGGTACTTACGTAACAATTTTTATAGAGGGAGTTTGGCTACTGGCATATAATTTGAAGTACTCACCAACTACCTCTATAAAAATTGTTGCGGAAGTACCGCAGGATTCTAAAACTTGGATGTTTGGATAGGGTACATACTAGTTCCTAAGTGAAGTCTTGATCCGATTACGGTATTTCCCATAGTTTTGAAGCTATGGACCTTTAAAGTTCATTTTGTTATGTTTTCGGCAGCCTATAGCTCCGAAAGGAAGCATTTGTGCACCTAGGTTGGTCTATACTTTTTGTCTTATGTTGGTGTCAGGAATCACCTTCCAAATGTTTTGAAGCGAAATGACTTTCTGATTGTACGTATCTGAAACTGAAAATAAATAAGTTTGCTTGAGTGCTTAAGACCTTGCACTTAAAAGAAACATTATTCCTGCTATTATAATCACTTTTCTCCTCAGTAATATGAAACGTATTTGAAGGTGTAGCTGTGGGGAACTTACGGATGTCTCGTATCCTAAAACATGTTCATTAATACCTATAATTATTAATTTATATTTACTTTCATTATTTGAAAACATGATAAATTCTGATAACATAAACAATTTCCTTTTTAAAACCATTCGATGTAGAATTGATATCATTTTATAATTTTCTAAATACATGTAAAATATGCAAAAGGCTTTATATTAATAGAACATAGCAAGTTAGAACATAGGAAGCACTAAGGAATAGCATAGTAAGAGTTTTGACAAGTTATTTATAGTTACGAAGCATGACATGATAAAATGTATGAGGTTATAACGTTATTACCTATTATTATAACATTCAAATTTTCTTTGTACTACTCTGACCTGTACGAGCGCATTCCCACAGAATATTCTCATGACTTTCGATTTTTCGATGGAGATTTCTATTCCACATAGCTTCCCGCGTGTCAACTATTTTGTTAATCATCTCCTGTAGTCCTTCTTCAGTTCTAGCTATAGTAAACGAATAACCTGCGTAAGTGATGAATATGTTCCCCATCTCCCTAGAGCTTTATTTCCCCTCCGAAATCGAGAATACTGGATAAAGCACTGCACCCTACCTTGCTCTACTAGCTTAGTGGCTTACGATAACCACATCTAAAGAGCTAGAACCTGCCTTCAGTTAAATACTCAGACGTTTACATCTATAAACAATATCTTCGCATCCAATAAGGTAGTGAGATAGCAAGAGTAATCTTTCGTATTAATGATGCACAGAACGATTCTTATGATTTGAAGAATTTGTAATCCTCTACTCAGAATCTGAAGAGAAAATCGATAAGATGTTACAGAACATGAGGAAGAGCTGTGAAAAATATGGGATGAAAATAGATTATAGAAAGACAAAAGCCATGGCGATTGAAAGGAAGGGGTCGGTGTTAAATATAGAAGTAGGTGGGAAGAAAATAGAACAGGTGACTAGTTTTCGATACCTGGATAGTATTATTAGTGGTGATATGAAATGTGAACGTGAAATAAAAGCAAGGATATGAATGGCGAAAGAAGCCTTTAGGAGGAAGAAAAGACTATTTTGTGGGACTTTGAATGAAAAGTTGAGAAAAAGACTTAAAAAATGCTTCGTGTCGAGTATTGGGCTGTATGAGTCAGAAACATGGACAGTACACAAAAAGGATGGAAAACGACTGGAAGCTTTCGAAATGTGGGTGTGGAGGAGAATGGATATTAGTTTGGTCGAACGGAAAACGAATGAGAGGATGTTAGAAATCGTGGGGAAGAAAATAACAATTTTAGATATTATTAAAAAGAGAAAGAGAAACTGCTTGGGACATTGACTAAGAAGCAAATGTATCATGAGGGACGTGCTAGAGCAGTGCTGTCCAAATGGCGGCCCTCCGAACTATTTTGCGCGGCCCACAAAGCTTGCACGATTTACAATTCTTATTACTGATACTATTTTCATTTATATTTATTCATTTTTTAAATGTTTCCACTCTTCTTTCGAAATAAGGTACCGTATCCATTTAGCGATTCTGTACAACAAAAAGGCGCGAGAATTCACGGCAACACCTTTCCCTAAATCTTGGAGTTTGGTCTGGAAAGAGTGTCAGTGTTTGAAAGCACTTATTTGTATGAAAGTGCATTTTCCACCATGAAAATTGTGAAGAATTGCTTCAGAGGCTGCTTTGCACATTCTTCTCTTTTACATCTCATGCGGCTCACAACGACAGGAATGAATGTAGATATCCAGGGCCTTGTAAACGCTGCTAGTCACCTTCATTTCTCACATTGAATTGAATAGGTATATAATATTTCAAATACGTTTTTTAGATTTTTTCCTAGCGTAATAATAATAATAATAATAATAATAATAATAATAATAATAATAATAATAATAATAATAATAATAATAATAATAATAATAATAATAGCTGCGGCCCTCCACTTTACTAGTAAAGACGGTTATGGCCCTCAGGCACATTATAATTGGACACCACTGTACTAGAGGGTATGGTGGCAGGAAAGAGAGGGAGAGTGCGAAGGGGACTACAACTAATGGACGATATTAAAACAGAAAAATCGTACGTGAAGACGAAAATGTTAGTGGAAGACCGTGAAGCATGGAAGCTTCTCAGTTGCAGTAGGCGACTTGCCAATAATATACTTATGATGATGATGATGATGACCCAATATACAGCTCACAGATGACGAGAAGAACCCTAAAACAGGGTTAGCGGGGAAAGGTCGACGACACGGACTAGTCCATTTTCGGTTTTTGAGGTGTGGTCTATACTTGATGTTGTCTGCCACTATATGTGTGCTATTCCGTGGTGTCATTTGAAACCCCCGTGCTAAAAGTGGGCGAACCCATACCTACGTCACACTACTTCTGCTAGGGTTCTTCTCGTCATCTGTGAGCTGTACGTTAAGTATGATAATACAGATGTCCTCATTAAAACACGTTTTCTTTTTAGTTGCATTTTCTTCAACAGAAGATTTTTAAAAGCCTTTGTGTGAATTAAGATGATGATCAGATAGTAATAACTCTTGAACGGACATACAATTTACGTCATCCAGGCAAGGCTACAGAAGAAGAAGAAGAAGAAGAAAAAGAAGAGAAAGATGGTTATATAATTGTTCTTAAAAATTAAAATCGTTCGTATATCCAGAACAGCTCGATGTCCAGGTAATCAACGGATGTATCGCCTTTTCAGAAGGTGAAACAAAATCACTTTTACTCTCTGTATGACGTATTATCTACCCTGACCTTGATTTCGATAATAGTTTCCTCTGAGGATGTAGACCTAATTATTTTTCTTCCTTGACATGAAACAATAATAATCATAAGAATAAGAAATGATTTGCAGATCATCGTGACGTTTTCCTTCATTTGAAAGGCGCCATTTTGCTTTGAGAGAGTATTTTTTTTCATAAATTACATAACAAGATATATAAAACAGTGCTGCAAAATAAAAATAAAAATGTAAATAATAAATGCAATGCCACCTAGCAACGAATGTCCTTGATGGATCAAAGTATCTTTAATTATAAATTCAAAGGGTTAATACCCTCACTTCAACGAGGAAAGTAGTTACATACGTCAAAAACCAGTTTTGTATTTTGTTTTGTTTTGTCTCTCGGATTTTCCATACATTTTTATGATGTTATTTTCAAAGAAGTAAGTCAAATTTCCAAGTATAAAATTTTTCGAATGTTGCTTTAAAGAAACCACTTTGTGTCTTGACTTATCCTACCTTAAAAAAAAAAAATAAATAAATAAAAAGGGTGTTGTGGAAAACCTGGTGCCTAGTTGAATACGTATCCGACAAATCGAGCATTTCAATCCAAATGAATTAATGCTTGAAGAGTACATATATATATATATATACGAGGGTCACTACGAAAGTTTTGAGATACGCATTGTTGTGGCACAGTATTTGAATTCCAACAATTGCGTTCGGTAGTGGTATCCAGAGCGAAGAAGCGAAGCAAGTTTCAACTCGCCTCGCTTATCGTCGTGGCCGTATCGCCTTCATTTGTTTGTTGATGTGAGCAGTATTCGACTGTCTAGAATGGAGCTCGAAAGGGAACATTTTCGGACAATGATCCTTTACGATTTCAAAAGTGGTTTGAACGAGACACAAAGCCTTGACCGTTTGCAGGGGGCATTTGGGGACCTTGCTCCTTCTCGTGCTATAATTTTTCGGTAGTTTGGTGAATTCAGAAGAGGCCGGACCTCGCTTAAAGATGAAGAGAGAGCTGGATGTCCGGCAACAGCTGTGTCAGATGAAAACATTGCCGCTGTGGAACAAATGATTCGAGAAAATCCTCGAACAACTTTCAAAAACATTGAATCTACAGTGAACATTGGATCGCCAGCAGTAACAAAAATTCTTCATGATCATCTTCGGCTCAGGAAGATTTCATCTCGTTGGGTGCCTCACACTTTGACTGAACAGCAGAAGCGCATGCGTGTGAAACGATGGGAAGAAATGCTTGCAAGATTTGATGGAGGCAATTCTTGACGCGTCTCTGACATTGTTACTGGCGATGAGACTTGGATCTATCAATTTGACCCTGAAAATAAACGCCAGTCTACAGTTTGAATCTTTCCAGACGAAAATCCACCCACGAAAGTGAAGCGACCGCGAAGTGTGGGGAAGAAGATGGTCGCAACTTTCTTCTCCAAATCTGGCCATGTTGCAACTGTTCCACGTGAAGAACAAAGGACTGTTACTGCTCAGTGGTACACCACTGTTTCCCTAACAAAAGTGTTCCAGAAGCTTCGGGAACGGCGTCCAAGAACTGGTTTGCGTGGGATCCAGCTTCATCATGACAACGCGTCCGCACACAGGCCAACATCACAATTCAGTTTTTAGAATCTACGGAGGTCAAACTTATGACTCATCTGTCGTATAGCCCTGACCTGGCCCCATGTGATCTTTTCTGTTCCCCAGGATCAAAGATCGCATGCGTGGGAAGAGGTTTTGCAGCCCTGAAGAAGCTGTAGTGGCTTACGAGAATGAACTTTCAACACTTGAAGAAAAAGACGTATATATATAAACCAAAACGTAATTAATCATGATATACATACTTCATTTTGCTGAGTGATTCCTGGGGTAAGGTGACTCGGTTGTGGAAACCACATTCAGCGTCAGGGTTGTGAGTTCAAAATCGATACTGTAAGAGTAATAAGGCAATTACAGTGCTGGTATCAATGGGAGCCTTATGACAGAATCTGGAAGGAATCCAGTAATCAGTTAATTAATAACGATGAACCTGGGCTGGGATACGAACTTTGAATGATTTCATTTAAATCTGTGATGTCTGTATTATATTTTGACTAAACTTCACTACTCTTTGGCCAGAACAGAGTGATAAGGAGCACTTTGTTTTTAATGCTTTAGTGGTTCTATCTGTTGTATAAGATTGCATTGAGGTCTTTCCACGAGACAAAATCTGTCATGATAACTTGAGCATTTCCATCCATCTTTAACCATAGGTTCTTTAAGAGACGAAAGCATCTTAGCCAAAGGACTAACCCTGCGATTAAAACCCGGAAATGGGATCGGAAACCGAGGTTATAAAGCCAGGTGCTTCTGTCCCATGGGAAAGAATCTTCAGGAATAGGACTCTCGACATCTCTCTCCCTGTGACAGGTACGACTCCGACATGTAAAATTTAGTTAAAATCGGCGTGATGTGGTTGTGCATCTTCGGAGTTTGGAGATAGATTTATTTCTCATGTCATTGATATGGAAAATTAGATTTAGATTTAGGCGCGAGAAGTAACATTTCAATTTAGACACTTTAACAGCCATTCTCTATAGAATCAATTCATGTTTTCGCTAGATGATTGTTTCTGGCGACATAATCATAGTTTCTCAGGCTCTCACAAGGCAGCCTCCTCGACCAGACCCGCCTCACTGCTCGATTTCGGCCAGTTGACTCTTACAAGGGACCACTCTTTTTTTGACAATTCGATTTCTGAAAATGCTTGCTATAATTGGATGCAGCACCCAGAAAACCGAGAAAACCGAGTTTTTAGCGGCAGACCTTAAACAGGGCCGGAGTAAAGGGGTCCAAAGTTCTTGTACAGGACGCAGAAAGTGCATATAAACATCATGTAATTTTGAAACGAGTGGAGGAATTGAGATCAAATTTGAAGTGTGAGTATCGAGTGTGAAGCTCTTAGGAATAGGTATATTGCGCATTATGTCGGCCATCTTAAAAGTCGCCATGTTGGAGTTATTGGAAATAAAGAAACGGGAAGGAAATCATGTGGCATATCAATTTAGGCTAGTTTGTCCCCAGAAATTCAAATATGAAGTTAGTTTTTACCAACTCTGCATTGGACGGAAGTCGTGTTTTGTACGGTACTACGCCAACACTTTCCGGTGGAACTACTAAAAATTAGGTTACAGGTTCAAAACGCTATTCCCTATTAACACTAATTACTGTTGGAATTTAAGCATGTGTAGTTTCCGCCTCATGAGCAGCTGTCTCATATACCGTAGCTGTTTCGAGTAGGGATGGCCAGAACCGGTTCCTGGTGGAACCGGTTTTCGAGTCTGAACGGATCCGGTTCTAGAAGATCCGGTTCCGGAACCGGTTTTCCGGATCCAGTTCTGGAACTGGTTCCTAAGATCCGGTTCTGGAACCGGGTTTTCGGAGCCAGGTCAGGAACCGGTTCCAGAACCCGTTCTGAAAACCGGATCTCCGAGAACCGGAACTTTGTGGCCATCCCTAGTTTCGAGGATCCTTAAGGTGCTATATTGATAGGATTGTATGCACCTTTCAAGCTTGATTTAACAAAATAATACTCTCTCATCCACAGCAATAACTCTTAACACTGTTCCCACACTCACAGCCCTATATTGATCATGTTTCTAGTCCACGTTGAATCGACTGAATGGCAGAAGACACTACAATTATTTTTGCCTTTTCAAAATTTCCAGCATGTGGATCCAAGATGGCGACTGGGGTGAGTAACATTTGTTAGAGAACCAGTATTTGATCCAATTTGTTTTGCATATACCCACATTCATGTAAATTTACATCTAAAGAAACTAAAACCAATTTGTGTCCGAGCGTTTAGTAATGTATGATTGAATTCCGGGTATATGAAGTCCCCATAAATATGCAAATTACCCTATAGGCCGCTAAAATTAGTACAATACACATTGGGGTGCAGAGAACTTTGCATTTAAATCAATTTTACACGAATTTCAAGGGACACTTCGCGAATGTACCTTGCTAGACATACGAACCTTGTACTACTTTCTGTTCATTGCATTTATATACCAAATTGCAATACTCAGGACTTCGCACGTTAGGCACTGAGTTTTATTGACTGATATTTAATATCTTAACTATATATAATACTGCATGAACTGACATAAATTAAAATGGAATTTCAAGGGACACTTCGCGAATGTACCTTGCTAGACATACGAACCTTGTACTACTTTCTGTTCATTGCATTTATATACCAAATTGCAATACTCAGGACTTCGCACGTTAGGCACTGAGTTTTATTGACTGATATTTAATATCTTAACTATATATAATACTGCATGAACTGACATAAATTAAAATGGAACTTCTGGTTGACATGGAAAGTTGAAGTTTGGCATGATTGTAGCTTTCCGGGACTAACCGACAGAAAAATTTCCAAAAGTGAATATTTTTAATTTTTATTGGGTCTAAAGAGGGGATGAAGAATTTCCCCATGTTATTTAAATGGGTGTTTTTTTTGGGGGGGATATAATCTCATATTTTAGGTACTTGGAATTATAATAAAAACTCGAAATTCGGTATGCTTGTATGTTTTCGTTAGCATTACCTAAGTAAATCAGTAAAAATAAGAAAAAATCCAAATTTAGAGTCGTTTTATGGGGAACTGAAAAATCTTTCAGATGTTATTTATATGGGACACCATTTACACCCCAAGACTATTGGGCAGTTCCTGTGGGGCTACAGTGATTAAATTTAACATGATTGTAGCTTTTCGGGACTAACCGACAGAAAAATTGCCAAAAGTGAATATTTTTAATTTTTAGGGTGTTTAAAAGGGGGATGAAGAATTTCCCCCATGTTATTTAAATGGGTCTATTTTTGGACCTATAATCTCATATTTTAGGTACTTGGAATTGGAATACAAACTTGAAATTCGATATGCTTGTACGTTTTCGTTATCGTTATGCAAGTAAATCAGTAAAACTAATAATTTCCAACTTTAGAGAGGTTTTATGAGAATTGAAAAATCTTTCCCATGTTATTTATAAGGGAAGTCTTCTACACCCAAAAATGTTTAGGCTCTTCCGGCAAGATTAGAATGATGCAATTTGGCATGATTGTAGCCTTCCGGAACTAATCTACAGTAAAATTGCCAAAAATGAATATTTTTAATTTTTAAGGGGTCTAAAGGGGGATGAAGAAATCCCCATGTTAGTCTCTTTAAATGGGCGTTCTCTTGGAATACAAAATCTTATCTTTTAGATAGTTGAAATAGGAAAAGAAACTTGAAATTCGGTAGAATTGTGGGTTTAAGAGGTACGAGGCCGTAGGCCGAGCAAAGGCGGGGGCGTGGGGGCGAAGCTCCTAGCTGGGCAATTTCAGGAAATATGAAGAGCAAATGCCCAAAATTCACTGTTGATGCAAAGGCTGATGAATAAGAGATGCGAGGCCGTCAATGATGAAAATTTTCCGGAAAATTTTGAAACGGAAAATTTTCCGATTCATAAAAAGATACTCCACATTCCTACATCGTTGTTTAGCCGTGATATGAGGTGAAAAATTTTCTTGTATATTTTTCCGGAAAATTTTTCGTTCTTAACAAATATCAGTGATCAAGTAATAGTTCCTCAGTGTTCATAAAATTGATTAAAAATGTTAAAAAGTGAAAGATCGTTTAAAGAATCTGAAAATTTTCATGGCTCACACAATTTTCAGTACTATGTAGGAACAAGTGAAACAATGTTTCATAAATTGAAATATTTTGTATATTGTATGGAAAAATTGAAGAACTTTTTATGAGTCGGAAAATTTTCATCATTTTGAAACAAAAAGTAAAACAACTTTTTGTGAATCGGAAAGTTTTATTGCTCTGTAGAAACAAATATAAGGAATTTTCATGAATCGGAAAATTTTCATCATGATGTAGAAACAAGTGAAAACACTTCTCATAATCCGGACAGTTTAGGATATTATGTATAGTGATGTTAGGTGGAAAATTTTCCACTATATTTATCTGCACATTGAGATATACAATTCTTCTAGAGGAAAATTAGACAGCAACAAATTATAATTTTCCAATTAGATTTCGGGAATCAGAAAATTTTCTAATATTTCAAGTTGAGAAGTAAAAATTTACATAGTGTTTCTCTCTCTCTGTATTATATCTACTTATTTATAAATATTGCAGAATGTAAATCTATAAAACTAGTAAAGCTATGAGAAAACCGTCTTATGCGTATTAAACTGGCGAAATCTAATATTGTAATATCAAAGGTGGATTCTGAGGGAAGAACGCATTGAAGTTTTTGAAACATTCTTGAAATGAAGAATCGTTAGATTTTCACTTCGTGAAACTTTTTAAGACAATATTTATTACCAATAAATTTTACGGCTAAACAACGATGTAGGAATAAGTGGAGTATGTCTTTATGAATCGGAAAACATTCATGACTTTTCATAAATTGAAATTTTAAATAATAGAATGGGATATTTGTACTCTACGAACTTATGTTCTCTGCACTTTCCCTACACACACACACACACACACACACAGAGAGAGAGAGAGAGAGAGAGAGAGAGAGAAAGAGGGGGGGGTTGAATTGAGTTGATTTTGAGTTTTACGTCCCTTTCAGCAGCAAGACTATATAAGACGGGACCAATTAATTAACGTGAAATCCGAACTACATGAGCTTCCGCTGGGAATCGAAGCCAGGACTTCCATGCCAAAGGCGCATACACTAACCGCTTAGCAACGAAGGAGCTCGCAGATGAAGAGAGAAAGAGAAACACTGTGTAAATGTTTACTTCCCAACTTGAAATATTAGAAAATTTTCCGGTTCCCGAAAGCTAAGTGGAAATTATAATTTGTTGCTGACTAACTTTCCTCTACAGAAATTCAATTTTGTAGCTGAATGTGCAGTTAAATATAGTGGAAAATTTTCCACCTAACATCACTATACATAATATCCAAAATTGTCCGGCTTATGAAAAGCGTCTTCCACTTGTTTCTACATCGTGATGAAAATTTTCCGATCTATGAAAATTCCTTTCACTTGTTTCTACAGAGCAATAAAACTTTCCGATTCACAAAAAGTTGTTTTATTTTTTGCTTCAAAATTATGAAAATTTTCCGACTCATAAAAAGTTCTTCAATTTTTCCATATAAAACAGAAAATATTTCGATTCATGAGAAATTGTTTAACTTGTTCCTACATAGTACTGAAAATTATGTGAGCCATGAAAATTTTCAGATTCTTTAAACGACCTTTCACTTTTTACATTTCTGTACATGAATTCAACCAATTTTATGATTGCTGAGGAATTGCTACATGATTACTGATATTTTTCTGGAACGGAAAATTTTCAGGAAAAATATAGCGGAAAATTTTCCACCTCACATCTCTAGAGGCCGTAGGTCGAGCCTACGCGGGGGTCTGGGGGCAGAGCCCCCATTTAGTCATAGGCTAGTCAATGAATATAAAATGATAACATGAGACTCATGCTTGGTATAATATTGTTATAAAATTCTAAACATGTAGATTGCGTTGTATAACAAGAATTTGTATTACTAATGTATTTTACCTTTGTTACCTAATAAATTATTATTAAAGTTTGGGTCGCCACATACAATTGAAATTACTAAATCCCTGAATAATAAATAAGGGAATGAAATGAAGTGAAATCTTTAACTTTTACGTCCCACGATTATGCAGGCTAGGCTAAATGAGAGGGTGACGATAAGAAATCAATGAAATGGTGGAATAAAGTGGGAGGAAACGGGAAAACCCAGAAAAAACCCACGCACACGTTGTTTGTCCATCACAAAGTTCACGTGGCGCGAACTAGGATCGAACCGAGAACCCTATGCATCAGAGAAAACCACTAAGCCACCGCGGCACTTTATAAATAAGGTATAAGCGAGACATGTTAAGGATTAAAGTATTGCGGATAAAAAGATTACAGGTGCACATACCATGTAACTACGTGTTATTATCAGGAATCACATTATTCCTGGACGGCTCATGTGTAATAGATATCTCAGGTTCGATTCTCTCTGATGTTGGTTTTCTCACACTTATGCTCTAACAGCTGGTATCTTAGGATCTGTCAGAGTAGAGTCTATGGGTTTTTGATGTCCAATTCATCCTCTTTTCCACTCTGCATTAGGGGGAACTAATCGAACTGTGAGTTTCCAAATATAGATATCTCTCATCTGTCCGGCAGAGACGCGGATCTCCTTATTTGGATAAAGGATTGGAAAGAACGTCAAAGATTGATTGGTTGGAGAACTCAGCTTGTTTATAAACATTTTTACGCTCATTTTTACCCACAAAGTTAGGGCAGCTTATTACAGTATTAGGGTTCGAGTCCTGGTACATTCCCGTGAGAGAAAACCATATATTACAGTCTTGGGTTCGATTCTCGTCTATCCCTGTCTGTTTTCCATATATATCAGTACTGGGTTCGATCCAGGTACGTTTCACTCCCTATCGGGATAAACCCTTTTATTACTGTATGTGGTTCGTGTCCTACGGTCCCAAAGTGGGCTTACGCTTTTACTATGGTCTGGGGTTCGATTCTCCACCGCTCGAATGTCTTCTTTAGCATTTACTATCGGGTTGGATCGACCATTAAAACTGACCATATAGCCGCTGGACAACAGGTTCAGAGTTCGGTCAGAACATTACGGGAAACCGGCACAAAGTTAACTCCAATTATATTCTTTAGCGCTGATGCAATTTATTAATGTATTAATTACTAAGTTGCATAGGCGCTATTCACTCGTGCTGTAAAGAAAAATAAATTAGGTTGTTCCTTAAAATTAACACATGTAAATTTAAATCATAATTATTATTTTGAAAGGATACTCAACTTTTGGATTTTTGCTTTTAATTCACAACACTAAAACTTTACGAACAAATATTACATAAACAGTGGCACTTCACTTTTAATAACCAATAATTTAGGCCCATTTAATACGAAAGCCGCGGAAGTCGCGGTTGACACGAATTATTCGTTATATTTCGTCACATGGTTGATTATTACTTTCACTAGCACTGTTCACTTGCTTTGACACTAGAAGGTGGACCGTATTGGATCTTCAGGGGTGATGTCCTGTAGGTTGCGGGTTGCTCTCCTCTCATCTTCCTTGCGGCGAATTGAATTGTAAGCCGTTCTCCAGCTCCATGTCGCCGAAACAACTTTTGCTTTTACTTGTAAACAAATGCTTTAAAATTGGTGATCATCTTCATTATCACGGCATTGGTTCTAAAGTTACATTTCGTACTAACATGAATTAAATCTTATTTCAACTTGTGTTTTCATTTCAGTCGCGCGCACTAAATTCAACGTGGTTGCTTCCCCGTGTGTGTAAGTCAGACTAAAGCACCTTTTCTTTCCGTCTCATCGTGTTACTAGGCAAAAGAATCGGTTTGCTACGCAGTTTGGTGATGTCAAGAGCTAAAAATAGCTATGACAGCCCATAGACAGGAATGTTTTGAGACGACGTTTGTCCATTGTGCTGGATTTTAGCTCCTTATATGGGAAGGAGAGGGGAATTCTATGATCTCCGTGGCAGTTGAGACGCACATACATATATGCACATTCGTTTGTTGGCTGAGAGAAAAATTCTTGAGAGCACTTTTATGCGAGGTTCATTTAAAAAGTTAAAAATTTCTTCTTAAAAATTGACTGAGCTGAACTGTATGGTTACAAGCTTGGTCATCTATGCCCCAATGGCCCAGCTGCCCTAACAATATATATATATATATATATATATATATATATATACTAGCCTTTGGCCAGCTGTGGGTTCAGCTCCCAGACCCCCTCGTTTGTTGGGCCTACGGCCTCGCACCACTCACGGTTCTACCAAATTTCAAGCTTTTCCAGTGGTGTAACTAAAGGCTTGGGGGCCACGGCCACCCCTCAGACAACGTAGAGTGGGGCCCCTTCTCTACGTCCCACTTCACGAGTTGAGGCCCCCTGATGGCTAGGGTCCCCCGCAATGCGGCGTCTGTGGAGCCCTTATTTATCCCCCTGTTCTTTTCCTATTTCAACTAAATAAAATACAATATTTTGTATTCAAAGAAAATGCTGATTTAAATAACATAGAGATTTTTAATTTTCCCTTTAGACCCCCTAAAAACTAAAAATATTCACTTTTAGCATTTTTTCTGTAGGTTAGTTCCGGAAGGCTACAATCATGCCAAATTTCATAATTCTAATCTTGCCGGAAGTGACTAAACAATTTGTGGTGTAGAAGACGTCCCATATAAATAATATGGAAAGATTTTTCAGTTCCCCATAAAACCACTCTAAAATTGGATTTTTTTATTTCTAGTGACTTTGTTAAATTATCGTACAGAAAACGTACGAGGATATCGGATTTCAAGCTTTTATTCAATTTCCAAGTACCTAAAACATGAAATTATAGGTACTACAAGAAAGAAGTCCTATTTAAATAACATGCAAAATTTCTTCATCTCACCCTTTAGATCCCCTAAAAATTAAAAATATTCACTTCTGGCAATTTGCTGTGGGTTAGTCTCGAAAAGCTACAACCATGCCAAATTTCAACTTTGCATGTCAACCGGAAGTGCCCGTTATTTTATGAGTTCATGTAGTTTTATACATAGTTAGGAAGAATTAGGATTAGGATCTAGATAGATAGAGATATATATAACTAAATAGACAGATAGATTAATAATAGCCCGGGAGAAAGTAGCAATACTTTGCGAAGTGGCATTAATTAAGAAAAAAAATATATGAAAATAATTGACAACAACTGAGATATGAACAGTCATTAAAATGTACGTCGTAGAGAAACGTAATAAAAAAAAAGTAACATGTAAAACATAAAAATATAAGTAAATACTAAGGGACATGTTGATACTAATTGATTGTTATTGTATTAATTTGTGGTAGTGGTAATTACTACATGATCAAAGTAATAGGCAACTAATTAATGGTGAAAGGGTACAATATTAACACGTGTTGGTCAGCAGCTAAACGATTCTAAGAAGGTGAAAAGCCACATAGCACGCCACAACGGAATTTAAAAAAATGCCGCCAACAAATTAGGTGCACTTCTAGTCGCATCGAAGGACATTTTGTGTTCCACTACGAAACTCTCGATGGTGTTTGAGAAATAACTCAGCAGTATTTATAATACGAACTTGCATTCACTCTTTCCTGGCAAACCTTCCTTTTCATCCAACCCCATAAAGAAAAATCAAGAGGGGTGAGGTCAGGTGAATGAGGTGGCCAACTAACGAGACTACCATGATTAATATATCGATTAAGATATATGGCATTCAAATGTTCAAAGATCAGCCGATTTGCATGAGCCGGTGCTCCTTCATGCTGCAAGATTAGGTTTCTTGTGTGAACAAAGGAACATCGTCTAACTGGTCTGACAAATCATATTGTAACAGGTGAAGATACCGCAATGTATTCATGCGTTCATGAAAGATATAAAGGGGCCAACGAGAATGTTGCCAATCATGCCACACCAGGCACGTAGCCAGGATTTCATTTCGAGGAGGGACAAGAACATGAAAATCTTCTGAGGTTTCTGCTTCAAGTACCTCCTTTGTAGGTTTTACACAGTTAGGAAGCACACACATCTAAATTCATTAAATTTCAATTTAGTAACAATCTATTGGTAAAAAAAGAAAAAAAGTGTCTTTACTAAAGAACACAACGGAAAGAATTAAATTTTTACCAAAAGTGTTTTAGATAGGGGTAAGTTTGTACTATCTGAAAATAGGCCTCCTTTTGTTTAAGTTATGGACGCTACTAGCGCACGAAATTAATTTCTGAATGCACATATAAATTGTACCATACCACACAAAAATAGAAAAGGGGCCAACAACATCTAACTGTGGATGGTCGATATTTGAGAAATAAAAAAGGAGCAGGGAATGAAAAAAGTAAGCTATTGATTGGATGAGTTGGTGTAAAAACCCATACAGGACACTTCCTGCGCGTGAACGTTATCTGAAATCATAAGTTTGATAACTACTTTAACCCTTATTATTACTATTATTTCTTAGAAAAATAACATATAAATATGAATACTATGATTTATTGAACCAAATTTTATTTAACAATAAAATGTTTCTTATACACTCGATAAAGAACTGTCCACAAAGTTAATTATATAGAAGAAAGAAAATAAAAAGAAAAAAAAATATTTGCTTCAACCTTATATATGTGCAGAATGTTGTAAACATTTCAGTCATTGACTTGTTGTAGACAAGATTTGCTTATTTGCATTAACGTTTGTTCATAGCATTTTTTTTTAGTTTAAAGATTATTTACTTGAGTATTAAACCAAATCGTACGGATGCTACAAGTGCATATTGAGGTTGCATACTAAGAATCTATTAACTTTCACAATTTATCAGGTGGATTACACTACGAAGAGCCAGCAGATGTACACTTCTGTTAAAAAAAATCCCTGACTAAATCCAAAAAAAGTGAGCCTAGATCCATCACAATTCTCACAAATCTGTACAGAGGGAATTGCATTTTTCCTCCGTTCTTTATATAGACACTAGCTGCAAGAAGTACTTGTGCCAATGGTAGTTGAGCGTGGGGTGGCAATGAGTCTTCCTAGAAAACTTGTGAAACTTGAAGATCAAGGGTTGGAAACTCGGTCCCAGATATTTTTGTTTATTTTTAAACATGAAAAAATGAAATCGTTTAGTTTAACGTCCCATGATTATGCCCTGTAGGCTAAGGAAGACGATGATTAAGGCAAGTGAATGATGGTGGAAAATTGGTGGAATGAGAATGTGGGAGGAAACGGGAGTACCCGAGAAAACCCATAGACAGGATGTTGTCCACCACAAACTCACTTGGCCGGAGATTGAACCAGAGACCCCACACTCAATTAACACCATATCTATATTCATAAATATATTCATTCATCTATATTCATAAATATCTATATTCTATATTCATTGTAAATCATAAAACAGATAAACAGATAGGGAGGTGAACAGTATAGTAAGCACTTGCTCCTGATTCTTCATAGAGGACTACAAATCAACGTTCCCCCAAACTACCACCAAAAGAGACCGGTGCAACGACATTACGCATTTTTTCTAAAGATTACATCGTTGATAATTTCTGTAATCTATGACTTATTAACGAGGAGCAGAAAGTGCAGCGGCGTGACAAACATCTTGGCATTTGAAGGCAGCGCTCCAAGTTCCCTTTAAATGCTGCTAGCAAATGAGAGGCCAGCGGTATTGCCACGTTTATTTTGTACACATCCACATCTATCCTCTGCCACTTGATCGCGCTGTAGTTCTTTCTGCTTAGCCATAACCACACACACCCCTTAGCATTCGGCAACATCGCGTCAGAGCTTGCGTTTTATTCGTTTAGCTGAAATGCCAAGATGTTTGTCACAGGCTTTAGTGTCTTAATAAATCGTTTTCGAACGTCCAAAGAAACATTTCTTGATGTTAGCAGACCTCTTTTCCTATTGAGTGTTTGTTTAGCCTGCGCTATTCTTGAACTTAACGTCTTTTTCACTTCTTCCGTCCGAGGATATTAGACTTTCTAAATAGGGGAACGACTTAACGTCTTAGTTTTTCTCTTCTTCTAGCCATATGTTTGCCTCTTCCTGTCCTGCTCTTGTGCACTTTATTACTTTGGTTTTCTTCTTTATCTTCATACATGTAATAGCGATAACTGAAAATGTTATTGACACCCATTACTTTGTGTTTTTGTGTTTTATCCCCTAAAACGACTTGCGTTTTGCTTACTGTTTTTATTAGTCAAAATGCTTATGGAAATGATGGCAACGTTGCAGAACATTTTTTTTTGCGCAATTTCTAATTTTGTTGCCTGCTCATTAAGGCTTTATCTGTGTCAACAGATAAGGGAGTGAAAGTTTGCGCAATTTTAGTGCACCCAAAGAGACAATTCTGTCTTCTATTCACGCATGTAACACTTTCTTACTTCACAGAAATATTAACACAATTAATGAAATTGTAGCTACCGACATTACTATTACTATTATTATTATTATTATTATTATTATTATTATTATTATTATTATTATTATTAATAATAATAATAATAATAATAATAATAATAATAATAATAATAATAATAATAATAATAATAATAATAATAATAATTTTTACGCCAGCCGCAAGATTTTTGTATCTCCTCTGTGAAAACAAGTAAAAAAAAATGCAACACTTAGACCTATTATCATAAATATGTTATATATGTATGAGCAACGAAACCCGAGATTTATGATTTATGATGAGAAATGTGTATATTAAAGATGAAGTAACATATTATTGTTGTTATTGATATTTGACATTTATACTCGTAATATTCACTACACTTACAATTATGTATAAGTTGTGGCAACGCATCCATATAATAACTGGAATAACATTAAATGCAAACTCAAATGTTTTTCGTTATGTTGAAAGGTACTTATTAGACAATGTGAATAATGTAAATATAAATTTTGTAATAAATTAATTTACGAAACAACATTATGGCACAGACATATTATTATTATTATTATTATTATTATTATTATTATTATTATTATTATTATTATTATTATTATTATTATTAACGTTATTGTAATATGCAAACACATTTATATTAAAAAAAACTATAGAGTAATGCGAGAGTATGACGACATGCGACGCAGGAATTATTGCAAACTGTGAGTACCGGGGGAGGGGATGAGAACCCCTCCTCGCTCACATGGTAATGGTTGAAAGAGTACTAAATCATTTAAGCACAAATATTAGGAATTAAGTTGTCAATTTTAAACAAGAGCAAGTATAAATTTCGCACATACTGATAAATTACACTGAAAACAGGGCAAAAGAAGTTATTATAATACAATATACAAAAATTGTGCATTGTTTTGATCTAATTCAGCGTTTCTCAACCGATGTATTGCGACATATTGCTGTATCGCGAATACATGTCAAGTGTGTCGCGAGATTTTTGATGTCTTCTAAGATCTTCCGCAAAGAAATAATCTTCAGAAGAAAATTTTTAAAAAAAAGAATATATATTGCCAATCGATTTGATTTGATTTTACACTTGTCTTCCAAGTTTAAAGCTGGAAAGTTTGCTTTTAACGTTGTTCATTTTTCTTTGGAAAGAAACACTGGACATGAGAGTGTGTCTGTCAAGAGTTCGTCTACCCATAGATATGCTTTGCAAAAAGTATTGGGGACAAATAGGTCTATCTCACTAGTTAACGAACTTGAAGTTCGTTACTGAATTCTCTCTCTCTCTCTCTCTCTCTCTCTCTCTCTCTGTGTGTGTGTTTGTGTGTCTTTCTGTCTGTTATTTTCGTTTTTTTTTCTTCAATTTTGAACCCTGCATTAGATAGAGCATCAAAAACTATCACAGAAAGTGATTAATTTTTTCACGTCACTCTTACCGTTCCCAAGATATTGGCCAAAAAATGGCCGACTTCCAGAGATTTAAGGAGCCATATCTCGGGAACCGTAAGTCATAGAGAGATCATATTGGTGTTGATCAATATCTAAAAGGATGGTAAATATTTTGGTCCCAAATAGTAACTGGTGGCCACTGTCCGCCTGGCCACTGGTTTGGCCAATGGCCAGTTGGCCAGTGGCCATCAATTAATATCGGTACGAAAATGTTTACCATACTTTTAGGTATTGATTAACACCAATATCATTTCTCTATGACTTACCGTTTCCGTTATATTGGCCAAAAGATAGTTCCGATTTCGGCAGATTTAAGGAGCCAAATCTCGGGAACCGTAACGCACACAGAGGTCATATTGGTGTTGATCAATACCTAAGAGGATGGTGAACAATTTGGTACAAAATAGTAACCAGTGGCCATTGATTAACTGTCTACTGGCCAACTGGCCAATGTTCCCCAGATATTGCCCCAAAAAGTTCGAATTTCTAGATATTTAAGCAGCCATATCTCGAGAACTGTAAGTCATAGAGAGATGATATTTTGCTAATTTTTGCGAGAAAGAGAACAAGGTTCGGATAAAAAGATTTACTTTTACATCTAAGAACAATGAAAGTTATCCTTCCCGCTCCATCTCTCCATTCTTTTTAAGTTCGTTCTGAGAATGCTCTTGGAGCATTCTCAACTGGTTTTAAGTTTGATGTCTTCTTATATTTTTGATGGTACTATTTCTTAGGGATGGGCAAAACCGGTTTTTATTAAAAAACGGAAACCGGTTTCTAGAAAACCCAAAAACCGATATTTCAGTTTTTTTACCGAAACCGATTTCGGTTTTCTCCAAAAACCGGTTTCGGTTTTCTTCAAAACCGGTTCGGTTTTCACCGAAACTGGTTTCGGTGAAAACCTTTGGAAAACACATAAAACTATTTCTGTGGAAACGGATTCGGTTTCCGGAGAACAACAAAACACTATTCTGTTCAGAAATAGAACAAATTTAAAAAAAACGAAACCCGTTTTGAAGAAAACAGAAACCGGATCCGGTGAAAAACCGAACCGGTTTTTCGAAAATTTTCGAAAAACAGTTTCGGTTTTACTAAAACCCGAAAACCAAACAACCGGTTTTTTTGCCCACCATTTTTCTCATATTCCTGCTTAAGAGTCGTAAGTTTCTTTTATGTTAATATGTTTCTATGCAAGAGTCTTACGTAATTTGCTTGTGAGATTTGTATCTCATAGTCGTTCTTTAGTTTAAAAATATTGTATGCATTTTTATGTGTTTGCTTTTTTACATCTAGGAAAAAAATCACATGTATGTGGCGAAAGTTTGAAAGGTACTTTAGTGTGCCCCAAAGGAAAAAAGGTTAAGAAACGCTGATCTAACTCGTGTAACTATTATTAATACTATTACGCTACTATTATTATTATTATTATTATTATTATTATTATTATTATTATTATTATTATTATTATTATTATAATAATAATAATAATAATAATAATAATAATAATAATAATAATAATAATAATAATAATAAACAATGTTAAAATTATATTATCTTTGTAACTTCCTAACATCAGACACTTCAAAAATAGATCTAACCTCAAATACATCTTCGAAATAAATAACTTCAAAATCTAAAACCCAATTACGAGTAGTATTCAAGTAAAATAGTAGTACTATTTTAAAGAAAGTTCTTGCTCATTTTTTTTCATTAATTTAATTGGTTATCAAAGTAGTTTTTTTTTTTTTTTTTAAAGGAAGAAACTAAACAAAATAGGAGTCCAGTTACGTGAAAACAATACGTAACCTTGCTCGCCACTCAAGGTCAAAGGAAAAAAAAACTTGAATACGTGTCTGATGGGGAAATTCCGCGATTAATCAACTTTAAAGTGATTTCGTCTTTCTAAACAGTAACAATCACGCAAAGGAATTATATTATAATGAAACATATGCAAATTATTACTACTGCGAAGGAGTAGGTAACTTTCAACCCCTGTCACTAGTCTGCCGAAAAAGTCCTCTTCAACCACGTCACAGCTCTTACAGCGTGCTCCCAATTTCTCTTCTGGAAAGGTGTGAGCAGTCGTTGCACTTACCATCAGTGTTTCTTCCAGCCATGTTTTTTGTGGGGGCACTACCCCCTGGAGCTCTGAGAGTGCTCCCCGGAGGAGACCAAAATAATATGTCTATCATTGTCCATCATATAATAATAAATAGAATAGTACCTGCAGGGTTCCCCGGAACACTTTCTGAAAGAACGACTGCTTACCATACTGACACTTTCTGAAGGATGCAGTTGGTTATGAATGATATTCCAGGCAGGTCCATACATATCTCCTACCTATTGCACACATAAACTTTCAATGGTTATCCTTCTGTCTTCCGTTATGATTTTCTCAACTCATTAAGGTGGCATCATCTGTTAAAGACGCCTTCCAGATTTAGAGTCGTCCGCGGTGGTTTGCCGTTTCCACTTGGATACCATCTCATAGGATGAGCTTTCATCCCGATAGACTTCTTTAATCTCTTCGTGGATCTGCTTTGCTCATTTCTCCTTAAGATAGAGGAACTTATTAATGACGCTCCACATGCCTCAATATTGCCAATCATTACACCTTCAGTGATTAAAAAAAAAGAAGAGAAAGAAAGAAAGAAAGAAAGAAAGAAAGAAAGAAAAGAAAGAAATAAAAAAGAAATAAAGAGTTATCTTAATGACTTCGGAATTTGCATGGCTCCGGACTTAACTATAGAACCATGTCCGAGGGGTTCTTAGTTCGTCAATTTCTATGTGATTGGACGAACTTTTTGATACCTCCTCGTATTACAAGCAGGTGCCACAAAGTGTCACATCTAACAACTACGGCAGTAGATAACGATAAGCAGCTGTTTGGAATGGATTTAGCATCTGAGGAAAATTGATTTGGAATGAGCAATTTGATATGAGCTTAAGTGATATACGCAAGGATTTAACCTTGTTAACCCTTGGTGATAGACGCAGCCTTTCGATTTAAAATTTTTACATAATGTATTAAGGAATGTTTTTATTTAGATGGTTTTATTTAGTTAAAAGTTTCTTACTGTAGAAACCAGGAAATTTACTTTTCGTTTGCACTAGGCTATTTTCTAAATATTCCGTTTACAACTATTGAGACAGCTAATAAATTCCACTCTACTTTAGATCTATTTCAACCCAAATTTTCAACTATTCATCATCAATTCTTTAAACTTTTTAAAAGTTGTCAGTCTTTCGGATAGGTGCCTATAATACGTGTATTAGTGCCTTTGCTATGTATCTGTATTAGTGTCTGTCTTTTTATATATAAAAAGGTAACCAAGAAAGTTCTGTAGCTTTATCTGGAGGTCTGTGTTCCATTGGTTCTCACACCGTGAGTTGAATGCGAACGGAGATAAGGCGACGGTCAGTTGTTGGTGTGGGTATATCCAACGTACTACCCGATTGTGGCAGTTCAGTAACACCGTGAACTTATGTAAGGACAGAGTGAACATGGGACCTCCACAGAGCGTCATAATGGCGTGTATACTGTACCAGTTCAAACTGGGGTCAAACGCCGCTGCAGCGGGACGGAAGATATACCAGGCCTTTGGTGAGAGTGTCGTGACTACGTAGACAGTGCAGCGGTGGTTTAACAAGTTTAAGGACGGCTACGAAACACTCGGAAGACCAACACACGTACAAAATGAACACGTAGATCTTTAGGCAGCAATTGAGATGAACAGTGGCCAGGCATGTGAGTAACTGGGACTACAATTCAGTGTGAGTGATTAAACCATTCGGCAGTACCTCCACCAACTTGGGAAGCATACAAGTTTGAACGATGAGTCTCACATGATTTGACTGAAGGCAGAAGGCAGATGGGCCAGAAGGCAACGCGAGCAGATACCTGTGCTTCTTTGCTGTCTCGTCTGAGGAAGGAGCCATTTCTGGACGGGGTGTTGATACGTGATAAGAAGTGAGTCCTGTAAGAAGCTCTACAGCGTCATCATCATTGGTTAGCATCCCATGAATCGGTTCCAAAACAGCCGAAACCAGCACTGCACCAGAAGAAGGTCCTCCTGTGTGTTTGGTGGACTGTTCGCGGCATTGTGCATCGGGAACTGATACCAGCTGGTGAGAGCATCAATTCCACTGTGTACTGTCAGCAGTTGAGCCGTGTTCAAGAAAAACTGAAAACTCTGGAGTCAGTACTTCTGAATCGCAAAGGGGTCCTTCTGTTACAGGACAATGCTAAACCCCACGTAGCTAGGATAACCCGGGACTCCATTCTGTGCCTTGGATGGAAAACACTATTGCATCCGCCATGCACCGTCCGATTATCACTTGTCCCATTCCTTGGACAATCATCTTAGAGGACGCCAGTTCAAATCCCTAGTCGAGGAGGAAAATGCATTGATACCTTCGCTTCACGGCCCACCAAGTTCTACCGAGATGGAATCCGTGGCCTTCCAGAACGTTGACAGAAGATCGTCGATGCTGATGGAGACTATTTTTGATCTTGCAGATACGTCTTAGATGTTCGAAGATGGTGGATGAAAAAGCGATAGAACTTTCTTGGTTACCTTTATACATTTTTTATTTCTTATGTTTATTCATGTAATAGCCTTTTTTTATGATTACAGATACTACATGTTTGTTTTTTATTTATATATGTATTTATGCCGAATGTATTTAGCAATTTATTATTGTTATTATTATTTTATGTATAAACTGTTTATTTTATAATTATGAAGTAATCCATTTTATTGTACTCTATTATTCTTGGCGCACTTGTGACTGTCAAGCTGTTGTTGCTAATAAACGGCTTAAATTATTATTATTATTATTATTATTATTATTATTATTATTATTATTATTATTATTATTATTATTAGTAGTAGTAGTAGTAGTAGTAGTAGTAGTAGTAGTAGTAGTAGTAGTACAGTAGTAGAAATAGTAGTAGCATGGAACTTGTAACAATAAATTGATAGTAACAACATAACATCTACAGGAGAATAATGTGATGTACTTCTAAAAATAGCTTTCTCACGGTGATTTGATCAGGTAGTAAATAAGTTAATGATGGAAACAATTAATTTAGTACGGATATACTTTGCTTGATAACATTTGTCACAAGTGAGTCATACGTTACATAACAGGTAAACATCTATCTGCTTCACTAATTACTTTAAAAAAAGACTCTTCACCTGCTAAAGGAGCATAATTTTATTCTTAGTACAGCACTATGTGTTAACATTCAAGATATGAACCTTTTGAATTTTCACGTAAGATAGAAATTGAAGAGTGAATAATTAGTTGCAATTGTCACCTTTCATGAGGAAGACCAAGGTTTGATTCTCGGTAACAATGAACAAGGCTCAAACCACAGATAAGCTACATATTTACTCATCATGATATAACTTCTCTGTTGTAAAAGAAGTGGCGGCCGGTGGTTTGTGGTTTCGGGTGTTGCAGTACGAACGATCGGAGACAGAAGATATAAAGTGGACTCATTGACTAATCAGCATAAATTTAGATGCAAATGCTATGTGACATGTTAAATTAAATAAAAATCTTTTTAAAAAATAAAAAATACAGAACATTTAATCCGATTAATCACCTTATTTAATTAGTAAGTTCTTTCTTCTCTCTTTGATTGGAACAAATCTGCCTAATACATGCTGGTTAAACTCTAGTATTCTTATTGTCAGGTCTTTTTCGATGGAAAGCATAACCAATGGTGATAACCTTTCTTGGGACATTCAATTTCTTGAAAGTGTCATTTCTTTTTGATGTGAAAAAGAACTTTTTTTTCTTTTACTGACGCCATAAGTACAGTTAATATTAATTGCAGAAGCTTTGTAGATTCACTAAATATTTTTTCTAGATTTTTGTGAACAATTCATTCTAGCAAACTTAGTCCCTGACAGTGATCCGAATTCCTCTTCAGTGTAGACTGAAGAGAGTTCGTAGCAGAGATTAATGTTATTTAAAAAAATGTATATACATTGAACACGCTTTATTCACAATTTATCTAGGAAAATTTCAAATAAATTGTGGAAATGTACCTAGTGCATACAACATTACTGCCATAAGGTGTCCTGTAAACTTAAACCGTTTTTTTGTTTTTTCGAACACTCTTCTGAATTGCACTCTGCTTGTTTTGTCTAAGCCTTAATTGTAAGTTTTTCCTCAGTTGAAAGCTGGGCAATTTTTTTTTGTAAGTTATTTACAGAAGTCATGATATGCAATTCATTCAGAATTTGTAGATTATGTACAGAATTAAAGTACACACAATAAAATTAAATCTAATAACTAATAACCAAAACAGCTGATACAAAAGAGATACTAGTATATGAATTGCGAATGTCATATATTCATACATAGGGCTGTAAACTGGCAGGCTTTTCATTGGCCTGGCCGGAAAAATTGATGTTATTTTGATTAAAGCCGGTGACGGATACAAACTTCTCACCAGCCCCTTTATAACCGTTTTTTTCCCTTCCAAATTTGTATCTAGTTCGAAGTATAGATATTGAAAGGTAGCTGTCATTCTGTAAACTCAAAACTGTTACCTTTCACCATGCATCAACGATTAATATATTTTGTTCACCTGTTTAGAAAATTTTAGAGAGATGACAGGGACTGTATCAGGGAAAATTTGAAATTTACTTTCAAGGAATTTTATACATTTATTAAGAGTGGAAAAGCACTTCTTAAAGCAATTTCCTATAGTTGAAGTAGAGACTATATGTTTAAAGAGTGCATTTCATTTTCCAAATTCAAAATTGTCAATTCCAAATGCCGATTGATCAATTTCAGTTTCTCATTTATAGCACAATGTATCTATTAAGCTTATTAGTGAATGTTCTAAGGACATACAGAATATATGTGTTTAGTGTTGTAAAAAAACGGTTTTTTTTCTGTGAAGTTTTTTTCAATAAAAAACATCGTTCTTTTTCATGTTTTTTTTTAAAAAGTCTGTTTTTTTTCTGGCAACTATTATTTATTGATTTATGTTGCAGATTATTGAAATAATCAACAGAACTTGAGTCGAAGCCCTCGTAACTTACAAATCGTTTGTTTCTTTGAACCTATACGAGCAAAATTGTGTGATTATTCCTTTCGGTCCCAGGTCATTTTTGGCGTTTTCCTACATTTCCAGTTAGTAACTTATTGCGCAAAAACTATCTATTTTTTGGTGTAAGTTGCATTGCAGTGTTACCAACGGGTGGGAAATTATAGAGGTAAATGTAGGGGTGAAAATTTACAAAAAATTCCCTAACCGAATTTCAATTTTTTTTTTTTTTTTTTTTTTTTTTGTATCTAGCACCACTGCTGCTATATGGGTTCAAGTCACCTAAACAAATCTTTGGTGTGTTGACAAGGTACAGTGAAATCCTGAAGTCGCTGGCTTCCATTCAAAGAGGGAAAGAAAAAAATTCTGTCATACACATGAAATTTTGACACTTTTTACGCCTCAGAGGAAAAAAAAACAAATATGCCGGGGTACAGCTTCTCTAATTATCCTATTGAAACTTTTATGGTGCGTTCTGTAGGGCAAAGAGGAAGCTTTCAGGTAGTGGTACGTTTGTTTCAATGTAGCCAGTAAGAGGGTAATAATAGAGGGGAAAAGGGAAATTTTCCGAATTTTTCACCTAATAGCGGGGATTGTTTTGGCTGGAAACGCTGCCATCAGACAGACGAAAGCTATCTGAAAATAAACCATAGTAGTCGAAGAATATATCCTACAAGTATCACGGCGATATATTACAAAGCAAGCATGAAATTAAAAAAAAAATCTCATTCTACCTCAGAAATTCACCATTTCCTTACCATTTGCAGAACATGGTTTATTATAAACCTCAACTGTACTTCCCCTAATTATTCTAGTAAAACTTTTTATGGTGCGCTGTGTAGGCTAAGGATGAGGCTGTTAGACACTGGTACATTTGTTTGAATGTAGCCAACAAGAAGGAAATAATAGAAATAAAAAAAGGAATTTTTTCCCAAAATTTGCCCCTAAAATCTGGAATTAAATTTTTTTGTAGCTAGCAACTACTATCAGACACACACAAACTATCTTAAAATAAGCTTTGGTATTCCTCTAATATATCCTACAAGTATTGTGACGATATCTAATAAAGTAAGCATGTCAATAAAAAATATCTCATTCTACCTTTAAAAAAACCACAGTTATCTTTCCAATTAGAGAACAAGGTCCACTGTAAACCTCAACTGTACTTCCCCTAATTATCCTATTGAAACTTTTCTATAGTGCGTTGTGTAGAGCAAAGACGAGACTTCCAGATACTGGTACGTTTGTTCCGATATAGCCAACAAAAGGGAAATAATAGAGACAAAACATATATTTTTTCCAAAATTTCCCCCTAAAATCTGGAATTAAAATATTCTGTAGCTGGCAACACTGCAACCAGACAGACGCAAACTATCTTAAATTAAACATTGGTACACCACTAATATATCCTACAAGTATTAGGGCGATATTTAAGGAACAAAGCTTCTAATTACCAAAAATATATTACGGTAAAGAGAAAAGCAAGGAAAAACTAGAAAAATCAAGGGCTAGAACCTAAATTCGAATTTTACGTGCGTCCCCTAATTACCCCATTGTAACGATCTATACTTTAGTTTGTTAAATAAGTACAAATGTTCGATTGGCGTAAGTTGACTTGCATTCGGACGTATAGCTATGGATTTATAAACAAAAATTTCTAATTTTTTGCCTAAATATAGGAGAATTTTAAATTCCCTAATTGGCAACACTACGCGCAGGCCCATCCAATTGATGTCAACAGTTAGGTATCCATCCGAGGTATCTACCTGGCAAGTCTTAAGGATGTCTTTCTACAACGAAGGAAGCTACAGGGGGAAAAAAGTAAAGGAAATTCGAAATTAGAAAATTCTCGAATTCTTTACTGGGGTGAAATTCGACACCAGAAGAAAAAGAAATTAATATGATAAACTATAGTCCAACCACATTTTGCAAGAATAATATCCCGATATCTTAATTAGTGTCCACACTGGAGCGGATTAAGCAAATTACACACCTGTGTGTGCCACTTTGGCCACCTAGACTACCGAGTACACATTTGATTACATTTTTTTGACTACTAACTCGTGTTGTTGTTGTAGTTATAGTCTCGACTAATAATAATATCGTTGTAAACAATAACTTTATAAGGAAAATTTTCTCTCCTTTTTACATCTTAGTTCCAACACTGTTGGTGAGAAATGTAGGGTGTTTCAAAATAAATTTTGGGATTTTAAGTCTTCGTAGTACTTATTACATTTTAGGTACAATTATAAGCAATGCATCAAGTAAAAGAGCACCTCAAACAGTCTTTGCTACAAGTGTTCAATGTGAGATTCATTCATCACACGGCACACATCTGGTCGATAGGCGAGAAAGGCCCATAAACTTTCCGCCATATGGCACAAAACACATTCAATTTAGGGGAGTTTCGTTTCAATTGTACCATTTCCTGATGATTTGCTGACGGCCAGATGCAAACATTATGAGTGTTCACATTAGCTCTTAGGTGAAAAGTCGATTTATCACTGTAGACGACACGATCCAGAAAATCTTCATTGTTATGCAGCAATATTTCACTTGCGAAATTGGCACGTAAACCGTAGTCTAGGTTTCAGACCTGTAGCAACTGTAAACAATAAAGACATAGTTGCAAGCGTCTCCTTAATTTTCTTCACACAGACGGTTGCACTGTACAGGTTCATTCTTTATTAAAACACAAAAAGCTTTCTGCTCTCTAGTCTCCATCTTTGCTACTTGCTCTTTCTAACGGCAGCCAGAAGAAACAACGTATGCACATGCGTGCGTACAAAACTGTTTGAGTTGCTCTTTCATCTGATATAATATTTAGAATTGTAAGTTAATTGTATTAGATACTACAAAGTTTCAAAAACCTAATATTAATTTTGAAACACCCTGCATTACTTCAAATTGAGTCATCCTGTATTCAGGTCCTAGTCAATTTGTCGCCTCGTGCAATGGCATAATTTGCCGCCTCCCCCTTTCTCCAGAAAGAATAAATCTTAGAAGTCATAATTTTAAGTATGCTACTTTAGCATGAACAACAAAAGTGAGGGTAAGTGCAGTCGCACTCAGAAAGGCTTAAATACTTACTAAAAATGCAATTCCGTTGTGTCTGTTTTTTTCTTTAAATGTTAATCTATTATGATAGTGAAAGATAAAGCAAACACACCTGCAGAGGAAAGATGGTAATCCTTTTTATAGAATTCACTATCGAGCTTCAATCTCAATGTATCAGTTTGCAATTCCAGTGCAACTAGCTCTTTTATCTTTATTTGTTGATTTTTCTTCTACATATTCTAACATTTTTTAAAAAACTCATTTCTATCTTCAATGATAAGGAACTTGCTTCTGACAAAAACAACACTACTTTCATATCAAAACTGTGATAACTTACTAAATGGAACAGATATTCACTACTATTCGAGAATTGAATTCTTGCATTTGACAACAATCAAGCAATTTGTGCTCGGATTTATTCGACCATTTGCTTTAGCATTGTCCATGTGGCCTTAAACTAATGCAACCTAAACATAATTTATGAATGTAGTATTCAAATAGAAGGTCAGCTTAGTAATTGTAACTACCATCATCATGAAGTCTGTTTCCAACAAGAAATATTTAATTTTAATAATATACTTATGACAGATTTTGCCGGACCATCCAAGCTTGCCGTTCCACGCAAATGCACGTGTTTCATATATACAGTGGCGTATTTAGGAGGGCTTCCGGACTTAAGCCCCCCGAAATCGTACTTACTATAGTAAAGTATATGAAATATCTTGCAGAATTTTCACATTTTCAGGCAAAGCCCCTCCCGAAACAAAATCGTAAATACGCTACTGCATATATGGTAGAGCCGGCTCTGCATATCATATATATCTAGTCGACAAATTATTTATATAAGACATTTAGAAAATTACTATTAGGCAAATTAGTATCAGTTTTTACCTTTAGACAAGTTATTGGAATTTTATACTGTTCGTGACATTATTTTCGTACTTATTAAAGGCCTGCTTTTACGAAAAAACAAAATTTCATTTCTACTTTTATTTCTTAGTTGATATTGATGAAACTGCTGAAACCCGAATTATTAATAGGTATTGTATTCATGTAAATTGTAAAATATTTGTAGCGTATCAGTATCTAGCGTTTAATTTATGTTGCATTTTACGGTGATTACACCTACATAAAAATATTTCATACTTAAATAGACGTAAGATGCATTACAAATGACTATTTGAAAAAAAACGAAATTTAGAACAAAAACGAGAGGCAATGTTTTTTTTCTAAAAAAAACGTACATTTCTGAAAAAATACGAACCGTTTTTTTTCTATTTACAACACTATATGTGTTAATGCACTTTCGTTCACGATAGTACATTTCCTTTCCATGAATAGGTCCGAACAGAGATACTTCACGCTGAGACCTATATCACAGAGAATTTTGAGGAAGTGTCGGTTTTTTTTAAAAATTTATTTTACAGTTGGCAACCCTATTCATATATCAACACACACACACACACACACACACACACACACACACACACACACACACACACACAAACACACTTGTGCGTAAAAGAAAAAAAAGAACTACATTCCAAATCATCCGTCTTGGTTGTTACGCAATGCACGATGAACACAATATACTTCAACATGAGGCGAAACAATGTTTATCAACGTTCTGGAAAGCAACCTTGAAACCCGCCAGATATAGGAACAACATGTTAGCTGGGCGGGGTCAAAAGTATTTGAGGTAGGTCCAATACGTCTACGTAATAACGAACCTGTCTTTTACTGTACCCGAAAAGATAAGTAATTCTTAATTACTGTCACCTATATTTTTAGAAAAAATTATAGAACGATTATTTCTATAAGAAAAGATAAAGTACATGATGAGGCGTAAAATAAAATATTTAGCTTACATCAATCATTCCTCTGTTAAACAAGTATAGTTCGTTAAGAAAGTCTACAAATTCTAGTCGAGTTTCGAAATTTTGGGGAGGTCCGGACCCGGTGGACTCCCCTCGTGTCTACGCCTCTGAGCATTGCTAACTAGTCCCAAATTCAATGTGGCGTTCCCCACCATACAGTTCTATCAAGAGTATAAAATATACTTATTTTATAAAAGAAATAGGTAATACTAAAAT
Organism: Thermobia domestica; assembly: GCF_964235325.1. NCBI lineage: Eukaryota > Metazoa > Arthropoda > Insecta > Zygentoma > Lepismatidae > Thermobia > Thermobia domestica. The sequence goes on along the minus strand of NC_137458.1, from coordinate 291,989,184 downwards.
ACTATCCAAAGAGGGGGGGATTCTGCATATTGACTTATTAATATTTGGTTCACAAATTACTGTAGAAGAAATTTTCATTATCTATATAAGCTAAGAATTAACTTGTAAATGAGGATCTACTTTCATTTGATTTCTGCTCTACTATATATTTTCTTTTTTTATTTTGTAATTCTGCTATCACTTTTTTAAATTGTCATTATATTGATTTGCTTCAGTATAAGTACCGTAATATAAAAATATGAATGCATAACAACAAATTCTATTTGTTAACTGCTAGTGAAATAAAATTCAGAAATCATATTTAACGTGAAAAACCTTTTCGTTCACTGGAAACCGTGCTGTGTTGCAGAAGCACTGCAACGACCAGTCCCTTTAACTTCTGAGATAGGGGAAAGGAGACTTAACATTTGCTCCAATTCCCGCGCTGAAGGAATCTGGTCGTTGCATGCTCGCTGCAACACAGTATAAATTAGAGACTCTGTGACGGATTATTTTTTGCTTTTTAAAACGGATTAACGAAACGGACAGTTAGAGAAGTAAAAAAAAAAAAAATGTTATTTAAAGTATATGTTATGGGAGTATTAGAAAATATTTTTTCTGTTCTTTACTACTATTGCTAATAATATATTTTTCTTGAAATACTTTGGTCGTTGCGCAACGCTGCAACACTAACATTAGCCGCCACTGGTAAAAGAACACATAAGCTAGTGGTTTCCAATCTTATTTCCCTGGCGTCCCCCTTCGTCAGCTTTCCATACTTCACACTTTCCCCCTTCATGCCGCTCGTTCGACTAATCTCTTTTGAATTTCAGAGGCAGCATTGAATTATCAAATCTTCAATACCGTAGTAGTAGTAGTAGTAGTAGTAGTAGTAGTAGTAGTAGTAGTAGTAGTAGTAGTAGTAGTAGTAGGTAGTAGTAGTAGTAGTATTAGTACACTGAGAAAAAAAAATGTAGGTGGCATACTTAAAAACGTAGGTTACATTCGTAATTCCTGTAGTTTCTGGACTTAACGTACAACCGTATATAACATCCTGCAGCAAACGTATAGCTGAAAAAGTATGTATTATACGTACTGTCTGCATAAGTGCAATGACGTCATTCGTGTGACGTCATCTGCAGTAACAAGTATATACGGAGGTGATATCTAGCTTTGTGACGTCAGGGTCGTATGTAGCATGTGGGTTAATAATGACGACATACACTGACTATCAGGACGGAGCATGATTTCAAGAAGTATGCAATATACGTTCTGTACGTATGTTTCTTGCGTTCAACCCCGAGACAGCATCTATATTGTACTTGTGCCCCATACGTACGACTAGATACAGTATACGTATTGTACGTATGTATTATACAGATTTTCCTTATGTGGCACACAGCTTGTCCAGATACAGCATACAGAATATCCGTATGCACCATACAGAGTGCATATATGTAGCTTACAGACTGTCTGCATGCAGCATATAGATTATACGTATGTCGCGTACAGGTTGGCCATATGTAATGTATAGATCGGATGTATATAGCTAATAGGTTGTCCATATGAAATATACAGATTTTACCTGTATCGAATACGTATTGCCTTCTTGTAATGTATGGATCGGACATATGCAGGATCTAGAGTGTACGTATAGTGCACCATTATTAAAGTGCTGCAACATACTGCAAAGTGCATGATACATTCTTACTGTAATGTTGTCAAATATTGTTTTACTCTTTATGAAAACAAAAATAGCTTAAAATATGGTTGATCTCCTTTGTGCCAATAATAATAAAATTAACAATACTACACTTTTCAAATCTTAGTTTGGAGCAGTGAAACTGTCCAAAGAAATGTATTTACCTGCAGGGTGTCCTATAAGTTTGGGCTTCCTGCTAATTCGTTGGAAAGCTACTGCAAAGCCAAGTGTTGAAAAGTGACACAAGCGTTAATTTTAAAATTATGGGCACAAAGGAGGTTAACCATATATTAAACTATTTTCGTTTCCATACAGAGTAAATCAATATTACTGTAAGAATTTATCATATGGTTTGCAGTTAGTTAGTTGCAGCACTTCAATAATAATGCAAAATGCACAGCCTTATACAATCCTATATTCAAACTCAAACAAGATTTACGTACAATCATTTATTAAGCTGTTATCATCCATTGCTTGTACGATATAAAGATTAGTTTACCTCATTCCTTTCCTTAATAGTATCTTCTTCTAAAGTGCAGTTGTTACCACAAGAGGCCTGAATAGAATTTTCCAGAAATAACTTCTCTGTACATTTTAATTAACAGGTAAGTTATGTCTTTTTTTTTTTTTTTTTTTTTTTTAATGTCGCAATAATTAAAAGTGTAGTGTCAGCCGAAAACGTATTCGCTTACAAGATGATTCCTACTCAGTACTCGCTATTAAAAATGCAACACCAAGAAGGAGACTGGGTAGATGCGCCAAAGTTCCCAGGCCGATACCTAATAGTAAGTGCAGAATACTCTTAAACGTTCGCTGTATTCGCTGTGTGACAACGTGGTGACAGCGGAGGCGTTGTGCAGCCATCGACTAAACATATTTATTCTTCCCTGCTATAGACGTTCTGCAAATCTGGACTTTCCTGGATGCATCCTTCTTAGTGCAACATTTTAAGCAACGAGCAATTTAACAGTCTCATACATTGCTTAAAGAAAGAGCAATGATTCTCAGAATTACTCGGAAGATATATATACACAATTTAAAACGGTTATTTCAAACTTTGCAATTCAAAGCACGAAAAGAACTATAGATAAAGGAACACTGATTTTAGCCAAATAGTAATTAGTAAACTCAATCACACTCAGTACCATTAGTTGCTTGGTGTTATCCGTAAGTCAGAGATCACGGTATCTCATTTCGTGTAGATTTTTGCATTTGTTTAACGCTAAAAATGTATTTTATCGCTAATTGAACCCAGTACCATATATATACCGACAGGACGTACCTTAGTCACAAGGTGACATGAGTGAAACACTAAACTATTCGATTGACACCTGCGGTCTTGTCAACACTAGAGAAAGTTACAAAGTGATTAAGTAAATACGGAACATAGTTCATAGAAAGTATAGCGATGTATGAAGTCTCCGTTTCATACGACTTGGATAAAGGATACATCTGAAATAGCAACAAAGAAATATATAATGATTTCTCTGGATAATTTGAATTAGTCCAGAATTCGAACACACACACAACACGAACACACACAAGTCCAACTTTTTTTTTAAAAAACTTCTTTCTTCGGATTCCCAATAAAGTTGACTACTGAAAAGCTGAGTTATAGATTCTGTATTAAAACAACACCTTCGCTAGACATGTTCAGTATACACATTGTCTTACATACAGAACAATACATTAGTTATTAATGCATGTCTGAAATAATAGTGCTTCGTATAGAATTTTACTTCATCCAATCGCAATAGCACAAAGATAAAAAATATTGCGAGGGATAATGTTCTTATTACAGAGAAAAAGAATTAAAATGACTTAACATTAACAATCATTTTCTTTAAACAGAGATAATATTTTATTATAATTTATGGAAGAAAGAAATAATTTGTAGTACAGTATCTTTATTAGGGTTATATATTCGTACAAAATAATGTAAGTACAACTGGGTCTGTCTTCAGAAAGGACGTACTTTTAGCCACAACCTACACTGCTTCTTTTGACTGTCTTTCAGGCAGAATCCTGGTTTGAAGCACGAAATACCTGCAACAAAAATCAGAAAATATTTAAAATGTTATATTCAGTGTGTTTAATTTGGTTGTACTTAACAATACAAAATATCTTAACCTTTTTGAGATTAAATGGAAAAAATCTGTTCGGTCAGGTATGGACTTTTGGGTTGCACGTAGAAAAAATATGAGGTGTTTATTGATGCTGAACAACAACTCAAAATGTATTACCATTCAAAAGTAAGTGGGTACCCCAATGGTGTTCGGGGTACCATGGGGTACCTAATGTCTGTATTTTTTAGATATATGGAAATGTATGTCTCTAAAATGTAAGGAACTGATATCTGTTTACCGAAAACCTCAACTCGGTAAGCCTTATGGATATCGAGATATGGGAAAATAAAGAACGACACCATAGAAATGTGGGGTTTGCGTACTAGATGGGCAGTTTCGGAAACGTAATTACGAGAGCCTTACCACCTAACACGATCATACAACACATAACTGTATGGATCCTCCCCCTTTATTTGACAATATCTTGATATCATATTTTAATTAATTTTCTAAATTGTACTGTCTAATATGCAAGCTCCACGTACCTATGGTGTCACTTTTTATTTCATCATATTTCGGTAACTGTTAGGCGTACCGACTGTTACCGAAATATGATGAAATAAAAAGTGACACCATAGGTACGTGGAGCTTGCATATTAGACAGTACAATTTAGAAAATTAATTAAAATATGACTATCAAGATATTGTCAAATAAAGGGAGGATCCATACAGTTATGGGGTTTTCGTGTTAGGTGGTAAAATTTCCGAAACCGGCCATGGAAAGATAATAAGCATCAGTAGCAATTTCATCTTAAAGTAATTAGGTATTTCCATGGAGTTTAAGAACATCATGGGATCTACCAAGATTACATTTTAAAAGCTTTGGAAAATATATTTTGACATTTATAAAGAGTATTAGAAATATATATTTACCTAAAACTTCCAGCTAGTACATCTAGCAGCTAGAGAGGCACCATACAATAAAAGCGTATTAGATCTTGAAATTTCAGAAAACAATTATTGATCCTAACAAAAGTTAAATAAGATGGTACGTTTATGGGTTAAGTGAGTACCGCAAACTCGTCAGTACAATTTCGATCGAAAGATTAATTCAGCTCTAAATTTTCTTTGGACAATTCCAAGCGTTCATCGGGCTCTGAAATAAAGTGAACATTTTTTGTCAATATCTAATATAGCAAACGAGATATAAGGAATTGTGTATTTTATGACGTCGTAAAAATAGAGACCCACATGGATTTGTACATTTGAGTCTTTGCTGTAAGAAGAAGAAATTTTAGAAAACAACCGTATATACCTTAATAGACAATTAAATTGGCGGGGGCACAGTGGCTTAGTGGTAGAGTGCTTACCTCTGGTGTATTGGGTTCTTGGTTCTATCCGCGGCCAAGTCAGTTTGTAGTGCACATCGTATTCGTGGGTTTTCTCGGGGTTCTCTCTTTCCTCCCACCTTTGCATTCCATCAATTCTGCCAACGACATTCACTTGCTTTAATCAAAATCTCCCTGAGACTGAAATGCATAATCGTGGGTCGCTACACTGAAATATTTCCTTTTATTTAATTTAAAATTAAATAGGGAGTTAAGTATGATCGTATCTCTACGGGTTAAGTGAATACTCCAATAGTTTCTGCAAAAAAAGATTAGTTAAACACCCTACCACTAAGCTACTGTGTCCCCGCCCATTGAATTGTCTATTAAGGTATATACAGTAGTTTTCTGATTTTTTTTCTTATAGGAAAGACCCAAAAGTACAAATATATAAAGATCTCTATTTTTACGCCATAAAATATATAATTCCTTTTATCTTGGTTACTATCTTAGATATTGACAGCGAATTTTCATTCTTTTGTACAGCTCGATGAACCATTGGAATTGCCTGAAGAAAACCTAGGACTGAACTAATCTTTCGATCGAAATTGTACTGAGGTACTCATTTAACCCATAGAAGTACCATCTTATTTAATTTTGTTGCGACCAATAATTGTTTCCGAAATTTCAAGATCTCATACACTTTTATTTCACAGTGTTTCTCCAGATGTTAAATGTACTAGCTGGAAGTTTTGGGTAAACACATATTTCAAATACTGTTTACAAATGTCACATTATATTTTCAAAAGTTTTTAAAATTTAATATTGGTAGACTCCATGATGTTCTAACACCCCATGAATATATCTAATTACTTTAAGATGAAATTGCTACTGGTGTTTATTAACTGTCCATGAACGATTTCGGAAATTTTAGCGAAATCTAACACGAAAACCCCTTAACTGTGTTGGTCCCCCTTTATTTGACATCATCTTGATGGCCGTTAGTCATATTTTAATTCATTTTCCGAATTGTAGCGTCAAGTATGCAAGACCCACATACCTATATATCTCTCTTTATTTTCCCATATCTCGGTATCCATAAGGCTTACCGAATTGCAGTTTTCAGTTTAAAAAAAATCAGTTCTTTACATTTTAGAGACATGTATTTCCATATATCTAAAATGCAGAAATTAGGGACCGCATTGGAACCCCATTGGAGTACTCACTTACTTTTGCATAGCAGGGTAAAAACGCCAGTGGTTCTCACTTTAAGGTTGAAAACATACTATTTTGTCTTTTCTCTGAGCATTGTGAATCTGTCGGAGCTATACCGTAGTTGGAAAGACTCACTGATCCTTCCTATAATGACCATGTAGTCAGAATTCAAAAAGGAGTAGAAGGAAAAACAATATTTTAAAATCCTTGCACCAGTAGTCCTCACCTTAAAATCAAAATGTTCCAGTAATAGTCAGGATTTTCTATCAGTGTTCGTCACTCAAATAACTTGACATAATTTATTCAAAAACGCACTGTGTATCAGTTTAGGGTTAAGAATACAATATAAAGTAGTAAGCTTAATAACTTTTCATCACTTTTAGCACTCAAGAAAGAAAAGAAAAAAAACGTTTTTACATACTTTTTAAAGCAATTTCAGAAAGAAAAATGTTAACTGAATTCTAAAGTTAACTGTATATCACTTTCACGTTAAGAGTACAATATTAAATACTATGTTTAATAACTATACGTCACTTTAAACACTCAAAAATGAAAATAAACGTTTGTACATACATTTTGAAAACAATCTAAGAAACAAAATAAGTTAACTGAATTCAAAATTTAATTATACATCACCTTAAGCTTAAGAATACACTATAAAATACTGAGATTAATAACAATGCATTACTGAAGAATGAAAACAAAAATGTTTTAGCTACCGATATTGTATTTAGATGTTATTTCTCATTAACAATTTTTTTTTTTGAGAACTCGTGATCAAGTCTAGGGATGCGCAAGAGAAAAGATTTGAGATTGTCTCCTCTCGAAAAGGTGCCGCGAAAGTTATGTATCGTCTCGAAAACTGGATCCGTTTCTATTGGAAGAGCTCTGTCTCGTCTCGAATTTCGTAACAAAAATTATGTCTCGTCTTGTCTCGTGTGCATCCCTAATCAGGTCCATAGCCAAAAACTTCATTTCCGAAGGGTTCGATAGGGCTTTGCGATATCTGAATTTAAATATAGATAATCGATATCGACAAACTATCGAAACTTGTTCGAAATATTGAAAAATACAGCAATATCGAAATATAAACAATATCAAAAATCGAAAATATAGAAATACGAAAGAGAGAAAAGAATATGGATATATCGATCAAACATTTCGATATCGATGTTTTGATATTTGAAAATATCAACCGTTCGATTTAAATATCACACAGCCCTAGGCTCCAACTGTTGTCACCTTTAAAATTAATGTGAAAATTACTGACTAATATTCTGTAAGTACCATAAGACGGGATTATTTTGCACTTCAGGATTAACTTTGCACAAAATACGGCAAAAGTTTCACAGTCCTCTGTCGGTAAAATGATGGACTGTAAAGAGAAAGTTTCAACTGTCACCGTAAGATAGAACATTGACTATTTGGTTGGCGGTTAACATCAGTTCTAATTACCTGAAGGGTTTGTTGTTGTAGAGGTATGGAAAGCAGTCACTGTAAAGGCTGACAAAATTTGAAAGATATCACCTACAAGAATTTTCGTCAAAGTCAAGTCAGTTTCGTAGAATACTCTGTGTATAATGGGACTTTGAGACAATAGTTGAAATTGAAGTGTGAAACGTTTTAAAGTCATAGAAAAATAAAACTGGGAGAAGGTTGTTTCAGCCTCTAATCGGGGCTACTTTGCACCGATCAAACGTAACCCCTCAGATAGGAAATTATTACTACGGGTACCTCCTGCCATCTAACTTTAGGAAAATTTCCTATTCAGGTAAATGTCGGGATGGATTTCTTGTTGGAAAATAAATTACGAAAAGCGGCGGATTCAGAAAAATAGTTTGAGAGTGACTTCACACAGAAAGACTTCCTTTATTTAGAAACGACTAGACTTTTTGAAGGGCTTGAAGCGTAGACGCATAGGAATGACTAACATCAGAATTTTGTAAAAAAGAAATCCTGTAATTTGGGTGAGCTTCAGCCTGAAAGCCTCAAATCCCGTAAATCTTCCACTGATTACGGTTGGGATGATATTCTTGGATATAAAGAGCAACCAAGGCAAATCAGATCTCGAAGATTTTTGCTGTTCTTGAGTTGCCATTTTTGTGGGACATACTAAACTATCAGAACGTGGTTCCTATGACGGTACCAGAAAATACATAATTTTCTTTACAAATATCAATAATTCGTACTAAGTACTGACACCGGTACCGTAAGTCCAACCTCAATATTTGTAGACTGCATGCAGTTTTGTGTAGGAAGTGAAATGTATCAATAGAAGAGAGAAAACACTGCACAGAAACATTATGTTCGTATGCTGAAAATACTTTTTTGTATGTGTTGCAAAGTATCTTCAGCTATCAGGTTACTTTGCAACAAAGTTTATATGAAATGAAATGAAATGAAATTTTTGAGTTTTACGTTCCACGATTATGCCGGATATGCTCAAGGAGACGATGATGATGAGAATGAATGGAATAGTAGAATGAAAATGTGTGAGAAAACGGGAAAACCCCGAGAAAAATCACACACAGTGTTTCTCCAACACAAAGCCCATTTAGCACGTGCTGGGATCGATCCAGGAACTTCACGCAGGAGAGGTGAACGCTCCACAACTGAGCTACCACGTCCCCCAAAACACAACCTCAGAATATATTTCATATAGAGTAGAAATAACAATATGTTGTAAAAAAAAAAAAAAAAAAAAATGGGCGGTCTGAAAGGCATGTAAGCTAAAAAGTTACAATTGCTACTCGATTTGTTTACTAGCATTGTTTAATTATCTACGGTACTGAACATCGCAACACCAATATCATTATGTTATGTCACATCCTTTCAAAACTATGAAAACTGCAAAGTACCTGCTTTGCTTCGTGATGTCCGAAGAGTAAGACGACTGAAGGCGAAAGCAGGCAAGTGGCATACAAATTTATGATGTTGAAGGCATTATTTTTCACAGCTATGGAGAAAAGAGATAGAAACAATAATAACGAAATCTTTGTTTTACGTCCTACGAATATGTTATGTAGGCTGACGGTCACAAATGAGTAATGAAAATTTATGATCTTGGAATACGATTTGGTGGAATAATGAGGGAGAAAAATAATCATTGATTAAATATTAAATTGAAAAGAAATAAGAGCCTGACGCTCAAATACTTATCTATCCGGCACCCATCTTGATCCCTCTAAAATATCATGAAATGCTTGATTGATTCTAAACCCAATAATAGTAATAATAAACACAGAATATATAATTTACGCACCTTGAAATGTAGAAATTAATGGTTGTAATTCCCAGCTTTCCAATAGACCTTTGATTTCTCCAAATGAAGATTCGGATATCTTGTTTCTTCTCAAGCAATAATGGGTTACAATAATCAGTTGCAGTCCAAAGCCAAGTCACTAAGTTAAGTATGAATATAAAAGAATTCATTAGTTAGATGCATACAAAATCCTACGCATGTAAATCCGAATCTACTTATTAAATTGTAAATTTAAACAAACTAAATTATACTACAGATATAGTGACATCAAACATATATTAAATAAGATATACAGGGTGTCTCAAAAGTCCCCTGACATAGGGTAACTCTGTTATTATCCGAGTTATAACAAAATGTCGGAGGGGAAAGCATCTCCAAATATGATGTGTCCAATCTAAAGTGAAGGAATTTTTAAAATCGGATGACCCGTTTGCGCTGTACACTCTTTATGCGCCCAATGTAAAATGAAAATGCAACGTTGCCATTTACCTGGACCCACAACATAAGTGAGTGATGTTACTGTCTTTTACGCTAACATGTTGATGGCCAGCCTCCGTTTCAAACAGTAACTTCATTCACTTATGTTGTGGGTTCAGGTAAATGGCAACGTTGCATTTTCATTTAAAATTGGGTGCATAAAGAGTATACAGCACAAACATCTCGTCCGATTTTTTTAAAGTGTTCACTTTAGATTGAAAACGTCATATTTCGAGATTTTTTTTCCTCTTACATTTTGTTGTAACTCTGATAACAGAGTTACCCTATGTTAGGGAACTTTTGAGACATCCTGTATACATCATAAGAAGTTCCTTTCTAAATTCTACACGGATGTGGTTAAATTGAATGTGAGGTGGGTGATACACATTAGGCCTTTTGGGAGTACGTCACACGGACGACCGTAATTTTGTGTTCAAAATTTTTATGAACTGGTGGGATATGTGATACATATGGCCACGGGCTAGAATTTTCTCAGTATGTCAAATATGCAATCAGATTTCATGCAGCTTAATTTGGTGGAAAGCTATTGCCAATTGAACGTTACATTTACCTCTTTCTTGCAGATGTTGAACCATGCCGTTAGCACGTGAGGAATGGATCGAAATAATCAAACTGTGGGGCGGGAGGAGTATATGTGCAGTGGTTGCCGATTGCAGAGTCATCCACAATGTGACTCTGTGTCACATGTTTCAGTGTCACAGTAATTAACTAAATTTGAGAAGACGGGCACATTCGTGAACATACATCGTAGCGGTTCAAACTCGCGGGACCTTGTTCCTTCCCCATTTTGAACCGGTACATGAAAATGCCATTTACTCCATGTTTGCCTGCGCCGATTTTGAAAATTCCTTCACTAATCGATTTCTCCCGTTGAGTACTACAAGAACCAGTTAAAATCTCGCGGGCCCTTCATTCTTCCCCATTTTGAACCGGTACATGAAAATGCAATTTTCTTCATGCTTGCCTGCGCCGATTTTGAAAATTCCTTCACTAGTCGATTTCTCTCGACGAGTACTACAAGAATCAGTTAAAATCTCGCGGGCCCTTTTTTCTTCCCATTTTGAACCGGTACCTGAAAATGCGATTTTCTTCATGTTTGCCTGTGCCGATTTTGAAAATTCTTTCAGTAATCTATTTCTGTCGTCGAGTACTACAAGAATCAGTTAAAATCTCGCGGGCCCTTTTTTCTTCCCCATTTTGAACCGGTACATGAAAGTGGGATTTTTTTTCATGCTTGCCTGTGCCGATTTTGAACATTCCTTCACTAATCGATTTCTCTCGTCGAGTACTACAAGAATCAGTTAAAATCTCGCGGTCCTTTTTTCTTCTCATTTTGAACCGGTACCTGAAAATGCGATTTTCTTCATGTTTACCTGTGCCGATTTTGAAAATTCTTTCAGTAATCTATTTCTGTCGTCGAGTACTACAAGAATCAGTTAAAATCTCGCGGGCCCTTTTTTCTTCCCCAAGCCAATATTTTTTTGTGTTTTGAATGTATTCAAGTATGGAACAAAAGTATTATATAATTCCCTTAGTAGGCTTCTCAACTTAATATTTTTCAACTTAAATTTTATTTATTTTAATTATTTATTTTCTTGTGACTCAATATTTAATTGCAATCGTTCATTGGGGAGAAGGGTGGCCATTCTCAAATATATAAATATAGTATTCTTAAAATTTATGTGTTCTCGTACTATTAGTTTCTTCCACTAGACCTGGAAATTGCAAAATTAATACCTGGAAAACCTGCAAAATTCAGGGAAATTGAGTTCCATATTTATGTATGAACACTGCTATTTACAATTTTTTTTTTTCGAATAGGGAGAACTGTACGAAAGGGTGGTTTGAGAATAGTATAACAGTAGGTTTCTGGGAGTGTTGTTCGAAATGAAATCTTTAAGTTTTACGTCCCACTATTATGCTGGCTAGGCTCAAGATGACGGGGTGTTGTTCGGTGGGGGTCAATGTTGCCAATTTTGGGTAAAGTCGCTAAATAAGGGGAATTCGACCTCAACGATAGCGTAGGGTGACCATAAAATTTTCAGTTAAAAACGGGACAGGTTCTTGCAACACTAGACTTTTAGATCTACCTTTATTCTTATCAGTGCCTTGATATCAGAGTTCCCCCTCTCTCTCTTCGTTACAGAGCGGGTACTTATGAAAAAGGAAAGACACGTTGAAGTTTGTTTAACACACAACCAACTGCTAAAACCTCTGCTGCCTTTCGAGCAGTACTGCGAACTATAGAGTATGTTTAATATAGGGATTTTCAGTTCAATTTTTGCCGTTTTGTTATTATTAATACTTTTAAAAGGAGTAAAGGTACTGGGTTTGTTATTTACTTCTTTCATTTACATAAAACGGGACGAATACTACTTTTTTCCATCTACTGACGGGACGGCCGCGACACGCCCCTAAAACGGGACTGTCACGGTCAAAACGGGACGTATGGTCGCCCTACGATAACGACAAAAAAAAAAAAAAATCCGATTGGAGACTTTTTTGGGTGATTTTTAAATGACGATTTACCTACTTACACATTTAGCGACTTTTTGCTGCAAACAAAATGTTCATCTGTAGAGAAGCATTATTAGTTCAAAAAAGTTTTTACGTTATTTTTTTCTGTTTGTTTGTTTTAATCAGCGCAAGTGATGAAGAGTTTGGAAATACAGCGTACTCACTACTCCACAATCCTGCATTGTTATGTTACCCTTGCCCTCTAACGAAGAATAACTACAAACTTGATGTCCTTTAGTTCGCAGAGTTTCCGTTGAGAGACACACGTAATACATCATTACCGATAGCAACAAGATTAGCTATAGATGCGTGAAAAAAGGCGAAGAAGGTGTTTGTTATATTTGTCCTCTGGGGTCTTTTAATTATTCTGCACTTTTTCTTTTACAAAAAATTGCTTAACGTAAGTACTGTAGTGTTAATTATTTCGGAACTATTTTGAGCACAACATGAACAAAAGTACCCGAAACAACCTGAAATGATCCCTGAATTAAAGGATTGGTTGCGCCCTGTTTACAAAGATGTGAATAGAACCAGCGGCGCAAATCTGTCTTCAACATTGGGGGGGGGGGGGGTAAGACCGTTACCATACTTTTTTTGGCGATGTCCAAAATACTTATGAAGTTGAAAAACAATGTTGTGGAGGATCAGAGTTGTCTTTAGCGTTAGGAGGCTGCAGATTTGAGGCTTATTCTGGGGGACATCTCACGTTCCTTTGTAGCAATCGAACAAAAATCATCAAATTTCTCCCAAAAAACACATTTCAAATCGGATTATTTGGGAGAAGTCCCCCTCAGTTCCAAGATTGGAGGGGACATGTATCCGTCATCCCCCCCCCCCCCCGGGATTTGCGCCAGTGAGTAGAACATATTGTTTAGTTTACATCTACAACTTTTACAATGCTTATAGACAATCAATTTTTCGATTATTTCTTATAGCGACTTTTCACCCAAAATTGGAGTCGTCACCTCTCGTTTCGCAAACTTATTGCCAACATTTTAGAAACTGGCTGCGGGGAGAGCTACAATGGATGATTCAAGTTATTTCGTCGCTTACGCTGTGAACCTAAGTACAAGATTCCAAAAGTCACATTTTTTTGGTTCCAAACAATATGTCTGCTGGGTGAAAGCACAGACTGGAATGTGTTGCCTTTCCTACCTTATCTTTAATCCCATAGTAGCTCCTTTCCCAAAGTTAAAAAAATGCAATTTTTCCTTTCTTAATAGTACTTATGACCCAAAGTATTACGTAAGCATTGTATGTTACTTATGTAGCTCACAGAGCCGCAGCTATGGGCGAGCAAGCAAAGCACGTGTCCCGGGCGCGTGGTTGGAGGGGCGCCTAAAAGAGAGGTTATATATTAGTACTTTTCCTGGCGGTATTTAATACTTTTCATCAGAGTGCGAAATCATGAAATCAAAGTGAGAGGAAAAAATGAAATGAAATCTTTGAGTTTTACGTCCCACGGTTATGCCGGTTAGGCTAAAGGAGACGGTGATTATGAGAAATGAATGAAATGGTGGAATGAAGTAAGTGGGAGGAAATGGGAGAACCCCGAGAAAACCCACGCACACGGTGTTTGTCCACCACAAGGTTCACTTGGCGGGGCTAGGATCGAATCCGTGACCCCAAGCACCAGAGGTGAACGCTCTACCACTGAGCCACCGCGGCCCTAAAAGTGAGAGGAGACTGGAGAAGTGAAGAGAGAGAGAGAGAGAGACAGAGCGAGAGAGAGAGAGAGAGAGAAGAAAACGCTCGCACTTTTACACTTCAAAGTAAATTAAGTCATTTATTTTTTCTGTCCCCCTCCTCCCCCTCCCCTAAGTTCTACTGTCAAAGTAAATAGCTAAAAACACTCCCAGGCCAGAACCGCATCTACGTTGGAAATTTGATCGAGATCGGTCGGTCGGTGCAAGAGATTAAGAAAAAATGAAATGAAACCTTTGAGTTTTACGTCCCACAGTTATGCCGGTTAGGCTAAGGGAGACGCTGATGATGAGCAATGAATTAAATAGTGGAATGAAGTAAGTGGGAGGAAATGGGAGAACCCCGAGAAAACCCACGCACACGGTGTTTGTCCACCACAAGGTTCACTTGGCGGGGCTAGGATCGAATCCGGGACCCCAAGCACCAGAGGTGAACGCTCTACCACTGAGCCACCGCGGCCCCCGGCCGGGAATCGAACCCGGGTGTCCCACGCCAAAGGAGTGTTCACTAACCACTTAGCCACGAGGGAGCTCATCGTGAGGCAGTGTAAACCTCCCAAAAAAGAAAGAAAATAAACGCACACTGGATGTTTGCGCAACTGAGGATCAAAACATTCTCAATGGAGTATGAGAAATAGTAAACGTCAATCAATGTGTGCTTTTGCTTATTCATTACTTCGTTAATACTTAATTCCTTCTAGAAATAGTGAAACAATACTATGAAGAAACACTAATTAAACTAATAACAATTACGTTGTATTTCTTACCATACCGTTTTTACCACCCATAGAATTTCAACCTAGCACTATACTGCATTAGTCACGCCGTAACGAAAGCTGAAATTCAAAGACCTGGCACTCGTAACTGTTGAAGTTGTGTTGTAGCTACCTGTATATCACGCGGCCTGCGTTGGTACTCCTCAACATAAATACGTCACAGCCCAAAGCCAGGAAACATCACAAACAGAAGACAGGGGCACAAGCAGTGCCTGACACTTCACGAACTCAAACCCACCAAGACTCAACTCAACATGACCTTCAATTACGTCCTAGAAACCAAACCAGTGCTAAGGCACAAACTCACCAACTTCCTATATGAAAACACAAGAAAAAAATCTAACGTTTTGGTTCCAAAGTGATGACATAACAATAATACTAAAAAGGTTTTAATTTTCAGTAACCCAAACATTAATTAACTAGGGAACATAACAAAGCAAAAATAAATAAATAAAAATAAATTAAATTAAAAAATAAAAACCTGACAAGTAAGCTCTCCCTGACTACTTTTTTTTTTAAATTTCAGTAAGGCTGTAAAATATGTCAATATCTTCGTAATATATATATATATCATTGTAAACAAGTTCTTTAAACAAAAGAAAGCTCTGAGAGCGCTTACCTCTGACGTGGTAGGTCCCTGGTTCGATTCCTGCTCCCGACAAATAGGCTTTTGGTGAACACTGTAGGTGTGGTTATTCTTAAGACTTTCCACTTTCCTTACATTTTCTTGATTCCACCATTATCATGTATCTCATCGTCACCTTCTCTCTTACATTGATGTACAATCATGGGGCGTTAAACTAAAAGAAAAAAAAATCTTGCAAATATCCTAGTAAAAATGAGTTTTCTCAACTACACTAGTGGCCCCGCGTAGCGTATTCGCTAACGCTCTCGCCTTCGGTGCGAACGGTCCCGGGTTCGATCCCGGTGGGGGAACTCGGTCGAAAAAGTATCAAAAGATTTTAAGTCCAGCCATCCTGAATGAGGTTTCCTTGGCTTTTCCTCATTCACAGCAGGCAAATGCCGGAGTGGTACCTAACATATAGGTCCCAGGCCGTTTTCTTCCTTCCCAAATCCAAAAATGAAAATGAAACCTTTGAGTTTTACGTCCCACGGTTATGCCGGTTAGGCTAAAGGAGACGGTGATGATGAGTAATGTATGAAATGGTGGAATGAAGAAAGTGGGAGGAAACGGGAGAACCCCGAGAAAACCCACGCACACGGTGTTTGTCCACCACAAAGTTCACTTGGCGGGAGCTGGGATCGAACCCGGGACCCCAAACACCAGAGGTGAACGCTCTACCACTGAGCCACCGCGGCCCCATTTTTCCCCAATCCATTCTTCCCTTCCTTTCCCCGGATAGTGTGATCACCGAGGGAAGTCATCCCTCATATGCGACGGGCTAACAAGGCCATTGATGCCGAAAGCCCAGAAATCTAAATCCTAAATCTTCACTACACAAGGGAATTTTCGCGCTGAAAACGGTTTATTAGCAATTATGTTAAGCAGCCCTGTAGTATATCTGCACCAAGTAATAAATCGTCACATATAAAACGGAATGAATAAACACATAACATTCATTTTGCTACCTTGAAATGTAAAATGTTTCAAAACATTAATATTCAAAGATTTCTCAAAATTCAGATTCACCCATTCCATTGTCCTCAATCATTAACGAGTTTTACAATAGTAAGAATTGTATTCATAAACTACATTACTTACTTAGTACTATATTAAAGCAAGTTACACTAAAAGAATATATAATTAATGGAATATTTAACTAAAGTAATAGTTAACTAGTGTACTTACCCAAGCATTTTTTCCTTCCTCTCTTCTTTTCCGTTTGTAAACAACCTCGTTTCGCAAGCAAAAGACGGTAGTTCAATGACGTCAGCCATGGCGAAAGAAAGAGGTGTCTATAGGCGGCCTGGATCTCACACACAGATGGACGTATATAACATATAGCTGAAGTATTTAACATACGTATATGTATGTAAAATACAGAAGATTGTTAGAAGTCAGACATCCTGCAGCGACATGATGTAATATCTAAGCGGGTAAAAGGCAGTACCTGTGTAGCATATGGATAAAGTACGCTCCGTACAGATTTCCTTAGTAAACATAACGAATCCTTGTATTTGTACAATATACCGCTGTCCGGATAATGGATTTTTCTCAGTGTAGAAGTAGAGGTAGTAATAGTAGTTGTAGTAGTAATAGTAGTAGTAATAGTAGTAGTAGTAGTAGTTGTTGTTGTTGTAGTAATAGTAGTAGTAGTACTATTATTATTACTACTACTACTACTACTAAAGATATGCCACATTGACTTTCTTCTGTTGCAAGCGTTGCTATCCGCTGAAGAAATTCCACTCGCTTTCTCTCGCTTAGCAACAGCTGAACCCTTATTGGCTTAGCGCGTGGGTGTGTGAGGGTGTGAGCTTTAGTTCGCATTTTTGCCGCGGCTCAAGACTTTTTGGCAGCACATTACTACTACTACTACTACTACTACTACTACTACTACTACTACTACTGCTACTACTACTACTACTACTACTACTACTACTACTGCTACTACTACTACTACTACTACTACTACTACTACTACTACTAATAATAATAATAATAATAATAATAATAATAATAATAATAATAATTATTATTATTATTATTATTATTATTATTATTATTATTATTATTATTATTATTATTATTATTATTATGTTTCATCAGTTTAAATTTATTTCCAGGGAAAACTTCTGCTTACCATTGAAGTGCAGTATTATTACTATTTCTTTTATCAGCTTTGTTCTTAATAAAACCATAGTTCCTGATCAATTGCTATTTTGTGTTTGCATGGTATTTAATTTAACGCCTGTTTATTACATCATTCGTAATATTTGTTATTACCAACGTAGTTTATTTTGTAGGTAGCTTTCCCTCCCTCCCCCTTTGCTAGCTCTTCACGCCCCTTTGCATAAACGAATATCAAAGAGTATGTTAATTACGCAACCATATTAACACTTTCAATCCTAAACCTCTAGAGATAGTAAATACAACAGGACTGAGCCCAAGCATAGGCCAGGCCTTACATATGAGTTTTCTCAGTTAAGTTCTACAAAGTCTACAAGGTGGCTAGAAAGTTCATTTACATCCGAACTAAATGCGTATAACAATGTAAGATGTTAAGATATTTAACATTTGAACCTCCCATCCTGATAATTATGACAATAGTGCTCCTAACGTGAATTGCCAATTGATTGCCGCTTAACTGCCCGCGTAGGGAGAAGAATAAAGTCCTGCGTTGATCAGTTCATTGTTTCATCTTTCCGTCTTCGGTGAACAACAATGACAGATACACTTAGGAAGAACTTAGTGGCAAGTGTGTGGGTTCATGAACGGAAGTACAGCAACGAAAATATGCCGCAAATGATGGATAGGTTTCGTGAATTGTTCGGTAAGGAGTCACAAAGTCATTAGACTTTGATCACGTAGGAGAAGAAAGCTTTTCGCCTGGCAAGTGCTTTGGATGCCAATCGTTCGGGTTGTTTATCAATACGAAAGGAAACATGTGCAGAAGATAGTGGGTCAGTGATGCGTTGACCCTGCAAGTCGACCAAAAAGCGTTGACCCTACAGAAGTTGGAATTGCAAAGAGCATAATGCAGGTATAAAGGTACTTTCTCGCCACCCTGTACAAGTAATGGTCGATTTCAGTTGTGTGGAAAACTAATTCTAGCTCGCGGACTACTCTGGGAAGAATTATCAAAGGAGGTAATAACTTTCATTTCATCATAGGCTAGAACGTACAAACATTACGACGTGCGGATAACTTGAAAATTTAAAAATGAAAATGGATAAATATAAAATAAACATCCTAGTTTGATTGAAGTACAATGGTCAAAGAAAGATGAAATTGTATCGAGATATTACACACTACGAGGGAGTATCAAAAAGTTCGTGCAATCACCTCGAAAAAATCCATTCTTGAGAACTCTGACATCATGATGGTATTAATCCTTCTCTACGTAGTCATCGTGGCTAACAACAAACGTTTGCCACCAGTACTTCACTTTCCATAAACCCCTTTTGTAAAAGTCTGCTGTTTTGCTTTGAAACCTCAGTTCAATCTCAGAAAAGACGTCATTCTTCTTGTCAAAATGGCTTCCTCTGAGTGGACGCTTCATTTCTGGGAAGAGAAAGAAGTCACTTGGTGCTTGATTCGCTGAGTATGGACGGTGAGGCAATTTGTCATATCTTAATTCCACTGCTTTCATCATGGATGCATCAGGGAAATGAGCTGACGCGTTGTCTCCCAAAAGCAGCACCCCATTTGTGACCAATCCACTTCGTTTCTTCTTCAGTTCATTTCGTAACTTAGTGAGGAGATGGGAATGATAAGTACTAGTAATACTTGCCTCTGCGGTAGGTAATCTGTCATGATGGCTCCTTCACAGTCACAGAAAACGGAAAGCATTGCCTTGGCGGCAAATTTCTGCGCTCATGCCTTTTTAGGAATGGGGTGGAGGGGTGTTTGCATTGTTTGCTCGTTTTCTTTGTTTCTGGGTTATAAAGATGAACTCAACTTTCATCCATTGTCATTAGTCTGGATCTCTCACTACTCAACTCTCACTTTATTTCCAACAATAGACAATCCTAAGCAATAAACTGTCTCCTTAAATTTACGACAAGTGAGCTTCGTTTCACAATCTCAAACTACGGTTAACTTTCAAACTATGCAAATTCAATACTCAAACTTGAAGTAGTACATCTAAAACTACTAGCTGCAATAGAGTAATACGACCAAAGATAGAACCTATTCCTCAGACGCTGAATCTATATGAAAACGCCATTAATCGCTACCCTTCGGCTGTTTTTGTTCTAGATGATAAAGGTTCAAACCAAAAACATTAATTTCAACCACTTCCAGTTTGAACAGAGGGCTAACAAGGGACAATGAACCTATTCTGGGGACGCTGTATCGATTGCGAAAGATTGTTTTTCGGAATCTACAACCGTTTTGCTCTATAGCGATAAATGCTGAAATTGATAATTTGAACTACTTCTGGCTTGAAATTAAATGAAATCTTTAAGTTTTACGTCCCACAATTATGCTGGCTAGGCTAAAGGAGACGGTGATGATGAGAAATTGAATGAAATGGTAGAATGAAGAAAGTGGGAGGAGACGAGAGAACTCCGAGAAAAGCCACGCATACGGTGTTTGTCCACCACAAAGTACACTTGACGCGAGCTGGGATCGAACCAAGGAACGCATGCACCAAAGGTGAACGCTCTACCACTGAGCGACCGCGGCCCTCTACTTCTGGCTTGAATAGGTTAATGGACGAGATGGAACATATTCCTGGGAAGCTGAATCGATTGAAAAAAAAACTCTACATCTCTTACCGTTTTAGTTCTATTGCGATAAAAGCTGAAGTCCAGAATAGTTAATTTGACTCGGTGATAGAGGGCCGGAAAATTTTGTGTCTCGGATGTTTTAGGTTCGAACATTTATATACTAACTGCATGCCAAATAGAATGTTCGTTGCCACTCCTGAAATATTTATTCACTTTCTCGAAACGTTCTTCCTCACTAGAAGGGGAAACTAAAGTCATGCCCTCATTCTCGACTGATTCATTTATTTACTCTCCACTTATTTTAAATGCCCGTCGGAGGATTATTGGCAAGCCTCATAGAAATGTGTGCCATATGATAGGCACACAAATGCCGGTTAAATAGAATAATAAAAGCTTGCTTCAGTGAGATATACCAATAGACTAGATGCAAGCATTTTTAACAGGAAGTAAGTAGAAAGGCAAAAGAATTAATTTTCTGAACCGCTAATACAACAAATATATATTTGTGTCGACGTTCACTCGTCTACAAATAAAACATCCAGTACGACCCGAACTACTTCATAATGTAGTAGTTATGCTATGAAATAAGACAATGCTTAGGCAGTGTTGCCAGATCAGAAGAATAAAGAGTAGCGAGGTTTTGTGCGCCATAAGTAGCGAATCTTAATTATTTGTAGCCCACACTTAAAAATGTCAGATGTTGGATTGGCAATAGTCAGGCGGCGACGGCAGTTTCAAAATGTTGGCGGCGTGTGATAGCACAAACGCCATATTACATCAGCTGCAGTAGTAGTGTAATGTGCAATGAACTGGCTGGCGGTGATAGTATAAAATGCGCGACTTTTCTGATTTTCACAGAGACATGTTTGCTTAAGTCAGTTTTGTTTGTTTATGTTTATTCACTGTTTCTCCTCACTTCTCTAATTCAGTTGCTAAATTCTTTATCTGGGAGCCAGAATTTTTGAAGATGTATTGTAACTCCACTTACGCATTATATTAAAGTGAACAATACAGGAACACAAATTTGCGATGTTCATGTTTAGGCCTACACAGTTTCGCATAACTATTAGGCCTAAGCATTCATTGAAACAGCAACATGTTCAGTGACATTGCAATAGTGTAAACTTAACAAAAGTCTAATTCAGATTCAGTCTAATTCAAAAGTCTAATTCGAATTGAACTACTATCAAACATGTTAGTTTTAGTCAGTGGCGGATCTAGGCCAGGGCCGGGGGCCTAGACCCCCCAGTTTTTTGAGTGACAAAAATAATTTAAGCTATTATTTATTTATTTATTTATTTATTTATTTTTGAAAATTTATAGTAAACTCATGAAAGCTTCTTTTTATTTCTCTTTTAATTTAAGTGTATTAAATTGAGAATAAGTTCTTATACGTATCATAGTCTGGGTTCTGGCTGTCCCTCCCAGTTTTACCTTCTAGATCCGCCACTGGTTTTAGTAAATTTATTGTTCAGTGACCAGTGTGAATAAAATACTCAATAAACAAAATTTTTATTATATTATATAAAACTAATAATTCGTAATTTCATATATAAAAATTAAAAAAGTAGCGTATTCTAAAGAGTTATATAGCCTGCAGATAATTAAAACTAGCTCAAAAGTAGCGTCTCGCCCAATTTAAAATTTTGGTAGGTAGGGCACTTCAAAAATCGCCCAATCCACTGCGTGTAGCCCAATCTGGCAACACTGTGCTTAACAGGAAAACTGTCTTACATGATACCTTGAGGCTTCTTCTTTTATCAAGTGAACTTTTTCTCTTTATTATTAAGATCGTAGAGAAGAAACGTCACACAAGAAAACTACATGAAACTTATTGACCGAATAAGTATCAATTATGAATGTATTATGTATTTGGTCTGTGTAATGATACGCAATAATTTACATGATAAGCACTCTCACAGTTGCCTTTGAAGACAGACGCGAATCAATCCTTGTTTTATTACATTATCTACGTTGTCTGATCATACAAGGGTGCCCACAAGGGGGGGCTATGACGCAAACTGCGTCATTGAAATATTTGGGGGGGTTACAAATCTGTATAAATATATTTGATGGGGGGGTAAAATTAATCGAAAAGAAGATTTTTTCATGGAAGAACACCTACGGATAGACAATTGGGGGTTGCGTCATGGACATAAGGGGGGGGGGGCACCACTGGATCATATGTAAATAAATATTGACATTGCTTCTGCAATTTCTCCATGAAGAAAATTACAACAGTGATGCTTGTAATTATTTTCTTTGCCCTTGCTAAAATTGTGGGAGAACACAGAAAGGCCAAACAAGTAAAGATAGCTATAAACTTCTTTCTTTCTTGGTGGGATATAATTGGTGAGTATCAGCCCTTGGACTGAGTATTACCCTAATTCTTCAATCTATGAAAATTCATGTTTATTACTCGGCGCGTTAGTGATCGGAGCGAAGCTTGTAATGCTTCATATAAATTTGAGGATTGCAACAATAAATTATAAATAAAGATCTCGATAGAGACAACTATAATGCAAAATTACAGTAGTCAGTAGTCCTTATTTTGTCAATAAGGCCACCGATGTTGCTTATTTTTTCTTCCTTTTCTTTTATTCTTTTTGGCTTTCACTTTCATCAGAGATGAGTGAATAGCAAAATATCTTCCTATAGCAAGTCAGATGAGATTTGGAATTTTTATGGGACTTTTAAAGCCAGGTGAATTTCAAACTTCGATAGACTCAAGACTCATATTAATGCAATCAACATTTGGATCAAAAGATCCAATATATTTCAATCAAAAATTTTCTTCTAGGCCTTATATCTGGAGAACTACATATAGTATATAGCCAAACCCAAACTATCACTTAACTTCATATAATGTGCTTATTCCGTGGAAAATACGAAACCTCGATTTAGAGTCCGTTCAAAAAGTTCGTGGCCCTTGATCCAAAAATACATCAAAAGATCCAATATGTTTCAATAAAACATTTTCCTATATGCCTTATATATGGAGTACTACATATAGTGTAGCCGAACCCAAGAAGCTATCACTTAACTCAGTACAATGTGCTTATTTCGTAGAAAATACGAAAACTCGATTTAGGGGCCGTTCCAAAATTTTGTGGTCCTTGATCCAAAAACTAATTATTGGCCAAGATCTCAATCTTTTGATGCATTTTTTTAGATCATTCCTAAAATTCTTGGCCAAGATTGCAATCTTTTGGCCCATTTTTTGGATCATTCGTAAAATTCTTGTTGTATCTTGCTAAGGGGCATCACAATTAATTAAGGTAATTTCAATTTTAGAATAAATAATAATAATTATTATGTTAAAACATGACATTGAAAAATAGACGCGTCTTACATGATCAAATATTAGTACAAAACTTTGAAAATAATAAATTGTCCAGCACTTACTTAGTTTTAAACTTTTTAAATTGAAAGTTCCTCATGTTGGGGGTAGAATAAAGCAACAGTATACACAAGAGGTCTAACTGTAAATGATGATTGATTCAAAACTTTATTAAGCGATCATTGTATTTAAGGCCTACTCGTTTACTATAGTAAGAGATCATTGTATTTACTCGTTTATTTTAAACTTTTATGCTCTTGAACGTAATAATTTCTGAATTTGACAAAATGTTGTTTTCTCAAGGCCAAATACTGTATTTCTTTTTTTAAAAAAAAGTTCCAAATAAAGTGCTGACAATACTGGCAAATGTGTTTCCGACCAGTAAGTGAAATTCTCCTAAAATATGTTTTTATGTTATAACGAGCCCAAATGTGACCTAAATCTAAAATATAGTTCAAATATGCATTTATATGAATAATAAAAAACATGCTTTTGTGCTCACAAGACCCAGAAACGTGTTTATATTTAATAAGACATGTAAAGAGACTAGGATAAAATATAACATAGCATACATATCTGAATCTTATTCATCATATATTTTCGTCTGGAGTGTTGCACTCTGCAGTAAAATGTCGGTATGATGAAAAAGTAGTGAAAAACGTTTGGAAGCATTCAAAATCTGGACATGAGAAAAAGCAGCTATTAGATAAGTTTAAAAATAAAAAAAAACTTTAAAAAGTGTAAGGAAAAATTAGGAAAACGGAATACAAAAATTAAGTAGAGAGCAAAATGAACCGGTTAAGATATAATTTGAGAACAAACTGTCTTTTTGAGAAACAGGCAAAAGGTAAAATGGGAAGAAGAAGAAAATTGCACTTGATATTAAACTAGGTAATCCTTACGACGAAATTAACGATTGAGGAGACGTTGAAGTACATGGAAAGTTTTCAATTATGGAAACATCAAGAGACGTGCCAACGATGTAAAAATAAATACTAATTATGATAACAATTATGCATTTCCTACTTTCAACAAGAATGGAACCCATACTACGTGCGCCAAGTAGCTACTCATCTTAATCATTCGGATTACACAGACATTTTCATGATACACCAGCTAACTTAACCTTGCACTAATTTATTGTTATATTTAATTTCTTGTTGTCTTTGATTTTTCAAGAAAAGAAAATGTATTCAGCAAGTTGCTTCGTAGATAAGGAAGAAAAACATTGTAAAACGAGTTGTATGATATTTTACCTGTCATGGCAAGCATACGAAAGAGAAGGACAAACAACTGAACAAGACCTCAAAGCAAACTCATAAAACTACTTTTTGTTTCTTCTCTTTTTGTGCCTCTTGTTTTAAAAGCTACCAGACTCCTACACCTTGTACTTCAATCGTGTGATATATCCAATAAAGTCGATCAAGTTTAAAACCTCACTAGGACACCAATATGGCGAATGACAAAACTCTTTTTCGTTTTACGTATTTCTCAATAACGAATAGTGATTGTAAACTAAAATTGTTAATGTTATACGACCTTTGAATGGGTGGAGGAAAAACATTACGCAAAATTAGGCTTTTTTATCTATTAGAATTTGATCATAATAAAACGAACATTTTAATCGTTAATGCAACCACATCTCGGTTACCAGTACTTCACTCTAACTAGGCATTGACCGAAAAGACTTAACGTTCACTTTTCTTCTGCTACTGGTTCTGCACACACTGACAATCCCATCTCGTCTCGTATGCTCGTAACTTGGATTTATAGTAGCTATAAAATTGTTTTAATGATGTCAGTTCGTATTACTTTATTTTAAAGAAGTTATTATTGACAACGTAACACAACCACAATAAATTAATGAAAGTATAGGTAAATTATTTCAAAATAAAAACAATAAGAACTGCTACTAACAATGACAACTGAAAAATATTTCAAATAATTTGTTTTTTTGTTATATATATGCACATATTGCTATTTAGAAAATAAAGTATTAGGATTCATAATTAGAACAGGAAAAGAATTTAAGAACTGTTCAACATTACAGAAGTTGTTCAATGCATATGTTCGCTCAAAGTTAGAGTATATCTCTACTATTTGAAATCCGACTCACATAAAACATCGTAAGCAATTAGAAAGAATACAGACATTTTTTTAAAAAAATTTCTAACATATAAAGAAACTCACATATATCCTGCTTATGACAGCTGTAAAACCATACTTGCTAACTTTCATCTTCCTACACTAGAACAAAGGCGACATATGATTGATTTATTATTCATTGAAAAAGTAACGCAAAATATTTTGGATTGTCCTGATTTAGCTTCTTTATTGAATTTTCATGTTCCCACATTAAAAGTACGTAGAAACGCTGGTCTTTATTACTGCAAAAAATCAAGAACTAATATAATGATGAAATCACCAATCTGGAGGACAAATAGCTTTGTATAATAGAATGTGTTCAAATAAAATGAATTTGATATTTGTGATACGTCGCCTAAGACATTTAGAACTGCCATTATCATGAGTTATCATGAGTTGTGAACTCAAGTTATATTGTCAAGAGTTATGAACATGTAGTTGCGTATTTTACAACACTGTAATTGGGCTATAGCATGTTGTGTTGACAATAACTAAATAAATAAATAAATAAATAAATAAGTATTATTAATCTAACTTGAACCAATATATTAATAGACATGTTCCCGGTTTATGGAAGCCTATCTCTTGATTATTCAGCGTGAAACTCGAATCAGGTTTAATTTTCAAAATAATTATTTGGTTGGTTCGAGTTTAGCAACCTTTTTCAGCATAGAGGCTACATGAAACGAAGACCTCCATACTTAAGGTGAAATCCAAACCACCGTAATGCTTTGCAATTTCAAGGAGCTCTCGCTGGGAATCGAACCCGGGACCCCGTTCGCCAAAGACGCACACTAGTTACTTCTTTTTAAAAGCATTGGCTGAACCGGTACACTTACTCACTACCCTACTTAATTCAACACGAGATAAATACGACCACAGAAAGTTCGCGGATAGTTGAAAGTAAATAAAATACAATCTTTCAGTTTAACATCCCACGATTATGTTCTTTAGACTAAAGGAAACAGTGATTAAAGCAACTGAATCAATGACGGAAGAATTGGTGGAATGAGAAAGTAGGAGGAAACGGGAGTACCCCGAGAAAACCTGCGAACACGGTGTTGTCCACTATAAACTTACCGTGCCAGGGATCGAACCAGGGACCCCACACACCAAAGGTAAGTGCTCTAGCACTGAGTCACTGTGCCCCCTTTAAGGATAGTTAAAATAGCCCACCCTCCGATGGCTTTCGGCTGACTATCGTCAGCCTAACGCTTCAGGTTGCTCGACTACAACACACCGGAGAGTTTCCAAAATAACTGTAAAATAAAACGCAATATTGCAATTTGTAAAACACAACGCTATACAATTTAAAAAGTACTACGTATGAAGTAGGGTAGTAAAAGTTTTGGTCATGTTTTGTTCATCTTTTGTAAAATACCAATAACTTTTGTATAACAGCTTCCAGAGAGAAATGCTATATGTTATGTCATGTTTATCAGCTAAAGAAAATGGAGTAACCAAACTCTCTTACCACTGTTTCAGTTTCATTTTGCAGTTAATCGGATTAAAGATAGAGGGGATTATTTAAGTCACAAAGTGTCCGACATATATTGGAAAACGGAGTTGTAGCTAAAGAATGGACATAGATATTTTATAGAGTAGTAAGTAGTGACAATGACAACGTGTGTTTCAATATGAGAACTGAAACACGGTTTATTCTATTTATATTATTAACATGCTTTCACTATTTTATGTTAGCATAAATTCCATTTCAAGCACTCTCTCCCTGCTATATGGTTAAGGTACGCGCCTCCAGCGAGGGGATCTGGGTTCGATTCCCGGTGGGAGCTCATGTGATGTTAAACTGTAGGTAAACGTTTGATATAGCCTCAGTGCAGAACGGAACGTTAAAACTCCAAATCAACCAACTGATCTCTAAATTTTTAATTCAGGATAAAGAAGACAGTTGGATAGGAAGTGTGGGGAATACATCGCAGTATTGTCCTACGTTCAACATCTCGACCAACAATTGTATAGTGCAGGAACCACATACCAGCAACAGTGGATTTGTGCTACATCATATTAGAAACTATAAGCCATCAAGCGGATTGCGCTTCACTAAACAAAAGTATAATTTCAAGAAAAAATGATGAGAGTTATCAAAAATCTTGGTTAACACGGTGTGTCATTTTTTTAAACTTCCATTTTACATCCATTTTGAAAACTTGTAAAACGACTACGTGAATTTGACTTGAAATGACTCTTAAAGGTGAAATGAAGTATAACCTATTCATAAACTCTCCCAATAAACAGCAAACTACTCTAATTGCATTAGAAGATCCAGATTTTGCACTGGCGCAAATCCTGGGAGGATTGTTTTTCAACTTCACAAATATTTTGAGCATCGTTTAAAGAAAAAGTCTTACTTGTCCCGTCCCCCCAATGTTGAAGACAGATTTGCGCCGCTGAGTTTTTGTATACATTGGCTATGAAGTTTCTGTGCATGTTTGGTGGTTATTTTGAGTCGATGGTCTAACACCACAGACTATTAGGTATTTCCTTTTAAAAAAGTAAAAGGAAAAAGAAAGAAAGAAAAAAGTTAAACCAGGCTTTAAAATCAGTACATGCTGTGAATCTCTCTTCAGCTCTTATTGTGAATGTCAAAGATCTCGCAAACCATACGCTAAGAAACAATGCTCTAAGTAAATAAGAAATCAATAAAATTCTTCAAGTCCTTTTTATCTGCCACTGGTTATATTCAAGTATCTTTTCACAATACAGTAGTTTCAGTTTTTGGATCAAAAGATTCAATATATTTCCATCAATAATTTTCTTGTAGGCCTTATATCTGGAGAACTACATATAGTGTACCCAAAACCATACTATCACTTAACTCAGTATGATGTGCTTATTCCATAGAAAATACGAAAACTCCATTTAGAGATTGTTTAAAAATGTTGTGGTTCCTGATCCAGAAACTAATTATTGGCCACGACCACAATCTCTTGTCCATTTTTTGGGGTCATTCCTAAAATTCTTGGCCAAGATCGCAATCTTTTGATCCATTTTTTTTTATCATTAATAAAATCCCTGTTCCTACAACTATGTCGTATTAGTTCGAATCAATGTTCTAAATGTCTCGAATCCAAACCTATATGTAAAAGATAGCATATACATTAAAATGAAATGAAATTTTTGAGTTTTACGTCCCACGCCTATGCCGGTTAGGCCAAGGGAGAAGGTGGTGATGAGAAATGAATGAAATGGTGGAATGAAGAAAGTGGGAGGAAACGGGAGAACCCCCAGGAAACCCACGCACACGGTGTTTGAGCATATTCATAATTAATTGGTAAACTTATTTATACAGTTTTGTATACTCACGTCAAACAAAGATATACGATGATCACCTGTGGAAGTGATACTTCCAAGAACAACAAATATCAAGGTTACGTTACAGTGGTACGCAGGGGTAAAAGTGGATCTGAAAAGGTAGGGGGACGCATGACGTCACGCCGCCCCCCATGCCTATCTTTGACTATTGTAATTTTTTTTAGCAAGTGGAGGGACGCAATAGATATATTTGGAAGTGGAAGGATGATGTCCCCTCCGTTACCCCTCACTTTTTCCTTGGTGGTACGTTAAAGATTTATCAAATAGTTTTAAAAATTACAATACAGGGTAGGCCATAAGTCACTTGACATTAGCAGCTATTAAGCTCTCAGTTGACTAAAGTAGTGTAATATTTCTTCTGTGCTTAAAATATAGAATTTTGTCCATAAAATGATGGAGAACACTTTGAACACTTCATTTAGGTAAGTTAATTTAATGTTCGTAATGCAACTTGCAATAATTTCGTAATTGAAAAGTAATTTATTTCAAATGCATTTTCGTCAACTGACTTAAAAGTTCACCCTGTATATCTTTGTGTATAATACTTCCAACATTTGTAGACAAAGTGTAATTAACAAATTTACTCGGTCAGAGATCGAATCAGGGACCTCAGACACCAGAGGTAGGCGCTCTACCATTGAAATACTGTGCTCTGCTTAAGAGTTGACCATAATTTAGATTACATTGTACTGACCTTCGGCTAAAGACATAATGTCTCTTTTTCTATTAACTTGGGCAATGGACTTAATTTCCTTGTGCTCTGAATGCTCCAAACATTTCAAGAATTTTAAATTAAAGTTAATGAAATATCAAATCTTTATATATATCCAATTCGTTTAGAGCTTTCATTTGTATCTTGCATACCCATATTTGTTTTACGTATATAATTTGTATCCTCATACATAAACACAATTATGAGATGTATGTTTTCTCTATGCTTACAAATAAGTTAAAATACATTCGTGAGAATTGGTTTAACCTACAATATTTAGACAATTGTTACAAAATTTGGTATCTTATATAGGCTTTAAGTAGCCATATATATTTTTTAAATATCATTAGTATATTTTAATCAATACAAGTACAAGATGTATTCTCCATTTACTTTTGATCTTTATAAATAATTGGATGAACTGCCTCTTCTTCGAACTGGAAGAACAGGTTAATGGAAGATATTTGAATCACTTCCTCCCCTTAGGATACGCATTACGATGAAGGTGTAACGATGGGGACGAATTTAGTCTTAAAAGATATCAGGAGCATCACTATTCATCTCAGTGACCGCAAGAACTATGAATTGCACATTAATATCGGTCATTTCCGATTAATTTTACGTGTGAGTTGTGACCCCAACCACTAATCTATCCATGCCGATAGGGGATAAATTTGGACTGAAATGACATCTAGAGTGTCACTATTCATCCCAGTGAGCCTGAAATTTATGGATTGGACACTAATATTAATCATTTTCCATTATTTTTACACCGCTCGATTTTTCGAATAAGTTATGATCTCTAGCTCCCCATTAGGATATTCATTTTAATCAATTTAATATCGTAAGACTCTTGGGATGCCTAATATTGATAATCATGCCAAGTTTCATTTTAATTGGTTCAGTAGTCATGCGTGATTCGATTTTTCGTATAAATTATGATCCCGTTCCCCCTTAGGATATAAAATTTAATCCTTTTAATACCACATGATCCTTGTGAGGACTAGGCTGATAATGATACCAAGCTTCATTTTAATTGATTCAATAATTATTGCATGATGAATCAGACAGAAACTTACATTCGCCTTCCCTATGCCGTAAACGTCGCCAACACCTAGTGGCCCACTTGCCGGTAAATGTCGATCGTCGATATAGCGACCCGTCGAAGGATTGCCGCTAGTGTGCTACTGGCAGCAGAGTTTCTTTGAGTCGAAACATATATCTAGAGTCGGGGTGTTGAAGTTACCACTGCGTAGCAGCGAGGACTTCATTTTGGTCCGCCCTTCTTCGATTCGTCGCGGAGAATCGCGAAGGGAGTAACACGAACTATCGCCAGTCATGTGCATGCCATTATTATTATATATATTATTTTTTCCTGACGAATTGCTCCTAAAGTCAGCTCCGGAGGTCAAGAGTAACACCTGTCTCTACATCATGAAGTGAAAAATCTTGAAATGAGTGCTGTATAATTGTATGAATTTAGATGGCAACTTTCGCTGATCATTAGAAAGTGAATATGGTACAAGTATGAATTAAAGTAAATAGATGCGCGTCATTTAGTTATAAAATTACATGACGAAAGTATTTTATCTGGTCCCAAACGGTTGTTGTCGAATATACACAAAGAAGCATTCTGATTGACCAAATTAAAAAGACCTCAACGATTTATCCCTCTACAAGCGACGCTTTCTTCATCACTTCCGTGGCGAAGTCAGAACAACACGCGGCTAGCACCCATAAAGTTGGTGGTTCGCGCCCACATCGGCGTAGTCTTTTTAAGTGTTTTTTTAAAAGATTCACCTTAATGTAAACAAATCACACATATAGGCGATTTAACATATTTTGGGGGAGTAATTTTGTGGTTCATTAGAGTTTCGTCGCGTCTCTGCCGCTGGTAGTATAATTTTCAAAACGGAAATGGGGCCACAATGGATCGTCGCTGCGGGGCTGCCATGGCGAGATGTCGCTAGTTGCCCACCAGTGGTCCACCGACGCTTCGACATGTGGTTATTTTTCGTCTTCTTATCATATATGCCCTTGTAAGTGTATTCCTGAATTATATTTCAGATGAGGATACATTGAACAATTGTCTGATCATCTTATTTAGACCATGGCGCAGTTTTCTAGAAAAGAACATAGCATATTGTCCGTATACACAGTTTATAAGTTAAATCTGGTACTATATTTTTATTTGTTGATGATTGTACACTTTGCAATAACAATATCCCTTCTGTATACATCTGTCTCCTCATCCCTGGTTAGCAAAACACTGCTCTACTAAAGAAACATGATAATTTTTCATTCTTTGGAATTATTCAAAGGGTATAGGTGAATTTGCATTTAAGTCTTGAGTTGAAAGTTATGTTAGACAATGTACTAGCTTCTCGAAGCACAAATTAATAACAAAAATATATTATACACATATCTGGTAACATTGAAATACGCATAGATCTAAGGTGGGTGTTTTTATTTACAAATTGAAATATTGCTCGTTTTCAATCCCACAGCTGACCATTGTAACAGGTTTTACCAAAGCTTTCCTAAGTCGCAGAAGGTGATTATTTGGTTTCTGCCTTAGTAAACAAACCTTGACAATCTTTTTTTTTTTTTTTTTCGTTTTTAATCTTTCAATGTTCCACTGTGAGTGTTTCCAGTATTCTACTGAAATGACCTTCTGACTGAAACTGGATTACTATTAATAAATGAATAAAATGTTATTCGTACTAAGAATATATATATATTTAAAATACATAATATCATTAAGTAACGATTATGAAAAATCAGCCCCATAAGGAACGAAAAACAAGAATTTTAGGAATGATGCAAAAAAAAAAAAAAAAAAAAAAGATCAAAAGATTGTGATCTTGGCCAATAATTAGTTTTTGGATCAGGGGCCACATAATTTTTGAATGGCCCCTAAATCGAGTTTTCACGGAATAAATTCATCATACTGAGTTCAATGATAGTTTGAGTTTGGCTACACTATGTGTAGTCCTCCAGATATAAAGCCTGCAAGATTTTTTTTTTATTGAAATATAATGGATCTTTTGATCTAAAAAGAAAAGTACTACGTGTATATATCCTTTCTAGGGAAAAATGATACAAGAAAAGCGCGAAATGCCTTTGTAGATAAAAATGTCCTAATAACTGTTTCTTCCAGGCCTACTTTAGAGGGGGAGTTCTTCAGGCCAATCGCTCTTCCGGAGCTAGGCAAATTAAATGTCGATTACATGTAATTCTTGTGTAGGACACGTTCCTTACTAAATAGCAGGGTGGAAAAAAAATCGTGATTTTTATTTAAATAATAATTTTTGTTGATTTTTTAAAAATATAAATAGATTTTTTTTATTTAAATCAGATCTTTTTCTTCGCATAATACAAGTCGCGAACTGAAGAAAAACTATTAGGAATTACTATTAAATGTCAATTATACCATTTAAGTGAAAGTATTGGGATTGAATTTTGAATTAATCCCCAATCGTTAACCTATTTTGATTCCAAATGATATTCCTTAAACATTAAGGAAAAAAGTACAGCAACGTTAATCAACACGACACTTTTTTTTCACAAGTTACTGATATTTGGCAGGGGCATATTAAAAAAAAAAAAATCGAAACTAGCTTCTGGTACGAAATACTTATAAAATACATAAATTTCGCCTAGTTATAAAATCTTTTTTTTAAAAAAATGGATAGGGGATCTGATTCCTCAAAATATGCCCCCATTATCTGGGAACAAAGAAACAGACGCACACACAAAAGAATTTTCGTCTTAAATGTCGATGATGATTTCCCCGTTGCAATAGTTAACGAATTAAATCCGTATGTTACGAAGAAAAGAAAGCAGGATTCCCCCCGTCACCCGTTCAAAATGGGATTTTCCCATAATCATCATCTGTATGACACTCGTTTTCATACTCAGTGGTAGAGCGTTCATCTCTGGTGCTTGAGGCCCCGGGTTCGATCCCGCCCCTGCCAACTGAACTTTATGGTGGACAAACACCGTGTGCGTGGGTTTCCTCGGGGTTCTCCCGTTTCCTCCCACTTTCTTCATTCCACCATTTCATTCATTTCTCATCATCACCGTCTCCTTTATTTAGCCTAGCCGGCATAACCGTGGAACATAAAACTCAAAGATTTCATTTCATTTTTTCGTTTTCATACTGTGCTTACATACATTTGAGTCTCATTGTATTATAATTATTATATTCCATAATCAAAATAACAGAACAGAAACGGGATTATACTTATTTTCACTATAAATTAATTTCGGAATTTGATTTGAATCAACGATTTTTATTTAAAAAAATAAAGTGATTTAAATCTTGATATAAATCAAGTGATTTAAATCAGACTGATTTAAATCAATCCACCCTGCTATATAGTGTTACATTGCAACACTTCTAACTTTAATTTTCCCCTCTCTTTCCCTCCAAGAAGAAATTTTCTTAAAGGAACTCTGGTTCTAAAACGGCTATATATTGTTCCATAAGCAAAATGCATACTGTCACTCTGCTGTAATGCCTAAAAATAAATTCATTTTTATGACCGTAACTTATCTTCTAACATCGGCTATCAATCAGTACAACATCTTTTAGACGTGAAATAAACCAAAACGTTTCCGAGTGAGATATAAAACAAAATACTGGAAAATGAATAGATGTGTATTTCCCGTTTATGTATTTAAACTACATACTTCCTAGTGCAATTATTAAAGGCTACAGCAATTACGTAAGATGACTGGAGGATTTTCCACCAAACCAAACGAGCGGAAACATCACATTTAATTAAAATCAAGTTTAGTTCAAACGTACCAAATCAAATTAGTCCATTCTGTTACTGACTAAATGGGATGAGCTTAAAAAAGAAAAAGAACAAAAAGCGGATGAGAAAATCTGTTCAATTGTTTTCCAGCTGTAATCGTACATAATTATCACGTTCATTTTTGAAGGATGATTTTGCTTATGCAACGAAATAATAAAATGAAAAAAGAAAAACTTAAAAAGTTCCTGATTAATTTCTAAGTAAAAGCTTTTCATTGCTAACTAGTGCAGTTTGTTTTTATATGCCACCTTTTCTGTTACATCATTATTATAATGAACTGCAAAAAAGAAAGAGAAGAAAAAGGAAAGCGAAATAAAAGTAAAACTGTTTTTGAAAACTAGTTCGCTGGCCTTGACCTACGTTTTCCGCGACAACCGATGGATGACGACGACCTTGTAGAAAGAACATGGGGAGATTCGGTTTCCTCGTTTTCCCCCTCCTCCCCCGTCCTATGTCTTTTGGGGAGCGCTCTGATCTTCACGGCTCACATATATAAATCCCTGTTGCAATGGTATCTTCACAGTCTACCTCTGGTGGTTACACAGAAATCAATTCATCCAAATAGTCACTTACGACAATCCTCTTCAACATGAAAGTCTTTGTTGTATTGGCAACTCTCTTGGTAGCAGCTCTTGCTGGTCCCGTAAGTATACAGGTCTACATCTTGATTTGCAAATTAAGACTCATTTCTGAGATAAATTGGGCTAAAACATTAGTTGCTGTGTAACATTATACAGACATAAAAGCTTAAGGTGAATTTAGAAACAAATGTTTTCAGTTAACAAATGTTTTCAGCAGTAAAGTACATATTAAAAATTCTTTTAAGTGACACAATTTTATTTAAAATTGCCAAGAAAAGTGCGCTATAAAATTATGAAGCGTCAATTTCATGCTTTTTTGGACCAAAAGGTCCAATATATTTCAATCAAAAATGTTCTTGTAGGCCTGGAGAACTACATATAGTGTAGCCGAGCCCAAACTATCACTTAACTCAGTATGATGTGCTTATTCCGTAGAAAATACGAAAACTCGATTAGGGGCCGTTCAAAAAATTTGTGGCCCCTGATTCAAAAACTAATTATTCGCCAAGATCGCAATCTTTTTATCTTTTTTTTTTTTATTTTCATAAAATTCTTGTTTGTTCTTTCGAAGTTTGACGTTTTGGACTGAAATAATTCTTTCCCGAGTATCCCACGATTTTATAATAAATTATTTTATTTAATACGTAAAAAAATAAATGCTTAGTGTACATTCGAATAAAATCTCTTCTGTATGTACTTTATATTATATCCTTTAGTTGCATTTATTAATCTATTACAAAATGCAATCTTTAGAACAAAAAGAACATAATTCTTTTGTCGGCCGCGTAAGAACTATTAAAAATTACTTAATCAGTAATGACATCTTGATGTTAAAGATAAAAACTATTTCCGCAGCAATTATTTGTGAGCAAATTCTGAGTTTCCAATCCTACCCAATCTTCAAAAGTTTCAATTATACTATAGTTTTGACGCAATTTAGCACATACATCTTTGTCTGAGATGAAATATTGTTTCGTCATCGGAGATAAACAATCATATCAAACCGATAGAGGTAGATGAAAACTGAATACTCCGAAGAACAGTGTCTGTCTTTGATCTTATTAATATATTGCAACCAATAGTTATAAATGTACTTCCTTAAGTTTAAGTGTTGAATTCCCATAACTTGGAAGTCTACCGTGGTTTCACACTGTGAAACGAAACTGAATTCATTTACTTTGGAGCCCCCAAGAGAGTGGGGCTCTAAGCTATAGCTCATTTAGCTTATACGTGAATCCGGCACTGACTCTAAGTGGCTAATTCAAATGTACCACAATGCTGTATACAGGGCCGGATTCAGTATATTCTGACGGGGGTGCACCAATAACTACCAAAATAACCAACTCACAAAATCACACTGAAACTCTTCAAAGGATATGTGACTTTTTTTTTTTTTTTTTTTTTTTTTAATCCCTGACAACGCTGATGCATGGAACAGAGAGATATATTTTAAAGAGGACCGCAAGTGGCATATAGGAAAAAAAAATCTCTCTGTTATTGGACTTCGTTAATGACTTTTAGTTTACGGGAACAGTCAATAGCAAAATAGGTAACTTAAATAGGTACTTTTATGAGCAACTTCGCAATAAAGGCAACTCTAGTAGCACACTTGGTGGGCCCTATGTCGGCTAATGATCTACATGGTAGAGACTTTGGTAATGTCAGAAATAATGCTTAAAAAAAAAAAAAAAAAAAAAAAACGTTGTTTCAAGGGTGTTGGCCAACCAATAATCTGACATTATTTATTCAACAATATCAACATCATATTCCCATTAATTTTACTTTTTTTATTTTTATTTATTTATTTATTTTTTACAAAAGGACTATGTTACCAATTAAGTCGGTTGGCAAACAATCGGCAAAGGCCAATTACAACGTTGGCAGTTGGGCAATCCAACGATTCTGATTCATGAGCCTATTGTCTGTGCTTCTAGATAATTATCTGAAAAAGTATTCCATTTATAATACAAAAACATCTAAATCTGTGAGAAACTCTAATATGCACACTATACTCAACTCAGCTTACATGTCCCAAAATTTTTGACAGAAAAAAATTATGAACTTATGCTGACGATCGTGTATTATCTTTTATGAATGTCAATAAAAGTTAATATGTAAATTTCTTTATCCAACGCCACATATAACATAAATGACTGTACAATGAGTTTCCGTAATTACTATTTCCAGACTAATGACATAGGCAACATTTTACGTGTGATGTAAAGAAAAAGTTTAATTTTGTTAAACGTCATCATTGTTATTTCTTCATTTACAGACCGAAACTGGATGTGAATATGACCTCTCTCGCCAAGCCAAAGAACTTGTAGCTGCTTGCAGAGCTTCCAATGCACAAGTAAGTATATACATTTATATTCTTTTAACTCGAATTATATAGTTATATTATGGATAGAAAACGACCCTGCACACATAAGAAATTAAGTAAGATTTTAAATGTAAAAATAAGTAAATAAATAAAACCCAACTTCCGTGAGATGAATATTAATAAATTATGACAAAAAGCACATGCAAAATATTTCTTATATTTTTCTTGTAAACGACCTTAACATTTCGCGATCACTCCTATCGACTATTGACTAACACAAATTTTCATGCTCTTCACTCAAACTAGAGATAATTTTCACCAATATACCTGATTAACTATCTGCTACTGAGACACAATGCCCATTCTATTATTTTATTTGATATTTAGGAGAGACGTGGGTAATGGGCATCACCTACGGAAAATCTAATATCAAACGGGGAAAAAATGTTAACTATAATGCCGATCATTCCATGCTGTTCCAAGAATCTTCTTTAGTCGTGTATATGCATATGATTCAGATTTACTAAAAGGTAACTACAACGAAAAATACGTGACAACTGCATTGATCTCCATTTTTCGCAACTTTGGGGTAATTGGGATCATTAATAATCTCATATTAATATATAATATGATGAATAAAGCAAATGTACTGCTTTTTTACTTTTAGAATCATCATTAATTGTACTTAGATAAAGGATATTGAAACAAATATAGACATTTATCTCTTTCTAATTATTAAGAGTATATTTATTTGAAAACGCACAGAAAAGAATCCTTTTATATGTATGATCATTGTGATTCCCAAGCTGAAACTTCCAGTAAATTGAATATTTTGTGTATAAATAGAGAAACGAGAATAACGACATAATACTTAATAGAAGGTAAATGAAGTACGGTATTAAAAGCTACAACTGAAAATATGAAAGAACAAAGGATAACTTAATTAGGAAATAATAAATTTGTCGGGCAATAATAAAAAAAATATATATTCTATAACTTCCCTACACTGACTAACAGAATAGATAGTTAGCTTCAGTGTTTAATGTATTAATGGTCAGAGAGTAGTAGTGTCACAAACGAATATGCATCTACTTTCTGAGAAACTTGGGTTATCCCCCATTACCCCTGTCTCCTCTATAATAGCCTAACTGATTGTAGAAGAAAGTATATTTCTTTTAACTACAACTATTGTGATGTGTTACATTTTGTGAATCAATCTTTTCTATATACTATTTAACAAATAGTTCTAAATTGAATTAATAGTTTTAAAAGTACAGAAATGCCCCGGTTTTTATTATTACATATATTTAGGAATTGACAGTACGTTTGCCTATTCAATTTTTTAAAAAAAATAATCAAATAAAAGCAGTGCACAACACGCATGAATGTATAGATGGAAACACTATATAAATCAACTCGAGTATTGGGTTATGGTATGACAATATTGGCTGAACTTGAAGGACGAAGAACGATAGCGCACTAATCTGTGATGCGAAGCGTCCCTGATTCAAACTCAGGCCATATAAGTTTGTGGTGCACAACACCGTATCAGTGAGTTTTCACGAGGCTCTTCCGTTTCCTCTTACATTTTCGATATACCAATTCATTTCATAATCATTCACTTTAACCGTCTGCTTGAGCCTACAGGACGTAAAACTCACAGATTCCATTTTTCATTTACCTGTATAATTAAGGGTGTGTTTTTGTATTGTTTTGCTTTCAACTTTTATATGTGTAAAATGATATTCTGAGCTTAGTTTACAAAAATATATATTTCTTTTCCTTTTTAAACTTATCATCCTAATTTTTTGAAATGGACAAATTCAATTTCAACCCATTATAAACAGGCCTCGAATAAAACGTTTTTACATAGCACTAACGTTTTCTTGTAACCAATTAAGCGTGTTACTTAATATATTCTTGTACCAAAGTATAATCAAAGTGGTTTTCAATCATATTTACCAGGGCTATTACGATTAGATCTTTAGGCAATTAAAAATAAAGTCTTCATAAAATTTTGATTTACTTTCTTTGTATTTATAGTAATGATATTTTGATTTATTTTTCAGTGTGTCCCACAATGTGTTCTTGAAAAGGCAAAAGCTGTAAGTATTATTATGAGTAAGATTGTATATGCTTGTGACTATATGGTTATTCTGTGATAAATACATACTTAACTCATACTCTTCGATGTTAGCTTCAGATCAATAATTGTAAATTTTAAAGTGAAAAAGGCACGAATATATAATTTCTCATTTATTGTATAATATTGGTGTTTAATTTTTGAAAGATTACTGAAAATTCTTCAAAATAATTACATACAACCCACTATTGCATGCTTTCCAAATATGGTACGATTCCAATAGTTTGATTATTTGGTTTGTTTACTTTGTAAGTAATTTTATTAAGATGTAATACTTTTACGGTAATCGAGAAATATATTATCTCCTGTAAGTTATTATTAGTGAAGTTACTGAGACTTTTTCTCTTGTTTTCATACAATAACATAATTAAAATCAAGATAATACAAACAACTTTCCATAAATTATTTGAACTAATTTAAAATATTATTTGAAAAGGCATTTCACTTAATATTGTAGAATGATTTTTAACTTAGTATGTTTTCAATAGTTTGTAAATACTAAATATATTTTATAGAAGTCTAATATTCGCTTAAATCTTTATGTATTTTGTAATCAAGTATTATTGTATACATTGATTGTTCACTATACATTCTTTTTAAATTTATCATATAGAATGTTTATTAAAAGTTGTTTTTCTTACTTTTTCCGTCTAGTTGGATGAAGAAGGCTGCCCCGTCAAAGAAAAATACAAGAAGATGCAGGAAGCTCAAGTTGGAAACAAGGACCTTCTTCCAACCATGTTGAAGATTACTGACGACTGCTTCGCAAAGGTCCAGAAAGGTAAGTTTTCCCAATATTACATCATTCGTCGCACATATTATCGTCATAGTTGCATACTTTACCTTTCATTTCTACCAGTATTCAGATTCCATTTTCAACATTTAAGTATTAACCAAACAATATATTGATTCATAATGTGAATATGTTGTGCTAGACAGTTCGCCTTCACTTGATATATTTTTTTATTAATACAATTATCATTTTTATTATAATTAATTCGGTTCTAATACAAAATTCAGGGGACTGTTAGATTAAAATATTACACACAATTATGACAGAAAATGTGTCATAAAATCATTGAATATACAAAGCTTCCAGGAACCCATTTTCTAGTTATATTATGAATCAATATGCCAAGTAGTCTTTCTTCTTTCATACCAACTAATATTTGTAGAACTGAGCATTGACTTAAGTTTTTCTCAAACTCAGTAAACCATGAAGTACTTACAAACGTAATATCAAATACCAATATCTTCTACACTTATCTAAACTTCATTTTACCCTCTTTCGATATACAACTTTCTTCTACATCTCGATACATCTATAAACCCTTTACATCTTATCTTCATTATATACTCTCTCCATATTATTTCAAGCTACGAACTTCATAACAGCATCTAAGAGTGTGCGAATTTTATTATTGATTGGTGAGTGAGGCAGATAAAATGAAGCCCGAAAGAATACAAGAAGTCTGAAAGTAAATAATTCAAAATAAGACGACGACCCTTTCCCATTAATAGCACACAAATATGATTATCTTAAAACAATAGGTAATACGAAAAAAAATAAATCAATCAACTAATACAATAACAAAATGAATATATATTGTTTGAGATACCCGCACCTAACTTTTCTGAATATGTCTGAGTATAGGACAGAAAGTATCTTACAATTGATATGAACAATATAGTAAGACGTTTGCAAATCCATATATGACTCCACTATACATATATAGTAGTTAATATAACGTCGTCATACAAATTCCCCTCCGACGACAAATTGAAAGGTGTGAGGCAAAAGTGACTACCAAAATAAAAGTTAAACTGGCGATAATGAAAACAGGGAAAAGAATGTGTATGCTGTGGTAGATCTCAATATAAAATTGGAAGTTAAAAGTATATACTTGACATATTTCATTTCGGAATACAACTAACACTAAAATCACATAATTGGGCAAAATTCATTATATTGAAACTTTTTAAAAATTACTAACATGGTTTGGAGAAGAGGAAGAAGCAAGACTCCCCGATACGTATCCTTCAGTGAGTTTTTTTCAGTGGGGTCAAAATGTGACTGAGGAGGAAAAATCCCCCTCATTCCCCGGTAATTCGTACCCTGGTAGCTAACACAATTCAATATCACATATCCATCTTCAATCGTTCTAACACCAGTACGCAACCCAGTTGCGTACTAACTTTTAACACACTTTCTGCCCCGACACTAATATTTCATTTTATTCTCCCAACAATTATTTACATATAGTTAATCATATTTCACACGAACGAAATGTAGTTTTTCGACGAATGAAATATAAAACTGCATATTTCTAAAATGGTCAGAAAATGAAATGTTTCGTTTGTTGTCTCTGAATTATGTTTTTTAGGCTAAGGGGACAAAACTAATAACAAAGCAAGTGAATCACTATGACAGAATCAGTGGAATGAAAATATGGAACAAACACGAGAATATTTCGAGAAACCCATGGACACGATGTAGTCTACTACAAACTAACATGCCCTAGAATCGAGGCACAGATTCTTTACTACTCGTGTTAAGCCATACTACTTAAATTAACCTAAATGAAATCAAGGATATAACGTCGTTATTGTTATTTTTCGCTATGATAAATAAAAATGAATAACAGAGTAATTGGTGTAATTGCAAAGTGAAAAGAAGTAGAAACGAACTTGTGTAAACGATGTGTGCATCATTTACCACTATTTACCACAAATTTCAAAGGAGTTAGAACAAAATTCTATTCTCAAGAGATGAATATTCTATCGTTTAACCAGCGTGACTTTACTAATATTTCATTTTCTTTTCTTTTGCAGGAGAGCTTTCTTGCTGCGAATATACCAATGCTCTTCATGCTTGCAAGAAAGAAGAATTGAAGAAGGTAACAATTAGCATTTGAAAATATATCATCTATATTGGCGGTTGATTATTTATCTTTTGAATTTGAGGAATAGTTGCTTCTTAACGATAATTTCACGAAAGTGCTACTGTCAAACTTTATGCTCTATTCGATAATTTATTAGCAAATTAATTAATATAAGGTATTTCAAAACACAAGCTCAAGTACCGAAGTTGATATTTGGAACGTTTATTTTTAATCTGTATTAGTTATATTTAAACTAAACCTTCTGTAAAGAATTATTCAAACACGTTATTCATTTCACAGAGCGTTTATAAGTAACGGATTTTATTTTCACACTCATACATCTTGAGGAATTTCCAAATTATACAGAAAAAATTAGAAAATTTCTCTAAAATTAAAACTCATTCCTTTTTCAGATTTGCAGAGGACACCAGTAAAATACAGAGGACAAAACCGACGCCTTCATCTATAAAAAACATTATAATGTAAGTGTATTTGAAACTGTATTTAAGACATAATACTTGACTATTCTTTTACTGTTCAATTTTGTAAATGCATACATATAAAAAAAAAATGAAATTATTTGTTATTAATTCAGCAAAATCAGAATACAGCTATTCAGTAATATTCGTATAATGAAACACCAAAGATAGTAAGGCTATTATCACGTTCCTTAGAATATTTTTTTAAAGAACAATGATCTAATCATTTTTAGAAATTAGTTACATTCCAATATTATTTTCTCCCCTCCTATTCCTAGCACTTCATCACTCGTCTTCCGTTCAATTAATTTTATTTCTTCCACGCACTTACATATTGAAGACATCTAGTTTTTCGTTGCTTTTGCCCAGTGTCTAACCCCCATAAAGTATTAACATCCACACGAAACAGTGAGTCTTATTCGTATCTCTTTATTCACAGACACGAAAGATACTCATCCTCTTCTTTTTCTTGAGCTTAGTATATAAGCTCGATTATCCGCAATAGATGGCAGCACATTTTCCCTATTATCTTTGTAGGGAGCAACAATGTTCAAAATGATTCAATCAAATGCAAGAGATTGCTTAAACTTTACCCTCAAAACAAATAGAATCATTAATCAGAAAATAATCCATATAGTTTTTAATTTTTCTGTTTTATTTGTTGTTGAAACCATTTAATTTTACTCCTCAGAAATTATGTTTTCAACAATGAAACTTCCTCAACAAAGAAAGGAAAAAATGCACGGATTATTCCCTGATTAACGATTCAATTTATTTTAGAGAAAAGTATGATTGTTTATCTCTTGTATTTAATTGAATCATTTTGAATATTATGGCTCCATAAAGGAAAACTATTAAAATAGAGAAAACGTGCTGCCATCTATCGGTAAATAGCACTCCTTTAAACTCCCTTAAAGGTTTCTTTCGCCATTCCTATCATCGCTTTCATATCTTGTTTACACTTTTATACCTTTATTAATAATATTGCTAGGTACAGGTAACTAGTCACCTGCTTTGCCTTTCATCGAACTACTACTATTATTGATATAGACACTTTCTTATCAATTATCATTACTTTTGAATTCTTAAAATTTGTTTTCATCCAATGTTGTTCACAGTTCAAGTTTCGTAACATTATATCAATATTCGATTCATACTGCTCAACAAGAGTCTAATCATCTCTAAACCGTATATACCTACTCCTTTTATCTCCTATCAAAATATTAGCCCTCGTGGCTAAGCGATTAGCGTACACGCCTTTGGCGTGGGAGACCTGGGTTCGATTCCCGGCGGAGTTCATGTGGTTCGGATTCCACGTTAATCAGTAGGTCCACGTCTTATATAGCCTCGCTGCTGAAAGAGACGTTAAATTCAAAACGGCAAGTCAAGTCATTGCTGGTCCTGTGGCTAACTCGCAGGGTTCCGGGTTCTATTCCCGGTGGAAGAGCATCAAATACAGTAGAATGGTTCTAATCCCATTTTTACCTCAAGGTCTTATCCTATTTAGAGACCCGTGCTGACAATCGACGGAAATACAATCAATCAATCAAATCTACTGAAATATCGTCTTCATTACGTAGATCCTTCTTTACTTTCTTCTAAATAGATGTTGAGTAATGT
Organism: Thermobia domestica; assembly: GCF_964235325.1. Lineage (NCBI taxonomy): Eukaryota > Metazoa > Arthropoda > Insecta > Zygentoma > Lepismatidae > Thermobia > Thermobia domestica. The sequence continues at coordinate 291,944,402 of NC_137458.1, read as the reverse complement.
AGCTGAAAATATTCTCGTACATTCCTGTCGAATGCCTTTTCTATTTGCACTTTGCTCTGTTCTTTTCTATTCTAACTCGTACTTGTTGATTCACATACAAACTTTTGACGTTTATGATCCTTCCATTACAACCCAACCTTCGTTAGCATTTCCAATTCACTCACCTACAGAGATATTAGTTAATATACAGCACACACACATCCTTGCCTTTTTCTATTGATATGAAAATAGCATCTCGCGTATCACTAACTCTCCTACATATAAATTTCCCAATTTAATTTGTTCTTTTACGCAGCTTTCTGTTCAGTATTCGAGAAAAAGTTTGTAATTAAATCTATTTCGTTCAAGATATTTTGATTGTATAAAAGTTTAACTTCATATAAAGTTTATTATCTATAAAACCAAACACCCTAGAACTATATTTGATATGATTTGTGTTCAAATAGTCATAGAATTTTACCTAATGTAATATTTAATTTACTTTTCAGGCACCCGCATTTCATCATATGCTTCAAGTTTGTTTTGATAAGTTTATTATCCATCAAAAATACAATGCATCACTTCATTCTTAATGTTATTATCTAATTATTATCTATTATATGTATGTATGTATTGTAATAAATTTCAAAATTATGTCCAACAATATGTGAGTTTTTATTTTCCATCCATTCTCCTATTTAGCGTTTCTACTTTGCTCGATAACAATATAAATAATACATGATATTCTGAAGTCGCTAATGATCAATTTGGATTTTAAAGGTATCTGGTTCCAAAACGTATTGGAATCAGAAGTGCCAATTTCTACTGTTCTCGCATTGTGGAAGATTTTCATTGTTTGTCAATAGACATCATTTTATAGGGAAATGATTACAAACACTTGGGTTGAATTACTATGTTCTTCACTAATTGATCATTAATAAATGAAATAGTGGAATTTACGAAATCAAAATGATGATTTCAATGGTGGCACATAAGGGGAAGTCACATTAGTAAAAAATGCAGATTTTATAGCTACAAGCTTGGGGTAGAAAGTTTACTTAATATACAAATTTTTGTATACAGTTTCTTCTCTTAGCTTACTGTGACAAAATTTATTTATTGTGTGATAATACTTGCCTAAGAGCCGCCATTATTGTAATTATATAATTATATATATAAAATGCCGATCAATCTATATATTAACATGTATTTAAGTATGGAGAAAATACTGTTAAATTTCAGTTAATTTTTAAATTTTTGAAATTAATAAAAAAAAGTAAAATTTATTTTAATTTCCTGTGAGCATTATTTCCTTCTCACAGGAATTATTTTGTTAATAGTACCTTCAAACAAACAAACACTAACACACAAATTGATTCTATACGATTATCCTGGGTCTAATCAAATTGATTCATGTAAAAAAGCAAATTTTTAAACATAAAGTTACACCATGAAATGTTTACTTGTTTACTATTGTTTGTTCTATTAAGTTTGTGTTCAAGTATTCTACTTTTTTTAAAAATATAAATTTACCACATCTACCAATAGTGAAACTTGACAAACACAAAAACTTAATAAATAAAAACTATAAAAAAAAAAGATAGTTTTTATTTATTAAGTTTTTGTGTTTGTCAAGTTTCACTATTTGAATTCGTTGGAAATTTTCTTATCAGTCAAGCCTTTGGATAATTCGTATAATATAAAAACTAAAAGAAATTAACAAAAATTAATCAAGTTTCCATTTGACGGTTCAAAATTTATCAAGCTGTCACTTTTGTTTGTGAGAAAGATTCATTTTTGAGCTGCTCAACAACATTTTAGAATCAAGGGGAAAACAAAATTGTGAGAAATACAACAAAAAGTTATTTTTTCAAAAATTCTTTTTTATTTACCCAGACGCTTAACTTAATATTTACATGGTTTACATTGGTGTCACACAAATGAATACAATGAATCTGTACGAAAATATAAACTTTTTTTTTTTTTTAAATTATTCAAAGATACCACCTAACTTCCATTCAAAGGAAGATTGATACATTCTAAAACGATCAAGTATAAAGTCGAAATACGATAAAATTAACTTTGAGAACTAGTTCTTTGAGAAATTAACACTTGACTAATCTTGTACTATTTGGTAACTATCATCGATATAATTTTCTTTCTTGCAACGCTGAGATTGTACTTCATTTTGACGAAACGTGCCTTGTTTTTTTTTTTTAAAAAAAAAAAAAAAAAAAGATTTGTCATAGGCGCTTATCGCAGATACCACTAACAACTACTTTCGTACATCTACAGTGTGTTAATGTGTTGACTTATCGTGAGTTGCAGTGGTAAATAAATCTACGTACTTTATTTTTATTTTTAGCACACAGTTATTAGTTATTCATCAAGACTGGAAAAACAGCACAATTAATTAGGTAGTTTTCTTTAACATTTTCATCACTTAATAAAGAAAATACTACAAAGTAGTTTTTTGAGGAAGAAACAAAAAGAACACCAGATTTCTTAAAAAAAAATACTATGTACTACTAGCATATAAGCTGTACCATTATACAACAAATATTAATGAGTTCATTATTTCTAAGTTGGAATTATTATGTTACTATTTCACTTATATTTTACGTCGCTCGACAAAACATAGTTTGATATCATTTTCTGTTAGTCGTCCTCAATTAATCCTACTATGCCCTTCATTGCATACTCGTTTTTCGAGAACATGGTTTGTTTCCTAATATACATGTTGTAATTGTAATATTCTGAACTTCATCTAGATTTTCTTCTTGCTGGCACTTGGCTGCATGTGAAGCCCAGTTTACAAGAAGAGTTAAGAACTGTTCGGAATACCACACGAGTTACAGAAATAGTCCAAGTGAAAAAAAAAAAGTTCAAATGAGTCGAATTCTAACAGGAAACGGTTCCAAAATCAAGAAATCCATCTGAAACTAATGAGAAGGTTCATGAGAAAAGTAGTAACTCAGGTGACGGAAGCTGTTGTACATAAAGTGTAACTTTCAGCACTTTGATTTCATACCATAATGCTCCAGAGAGGAGATGATGATGATAAAGAAACGGAAGGCAATAACAGAATGAAAAAATGAGAAGAGGAGTTACTTTCTCAGCACATCATAGATCAATACATTCAACGTTATTGCTTTCCTTGAAAAGTGTTGCTGGATCCATTGGTGCGTCTAAAGCTGACAAGAAGTGGAACGAGGAATGCCCACTGCATGCTGAGGCATACGCTAGTCAACATCTTAAAGATAAATAACTAGGTAGATACATTTTCTGAGTTGTCCTTAGTTGTCCAATAGCGTAATTTGGTTTCCAATTGTATCTCCTGTTGTAAGAACAGAGTACACACAAACGAACTATTTAATAACAATGAAAATTGCAAATAAATAAATGGAAACAATGTCAGATTTCTGAAGTGGTCGGTATCAAATATAGAAGTAGGAGAGGAGAAAATAGAGCAGCTGACTAGTTTTCGATATCTGGGTAGTATTATTAGTGATGATATGAAGTGCGAACGTGAAACAAAAACAAGAATAGGAACGGCGAAAGAAACCTTTAGGAGGAAGAAAAGTCTATTTTGTGGGACCCTGAATAAAGAGTTGAGAAAAAGACTCATAAAATGCTTCGTGTGGAGTATTGTATTGTGTTATATGGGGCAGAAACGTGGACATTACGCAAAAATGGTTAGAAACTTACGAAATGTGGGTGTGGAAAGATAACTAGTTGAGTTACGCGGGGAACGAATGAGAGGGTGTTAGAAAAAGTTGGGGAGAAAAGAACAATTGTATATATTATTAAGAAGAGGAAGATAAACTGGTTGGGACATTGGCTAAGAAGGAATGTTATCATGAGGGACGTGCTAGTGAGTATGGTGACAGGGAAAAGAGGGCGAAGGAGACTACAATTGATGGACGACATCAAAACAGAAAAATCGTACATGAAGACGAAGAGGTTAGTGGAAAACCGTGGAGAATGGAAGATTCTCAGTTGCAGCAAGTGACCTGCCAATAATGGCAGAATACCTACGATGATGATGATATAATCTATCGATTGCTACGTGTCTCATCTTTGAATATATTTTCTTCTCGTTAAACCTGAAAATAATATTGTGAGAATTTTGTGGTCTATTAAAAAGTCTGGGCATGATAGGATTTAGGATTTCGAGCGCCATCTCAACTGTATTATGACCTTGAGATCCACAACTTACGCCGCAATCTTTATTTCCTACCTCATATTGATGTTGTTTGTTTACTTTTTTTCCCCAAAGTAACATATATCGAATGCTTTACCTAAGTTTGACATGACATCATATCTCTTCATGTTATTTCTCTACGATCTAAGCCTGTATCAGATGGCTTGTAACTGATTTTCAAAGAACTATGAAGATTACAAAAAGGCAAGTGTGTTATGAAAATACTATTTACTTTTGTTTAGTACTACTTTTACCTACTAGCAATGTACTGTTGTAGTGTATGACAAATAAATTGATAGAAGTCAAGGTCTGTTTCTTACATCTTAAATAACCAGATATTGCATTGATGCATCACAGAAAGACATTTCTTTTGCATTACCATTAGATTATGAAAACGTTCTAGCATAGTTTCTTTAATAATATTAAACAACTTCAATGATATTAGACATTTATAATTGTAAAACACACACATTAACAATCAAACACAACCAGAACTAAAATAATCGATTACAGTGCTATGATTCTGTGATATATATATGAAATTATTTATTCAGAACCCAAGTATGTAACTATTATTTCTCATAAGTAAGATAATTGTATTTATTGTATTTCAATGTAAAGTGGTACACACACTCATAAACAAAAATGGCACTAAAACTTTTAATTCCATCATATTTTACTTTCCGCGTACGCAGCTGCAACAGAGCCAGTGCTACTGACAAATTAAATTATTTATATAGAAAAAAAAAACATCCAGTCCTCCGTACTAGAGTGTATATATACACACTAAGATTACTACTACTTACCGCAGCAGTGCTTGAATTATAAAAAGAAAAATTACATCACTTCAAAGAAAGAAATGAATATGCTATATACACATGTAGATAATGTACTTCTAGAGTTGGTTACTTATAGAGTTTAACATCCCTTTTCAGACCTAAATTATACACGACGTGGAATTAGAGTTTAACCACAGGTACTTTCATCAGGAACGTAACTAGGGCCTTCCGCCACAAATGTTAAGAATACTACAAGGAAGCTCCACCTTGATCATAATAGTAAATTTCGCATATTTTACGAATCCATCTTAAGAATGATAACTACATTTTATAGTATTCTTGTTAATCAAATTTATCAAATATTGTTTAAATTAAATGGTATTCTAAAATTCAAGTTTTTATAACAGAGAAAATGCTAGTTTCTTAAAAGCGTAATTGCTTAGAAAAGGTTCTTCGTTGCACACAAAGTCCAAACTGACTAGTATTATCACAACGAAGAGAGAACTTTGATTCGGATGTGTTTTCAATTCATGAGTCAATATTATATAACACTCAAAGAGTAAAAAAGTGACTGACTGGACAGAGATTCGAATCCGGGACCTCTGGCATACCGTGCCGATGCGTTAAGGTTAGTGTAAAGGGACAAGTTTTGCCGATAGATGTCACTATAGTCTTCGTATCTCTCCCATGTATTTTTTTACCTTTCACGAAAATGTACAATTTCTTTTGTAAATTTCAAGGAACTTCATAACCTATTAAAGGGAACAAACAATCCGTGCCGATTTTTTATTTAGAATTTTCTGCAGTTCCATTGTTAAAGGTTTGGATATTCATTTCAACAATGAAGTAAATTCTAAATAAAGAATCGGCACGGATTATTGCCTTCGATAAATTATGAAGTTCCTTTTTTAAAAATTTGAAGTCTGTAGGTTGAAATTTGTAAGAGAAATCTTGAATTTTCGTAAAAGATAAAAAAATACATGGGAGAGATACGAATACTCTGGTGCCATCTATCGACAAAACATGTCCCTTTAAACCAACCTTAATCACTTCCTGTAGCCACGGTGTGCCGAAGGTCCCGGATTTGAGTCTCAGTCCAGTAAGTCACTTCTTCACTCTTTGTGTGTTATAGAATTCCCATCTATAGAGAGGACCTGCTGTGTAAAAATCGGCTGTTTCCTCTTTTCATTAATATATGTGGGTCAATATTACTTTGTAAGTTCTGTGAATTGGGTTAAAGTGTCACGTTTCGCAGCATTCGCTAAGAGCTAAACATAAATCTGCTGTGTCTAGAAAGATAAAAATTATGTGAGCTAACATCGTCTCTCAACTCTTTGTATGTAAGATCTGATCTTCAATCGCTTTTCACTGGATCTGCATAAGGCATTTATGAACGCTGATATTCCTTTCTGGAAATTGGGAAATCCTCTTTGAGAAACTTCTTGTCTAAGTATACAAAAGAACAAGTGTCAAATGAATCAACACTGCGGAAAAGTTACGTTAAAGTCTGCTACACAAACGTCTTTCAAAAAATTAGGGAATAAATGTGTAGGAAGAATTTTTGGGTATCTATTGATGAGACGACTTATGTCTTGGGGATGTAGTGTAGTGTGCGTGCCGTAAGCGCCATGTAACTGGCGCCAAAATTGTTGCCACACTCCACAATTAATTAAACAATTAACGACAATTATCTTTGCTAATTACGTATACAATCTTATTTTCTTAAAATCTTAAAACAGGGAAAAGCAAAAGAACAGAAAGATGTTAGGCATTCTCTTCGCGCTGATTCAGTTCCTTCCAGCTGTCTTTATTTTTTCCTTAGGATGAAATATTGTGTCTACTCCATCCTCTTTCAGCCAGCTGTCTGTCTGCTTCAAGAGGCAGTTAAACTATAACCTTCCTCGTCTGAGAAGATAATATTTTTCTTTTTACGAGAAAAGAAACAGATTCTCACTTTTGGTTCTCACAACCTTAAATAAATAGAAACGACAGGAATAATCTGAATTTAATTTAGTTTACTAGCCAGCAATATATTCGATAACTCTGACACTAAGTCCCATTTCCTCGCAACACAACCACAAGTGTTCTATTATAAATTTGATTACTCACACTGTATTTGGACATTTTCGTAATACAAACTGTCATCGTACTTAAGTTATTATTTTTACAGCGTACTTGTAAAGTTTGAACTTTTAAACTCTCTAATTTTATTGGAAATATAACCTTTCGTCTGCTGACCCTCCGGGGGAATTCCAACTTAGTTCTCGAAGAGGCACGAGCTCCGTGCTCGTTGTCCCCTTCGGGGGAATTGGGAATTAGGAATTGGGGAATTACAATCTAACTGTCGAAGTGGCGGGAGCTTCGTGTTCGTTGCCCCCTTCGGGGGAGAACTCCAGCGAACTTCAAGACGTGAACATGCCGTCCGCAGTCTAACTTCGACTTACGCCGGAACGTTGACACACCGACTTCAAGTCCGTTCTTCGGTCGGGAGAAACTTTGTTACATCCTTCACCGACCTGTGATATTTTGTTGTGTCGGCAGTAACTGTTAATTCCATCATAGGGCGTATGAACGGTACTCTTCCACCACGGTCATTTCATTAAGATTCACCATTTTAGACGAGCAGTGTGTGTTATCGCCAATCCATTCATAATTGCTCACTACAACTGGACAGTACCATTTGTCTCATTGTGAGTATGCAGTTAATCCAAAAACTTAGTTACTACTAATCAGATTCTGTCTATCTAATCTGAGAACTGACTCTGCACGGATCTCTTCAAGATCTCTCATTAACTCTAACTGTTTGTGCTCCTGAACGCTTCCTAATGCAATATTAGTTAACCTACGCTAATGCTGATTTACGTATCTCTAGAACACCTCATGTAGGAAATCACTTGTGTTGTATCAAGTCCACGAACTTACTCGAGCCTACCAATAAAACTCTTTCTAACTTGAACTTGCGTCGTTTACGTCATTTAAAATTCTCAATACTTGTTTTTGGCGAACATTTCATCATCTTTCTTAAGATCTCTATTAACGCATCAACATCGACGTGCCAATGATGTAGTCTACTGGAGAAAGCAGATGACCTGTGGAATGAAATCCCGTTGGATGTAATTCTATTCTGGGAACTGCGTTCTACCATTCGTCCCACCTCTATTCCATCACCCATCCAGGAGAAGACCAGCCTGTGCGAAGTTCCAATTTTCCGAAGACTTCTAGTCCTGTACGAAGCTCAGTGACGACATCGTCTTACACGAAGTCCTGACCATCGTCCGTCTATCCTGCTCTTGTATTTCAGCCGCTCTAAGCACAAGTGAATAAATTATGGCAATAGTGTTCTTGAGTGCTTTTAAGTGATTGTGCTACCTGATGTGTACGAAATGGCTACAGCAACGTCGAGGTAACCCCAGAGTCTTCCCATCTCGACTTGGAGTGCCTGGAGGTAGGACCACGGACCTCAGGTGGGTTACCACTGTTTATTTAATATTTTCATGTACCTATCATTTGCATTTCTTTTTCCATTAAGTCGCATAACTGTAAATGGGATCACCTACCAAGTAGTTTCAAAATTACTTTGAAACCTTTTAGTTGCTTTAATATCGTTTGTGTGAATGTTGACAGAGCGAATGTCCAAACTGGCTGATAGCAGTGGTATTCCAACTCGCTGAAGCCTACACAGTAATATTAACGTACTCGTAATCATTCATTCTCTTGCGTGCTAACTAAACTCGTCCTCATTCTAACGAAAGCGCCTCACTTTAGTTATCTGTATTGCTACGGGACCCTAAAGCTGTCCCCTTGACGAGTGGTCATTCGATAGCCTATTTGCTTGAGATGGACATACGCGCCTTTGCGCCCTGATTCGATTGCTATTGAAATTGTATGCTAATAAATCATCTACCACCCGAGTTGCATAGCTCGTCTTTGATACGGACTGATTTAAAGTCCCAATATAAACAGCCTTTTCCAAGGCTACCTCTTGCTCTTAAGTATCATTATTGTGTGGATAACAACCCCCACCACCAAGACATAAATTGGGTGGCATGCGGAAGGGATTGATACCATCACCGACTCCCACACATAATTTGGTAGCTACAGTGAGATTCGAACCCTGGCCAATATAAATGGTGGCCCTGATGTGAATTATTCTTGTTGTGCTATATTTATGATCTGGCGGTATCTCTTAGCTATCGTTCTCTGTCGGTGTCTTCACACCCTGTTAGTACGCCCATAAATTAGTTAAGCTCTCGTGTACGTTAAATCAATATTTTTGGATTCTACCAGAGCTTACTTGGGAGCGTGAACAAACTATTCGTTGTTCTTTGAATGCAAATGACAGAAGTGGTGTTCTTACAATTTCCTAACACTGAAAATCCTACCAGTCGACCACGAAGGTCTAGTTTCCTTTGAGATCGTTCGTGGGCGGGACAGAAAATGGTGGCATCTCGGTGACATGCGATACCCCGCGTCACACATAATTTTGGTAACAACTTGTGACAGCGAAAAATTTAATCTACCTTTTAAATTGTTATATTGTGGTTATTTAATCCTGTAAATTTTGTTAAAATTAAGTAAAGTGTGTTTCAAAGTAAATTAAGTTAAGTTGTGTGTTTTTGAATAGTTTGCACACGTAATCCAAAAGGTTTATTTTATTCATTTGAAAATCACAAGGTAGTTGTATGATAGAGATACAACAAATCTATCTTTTTGCTTTTGTAGACGTGAACTTAACTATACATTCTTTTTACAAATTTAATAGAGTTAGGTATAACTTCATTTCAGAACTTATTGTTTCTATCTTTGCAAGCTAAGATAACACCACTCAGAGAAACATCTTGTTAGTTTGTTCTCCCCCCCCCCCCCGTTGTAGTTGTAAATAAATAAAAACAAGATCAAAGAAGGTTCACACCTAGAAATAAAATTAAAAAAAAGTGACCGCGATAGGGAGTTTTCAATCTTTTGGACAGAAAGCCTCTCCTTTTGCGTTCGCCGTCATCCCACGGCTGTAAAGAAGAAAAAAAGAGGAAAACGAAAAACAAGCGGAACGAAATACTTGTTTCCCTCCGTAACCATTCGAAGTAACGATCTGTTTTCTTCCAACTGGTGAAGTTACTTTCTTCTTCCTAGTAATATTAATAAGAAGGTATAACAGTAGTAAAAAAACGGAGGCGTAAGAATTCTTAAATCATCCAAGTCAATTGTTGTTATTTGATTCATAGAAAACTTAATTGCTTAAGTCATTGATTATTGAGAGGTGGCTCTGGGGACACCACCAGTTCCAGGACCGTCGCGCATAATAAGTCGACCTCGACCTCTAAAAATACGAAGGTTGGAAGCTGCCCATTGTAAGCATTGGCCTAAGAAAGTTCACGAATGCAAGGACTGTGTGGTCTGTTCCAATAGTAAAAAAAGGAAGAGATCAAATTATGTGTGCTCGGAGTGTAAGGTTCACCTGTGCGTTGATCCATGCTTCGGGGTGTACCACACGCGACAGTGACCCACACGTGACCCTGACCAAGGGAACTGAGTGCATTGTACACAAGCTGTGACCAGGCTGTTGGTATGTACAAGTACTAACTTTCATTTATATTGCATAATTTTACTTCTTTGTCAATGTCTATAATAAAAAAAAGCCATTGGATTGTTACTGGAGATATGTGCAATGTTTCAGAAGAAATATTTATAGTGAAAATACTATTTGATTGTAAGACCTAAACCAAAAAGATTTCGCATTCGGAAGGATTAACGTACATTTTCAATAAAATTCTTTACAAACAAAATTGAAAAGAAAGCGGTTGGGGTGTTTTCGCCCCCAAATTTAGCATTTTTTCTAGATTTTTGATCTTTGGCGCCCCGTGGCGCAAGCCTCAGTTTGTACCAAGCATGTCGAAGGACCCAAAAATTATACTAGGGACTTTCCTTAAGAATATAAAAGTGATTTCATAACTTAGTCGCATTTCGTAACGTCAGAAAAAAATATTTTCTGATACGCTGCAATGACAAATTTTACACATTTTTTCGAATTTGCAAGGTGTCAGAAAATAATTTATAGAAACAGTACTATTTCATTCTAAGACCTCAACCAAAAAGATTTCGCATTCGGAAGCATGTACGTACATTTTCAATAAAATTCCATACAAACAAAATTGAAAACAAGGGGGTTGGGGGTGTTTTCACCCCAAATTTAGCATTTTTTCTAGATTTTTTGATCTTTGGCGCCCTGTGGCGGTCCTCGGTTTGTACCAAGTATCTCAAATGACCCCCAAAATTATAGCAGGGACCTTCGGCAACCAAATGCTTTTTACTTTATGTCTCTGTACGCAATAGAAGCTATTTTAGAAGCTTTTCTTTCATATACTACAAACTATTAAAAATAATTTAAATTTCCCGCGGCATGGAGAAGCGTACAGCCTGCTGGCCGGCAGCAAATTAAAGTTAATAGTGTCATTCTTAGTTTTGTGTTCTTATTATGGGATTGTCACTATATACTTATATGAGTTTTCTTATATCGTGTTAGGGTATGTTCTACTAGAATTTTAATTAGCTTTAGTATGTAGTATTGCTCGAACATACAACAGTACTGCAACCTACCATAGGTTAAGTCAGTGTTGCCAACCCAAAGTAAACTTATTCAATATGAAAGTGTTGCCAACTTTCGAAATTTAATTTTTGCCATTAGCCCTAAGTAAAAAGATGTTTAATTTGTCGGAGCAAGCTATTTTTTTTTCCTTAAGGGGCGTCGACTGTAGTGTGCCGTAAGCGCCATGTCAATTGACGCCAAAATTGTTGCCACACTCCACAATTAATTAAACAATTAACGACAATTACCTTTGCTAACTACGTATACAATCTTATTTTTCTTAAAATCTTAAAACAGGGAAAAGCAAAAGAACAGAAAGATGTTAGGCATTCTCTTCGCGCTGATTCAATTCCTTCCAGCTGTCTTTATTTTTTTGGATGAAATATTGTGTCTACTCCATCCTCTTTCAGCCAGCTGACTGTCTGCTTCAAGAGGCAGTTAAACTATAACCTTCCTCGTCTGAGAAGATAATATTTTTCTTTTTAGGAGAAAAGAAACAGATTCTCACTTTTGGTTCTCACAACCTTAAATAAATAGAAACGACAGGAATAATCTGAATTTAATTTAGTTTACTCAAAGGTTAAAAAGGTTATTTTACTAGCCAGCAATATATTCGATAACTCTGACACAAAGTCCCAGTTCCTCGCAACACAACCACAAGTGTTTTATTATAAATTTGATTACTCACTCTGTTTTTGGACATTTTCGTAATACAAACTGTCATAGTCCTTAAGTTATTATTTTTACAGCGCACTTGTAAAGTTTGAACTTTTAAACTCTCTAAATTTTATTGGAAATATAATGTGTCTGTCGTGTCATGGTATAATTGAACCTGTCTTAGTAAATTGTACTTTCTGTAACCAGACGTGCCTCTTTGTACACATGAGGTCAAATGTCAACCTCCTAAGGTTATCAGGGTTTTGTATAAACAAATTTTCCCATGTAAAGGAAGCTTTTAGGATACGCCCTCCGCCTGCTTGCGCAGCCGCAGAAACTCGAATTCGTCTTATAGATAATTAAAAATCCAATCAGGTAACACCCTGGTTTACTCCTGTATTCACATGTCCCTACCCTAGTGCCGTGTGAAAATGAGATGGGCAAACAAAAAGTGAGTGCACCTCTTTTCGAAAAGGGAATACAATGTCGAACATCGAGGGGCAGACCTCTCGTCTGCTGCCCCTCCGGGGAATTGCAAATTAGTTTTCGAAAAAGCACGAGCTCCGTGCTCGTTGCTCCCTTCGGGGGAATTGGGAATTAGGAATTGGGGAATTACAATCTAACTGTCGAAGAGGCGGGAGCTTCGTGTTCGTTGCCCCCTTCGGGGGAGAACTCCAGCGAACTTCAAGACGTGGACATGCTGTCCGCAGTCTAACTTAGACTTACGCCGGAACGTTGACACACCGACTTCAAGTCCGTTCTTCGGTCGGGAGAAACTTTGTTACATCCTTCACCGACCTGTGATATTTTGTTGTGTCGGCAATGACTGTTAATTTCATCATACGGCGTATGAACGGTACTCTTCCACCACGGTCATTTCATTAAGATTCACCATTTTAGACGAGCAGTGTGTGTTATCGCCAATCCATTCATATTTGTTCACTACAACTGGACAGTACCATTTGTCTCATTGTGAGTATGCAGTTATCCAAAAACTTAGTTACTACTAATCAGATTCTGTCTATCTAATCTGAGAACTGACTCTGCACGGATCTCTTCAAGATCTCTCATTAACTCTAACTGTTTGTGCTCCTGAACGCTTCCTAATGCAATATTAGTTAACCTACGCTAATGCTGATTTACGTATCTCTAGAACACCTCATGTAGGAAATCACTTGTGTTGTATCAAGTCCACGAACTTACTCGAGCCTACCAATAAAACTCTTTCTAACTCGAACTTGCGTTGTTTACGTCATTTAAAATTCTCAATACTTTCTTTTGGCGAACATTTTATCATCTTTCTTAAGATCTCTATTAACGCCTCAACATCGACGTGCCAATGATGTAGTCTACTGGAGAAAGCAGATGACCTGTGGAATGAAATCCCGTTGGATGTAATTCTATTCTGGGAACTGCGTTCTACCATTCGTCCCACCTCTATTCCATCACCCATCCAGGAGAAGACCAGCCTGTGCGAAGTTCCAATTTTCCGAAGACTTCTAGTCCTGTACGAAGCTCAGTGACGACATCGTCTTACACGAAGTCCTGACCATCGTCCGTCTATCCTGCTCTTGTATTTCAGCCGCTCTAAGCACAAGTGAGTAAATTATGGCAATAGTGTTCTTGAATGCTTCTAAGTGATTGTGCTACCTGGTGTGTACAAAATGGCTACAGCAACGTCGAGGTAACCCCAGAGTCTTCCCATCTCGACTTAGAGTGCCTGGAGGTAGGACCACGGACCTCAAGTGGGTTACCACTATTTATTTAATATTTTCATGTACCTATCATTTGCATTTCTTTTTCCATCAAGTCGCTTAACTGTAAACGGGATCACCTCCCAAGTAGTTTCAAAATTACTTTGAAATCTTTTAGTTGCTTTAATATCGTTTGTGTGAATGTTGACAGAGCGAATTCTAATCGCTCCTCTTTTTTGGTGAATTGTTAATTATATTTGATTTCCAAGATCTATTTTAATTCGAGCGGTAATCTCGTGTTTAATGGTAACGATATAATGTGTTCTGATGTGAAACTTGTTAAGTATTCTAAACTGGCTGATAGCAGTGGTATTCCAACTTGCTGAAGCCTACACACTAATATTAACATACTCGTAATCATTCATTCTCTTGCGTGCTAACTAAACTCGTCCTCATTCTAACGAAAGCGCCTCACTTTAGTTATCTGTATTGCTACGGGACTCTACCGCTGCCCCCTTGACGAGTGGTCATTCGATAGCCTATTTGCTTGAGATGGACATCCGCGCCTTTGCGCCCTGTTTCGATTGCTATTGAAATTGTATGCTAATAAATCATCTACCACCCGAGCTGCATAGCTCGTCTTTGATACAAACTGATTTAAAGTCCCAATATAAACAGCCTTTTTCAAGGCTACCTCTTGCTCTTAAGTATCATTATTGTGTGGATAACAACCTCCACCACCAAGACATAAATTTGGTGGCAAGCGGAAGGAATTGATACCGTTACCGACTCCCACACATAATTTGGTAGCTACAGTGAGATTCGAACCCTGGCCAATATAAATGGTGGCCCTGATGTGAATTATTCTTGTTGTCCTATATTTATGATCTGGCGGTATATAAATACTTGTTGCTCTTGGCTATCGTTCTCTGTCGTTGTCTTCACACCCTGTTAGTACGCCCATAAATTAGTTAAGCGCTCGTGTACGTTAAATCAATATTTTTGGATTCTACCAGAGCTTACTTGGGAGCGTGAACAAACTATTCGTTGTTCTTTGAATGCAAATGATAGAAGCGGTGTTCTTACAATTTCCTAACACTGAAAATCCTACCAGACGACCACGAATGTCTAGTTCCCCTTGAGACCGTTCGTGGGCGCGACAGTACATTGTTGATATTATGCTTGGGACATGCAATGTTAATGAAACGTCAATATATATATAAACAATACCGTAGTACAACAATAGTAAGAAATTTGAAATTCTAGACCAGGTGGCTTTGAAGTTAGCAGTAGCTTGTTTACTCTAATATATATATATATATATATATATATATATATATATATATATATATATATATATATATATATATATATATAATTGCCTACAGCACATTTGCGTTCTTTTAAACGATTGGTTTTCAGCCACTAAACAAGTTGGTTAAATTAAAACTAAATTTCCGAACTGGAAGGATGCCACAAATGAATTCACTAGGCACGAAAATATATTCTATTATAAGGTATGTTCAGAGAAAGCTTCAAATTTATTTCACGAAACTGATGCTGCTCAAGACTAAATCAAGTTACATATTGACATAAAAGCAGAAATCGAAAAGAGGTTTGAGTCCAATTATAAATACTATCATTTTATGTGGAAGACAAAGGTTGGTCGTAACAGGGCCACACAGATTCTGCCATTTGCAAGAAGAGACGTCTAAGGATGAAGACAATTTTAAGGCTTTACTTAGGATTAGAGAGGAAAGTGGAATGACACGCTAAAGAAGCACTTAGAAATGTCGGGAAAGAATGCTACTTGCGTAAGTCTAACGGAATAACTGCAGCCCGGAATATATAATTCTGCGAAAAAATGTACCGGACATGAACAATTCAAAAGACAAACGAAAAAAATAGACATATATAACATGCAATAATTTTGCCCAATAAAAAGTTTTACTGATCTTATTATGTAGACCAAAACCGCTTCAAAGTTTGTATTTATCGGGTATCCATTTTCAGGAGCAAAAACAGTCCTAAATTTTACTTCGCAATAAACTCGTCACGTGCTCTGTTGCAGCAACACCTATCGATATAATGAAATACTTAGCATATCAACAAATAAATATATACTTACAAGGGAAGTATCAATGAGCTCATATCGAAACCTACCGTAAAATTTCACTCAGAGGAAGGAAGTCCCACAGAAAGACCACACAAAAAAAGCAGCTGTGTTTTTGAAGTGGAATTAACCAAAATGGCAGATGAAATGTCGGGTATCCCTGTCGATAATTGCACAATACGTTCAGTACCACCCCTTGTAAACTGCCTGACGTCAATAACAACAATGTGGGTACATACTATACGTAAGGGGAAGTCGTATGGTAAGGTGAACCTTGACGGCAGCCATCTTGAAATCTGCCATCTTGAATGCAGGTCAAGTTTTGTAAATGGGAATAGGGCAATATGATACATGATTTTGGGCTAGAATTTAAGCAGAAAAACAATGGTAGCAATAGTTTTAAGATACGTGAATTTGATAAAAACTTACAGGCATATTTATTGTGTGTTTCCATGTGCACAACTCCCGAATGAAGCAGCTGTCCAACAATTTGTAAAATACAAAAATATAGGAAACACCCTCTATATTTTCCCACTTTGTCCCAAATGTTGTAGAGCAAAACCTCACACTTGTAGGAGATTAGTCGGCAAATTTGCTCCAAATTTGTTGAGATACAAGCCGGACAAAACGAAAATTCCTTTGGAAAAGTACAAAATAGTTTAAACACCATGTATATGTTTTCTGGTGATTTGTTTGAAATTATGGTGGTCACAACTAGATACTTTTGAAAGACTACTCTGAAAATTTGGTTCAAACCGGTTGAATAAGAGCGGAGACAGACCAAATAATACGAAAATTTAGCAAAAATCACTGAGAACAAAATCCTTATATTAAATGCTGTATGTGCAATTTTCCTCTGATCTGTCTCAAATTTTAGTAAGCAGAGACAATACATCTAGAAGGTTACTCAGTGAGTTTGATCTAAATTGTTCTCGTTAACCAGTACTTCGTACCTCTTAATTATCAACTGACTGGGAATAGAGGCATGCGTCTAACAAAGCTCAAATCAACTAGTTCCTAGATATGTCAATAGATGGCAGCCTGCTTCATGTCGAATTCATACAGTACCCATAGCAATAGTACAAACATTTCAAGCATATGGTTTGTTTCAGACATTTCGCGCTACACTGTGCTATGAATAAGTAATTGTAGGTAAAGCCTTCCGTGAAAATCTGTTCCGTTATGAACCCAGTAAATATTCTCCAGTTTGCATTGCGTCATTTTCATGAGCAATGGATTTCAGTGTCAGCAACAATAACCTGTGAAGAAAAGCAAATGGGGCAGCTGTGATAAACTTATTTGTGCATTATTTTTGGCGTATCCAGTTCAGACAATTTATTTTCCTTTTATTTTAAAAAGACTACTACATTCACAACAGCGCTATGCATACTCGCACGGGTAGCGACGTCCTGCAGACGATATGACTATGGCCTTGGCAACCAATGGCAGCCAATCACAGCTTTACCTGTGATTACGTCATCTGGTAGGTGGAGCCCACGCAAACTGCGAGAGCATGAGAGAATCCGCGGGAAGCAATCTCAATTGGAGCCCCGGAACCACGAAGCTAACAGGTTGTGATCAATGCTGCACCACTAAATTGATTTGAAATCTATAAAATTAATATCAACGTTCATCTGAGGTAATTTAGCTTAACAATACATTTTTATTAGTTTATAAATGTATATGCCCATCTGAAGGAATATGTAAGTATGTTAGTTTATTAAATATTAGACTCAATTTTTGCGTATTATTCGCTATAGTTGCGTCTTTAAGATTCCGCCTCATGTTCTTTGCCATGTGTGCATGGTGCAATGTATTGATACGGATGCAATTTTAGTGTTTAATTGAATGTTCGATGATGCTGTTTCTTGTCTTAATTTAAGGTCATTACTTGAATTTTCTTCTATGTGTAGTTAGCGGTGGAAGAAGGTATCATTTGTGATAAGTTGTTTCTTCGTTAACGCTCGGAAGAAAAATTCAATTAATGGTTATTTCACGCGCTGTTTGCTCTATTTGGATTGCTATCCTATGGAGTAAATGGTGACACAGCATATCACTGAATTACTCGACAAGCATCGTATAGGTACTAGTGTTTCGTCGGAGATAGTTCTGGACATAGAAAACGAAGACAGTATACAAGTGATTCCTTCCTGTGTGAAGCTCCTGTGCCCAGTGTTTAGCGGTACGGTTCCGTGTTCGATGTTCGAATCCGGGTCTAGTGACATTACCAAATCACCCTGCAAATCCAGTAGTTCAAGCTATGTCCCAAGTCCAGAGAGAAAATAAAAGGACAACATTAGCTATAAGTACAAGAAGAGAGCTGTAACATTTTGGTTGAATAACGGTGGTAAAAAGCGACGTTCGTTACCGGGGTTCGTCAGAAATTTCGTGCAGTGACGTCAGTGCGGCAACTATATGCGTGGAGAAAACAGCTGGAAACTCTGTCTGCAAACCCTATCGAATATATATATATATTTAAAAAAATGATGTATGAGAAATTATATTCTCGTTTTGTAGATGCTCGACAAAACAAGCGCAGTGTCAATGATGCGGAATGTGGGCTTTGGATATTGGCAAGGAACTTGTAATTGGCAGGTGTAAATTCAGCGCATCCTGAGCGTGGCCAAACAGCTTCAAGAAACATTTCCGAATTAAAAGCAGGAAAATCACAAAATTCATATCTCGCGCTTACCCATATGATGAAGAAGAAATAGACAGAGCCGCACAACAGTTCGTGGAGCAGCCAGGGAACAATTTGTGAGCTATACTCCTGCTTCGATTTACAACACGGATCAAAGTGGTTTTGTCTACGAAATGCGATCGAAACGGACCTTGTCTTTTATGGGAGAAAAACTCACACAATCGGTTTCTCAATCGACTAATGCATTGATGCATTCATACACAATAATGCCCACTATTACTATGAATGGTTCCCTTCTTCCAAAATTATTTGTTGTGCTTCAAGAGTCAAGTGGAACCCTTGGTCCCAGAGTTTCCGAACAAATATTTCAGGCTGACAATCTCAATGTCACTGCAACTAAATCTGGGAAAATGGGGAAATCAGAGTTGAAATGTTGGTTTAAAGAAGCGTTTTTCCCTTTCTGTGCAGAACAGTCTGCTCTGCTTCTACACTCTTGGACAGCTTACAGTGATACCGTTTGTCTTGAAGACTTCCTCCAAATAGTACTATTACTCTTCTCCAGATACCTCCCGGTGCCACAGGGAAAATTTAGCCATTGGACAAGTTTTTTTTTTCGACAGTGGAAGGCTCTTTACCGTTGATTGACAGAAATTTTGATCTCGAGAGACGATATTAATTTTGAAGTTTACCACAGGGACAATATACTTAAACTGCAGTCTTGCATTCATTTCCAGTTTTCCTCTCCGCAGTTCAGGGACATGATTTTATAATCATGGTATGCAATTGGGTACACACAAGAGCGGCCTCCTGCGTTCATAGTGCCAGTACAATATTGCCTCCAGACCACTACACGCGAATGTGAAGGGCAGTGTGAGAACGAAGTTCTTATGCGTTGTGCCTGGCGTCAACGGAATTTGTGTTTCTCTCATTCCATCGATGAGCCTCATTTCTGCTTTTCTTTCGTCCCTCATCGAAATGCATTGTGGAACTATCAAGTAGGAGTTACATTTCAATAGCGACAACTTATTTTTGGACAGCTGCTTCACTCGGGAGTTGTGCACATGGAAACGTACATAATAAATATGCTTTACCAAATTTACGTATCTTAAAACTATTGCTACCATTGTTTTTCTGTTAAATTCTAGCCCAAAATCATGTATTGCCCTATTCCTATTTACAAAATTTGACCTGCATTCAAGATAGTGGATTTTAAGATGGCTGTCGTCAAGGTTCACCTTACCATACGACTTCCCTTACGTATAGTATGTACCCACACTGTTGTTATTGACTTTTTATTATTAACAGGCCGTTTACAAGGGGTGGTACTGAACGTATTGTGCAATTATCGACATGGATAAGCGACATTTTAATCTGCCATTTTGGTTAATTCCACTTCAAAAACGCAGCTGCTTTTTTTGTGTGTGGTCTTTCTGTGGGACTTCCTTCCTCTGAGTGACATTTTACGGTAGGTTTCGATATGAGCTCATTGATACTTCCCTTGTTAGTATATCAATACGTTAATATAGACCACCAGTTATAGTGAATGGTGGATTTAGTGATTTCTGCAAATACACAAAATTTGTACTAAGATGAAGTAATGTAAATTCACGGTAAAAAAAAAAAGTTATTATATTTATATTAGTATTTTATTTACTTTTGCTGGTGAAATCAATAATGATATTATCCCATTCTCTGTCTAAATTGCCTTTACCAGTGTTCTAATATAATATGTCTCAAAAATATTTCTTTCAGTTAACGATGAACCGCGGTACAAATTCATAGTATACACGTTTAGTTTTAGTAGGTAAGTCAGAAATGACTTTCTTATCCTCTCGAGACTCCCTTAGGTGCTCCTTTAATTTAATGTCAATATCAACCTTATCGCACCAATATCTAGGGTCGGCAATTCTACCTAAGAATCATTTTTTATTTCATAAATATGGCATGTATGAATGCATGGTTTCTTCATTGAAGGCACTGTAATCAAAAGAAAGAAAAACACCAACCCTTATTTGATTTTGTATGTGATATATTCTGAAAAGGGGAATCACTGAGCCGAAAAGAAGAGGACGTCCATCTGAGTCGCCAAACGCTGGTCGATCAAAGCTGAAGAGAGTAGCAAAAGCGCCCCGTTCTGTGGCTGACGTACGGTATGATGGGGTTGGTCATGGGTCAGAAATTGTAGCAGATAAAGCAAGATGAAAATTGTGTATCAAACGTTACAGTAGAATAAAGTGTGAAAAATGTAACGTTTCACTTTGCCTGAAGAAGAAGAAGAATTGCTTCAAAGCGTTCCACGTAAAATGATTTTCATTTTGCCTGAACAAGGAGAAGAATCGCTTCGTAGAATGATTTCCATGTAATTATGTAAAAATCAGCAAAATATGTCAGAGCAATTATCAATATTGTCAGGTTTGTTTATGTAACAGATTAATAAAGAATAATAATTATAATGACATTCTTTAATCATTTTCTATTCTCTATGCATCACAATGTCCCAATGATGCCATTTAGAATCATTCTGAACCGCCCCCCCCCCCACTGGAAATACATTTTTGAGAAAAAAAGTTCATTTTCTTATTTCCTTAGCCTACGGCTATTCAATGCGTTCGCAACGCGTTTTTATGACTCATGCGTACGCTTGGAATACGCCAAGCATGTATTTAAATGTAAATGGCTAATCACAATGCGCTGCAAATGTAAAAGCAATAAAAACGCGCACAATACGTCGGCTCGAGCGTATTTGGTGCGTTTCGGAACAACAGACCGCCTGCTGTTTGGGAATCAGTAAAAGATGTCTAAAGGAAGGAAAAAAGGAAAGCCGTGTTGCCAGGTAAGGGAACTGTAAGAATCTAATCTCGGGTATGAAAGAAGATAAACAAGTGTATCGTATTCCACGTTTAAGCTTAGATCACGTAGAATACCGAAAACAATCAGTGACATAAGAAATGTACAAACGTTGTTAAATACATTATACTGAAGACATTGTGCTTAAAATGTACGTTTAAATCAAGTGTATATGCATTTAACTTGTTTACTTTTCTGTTTATAGTGAAACAGCTATAGAAAAGATGGAAGTCTCTCCGGGATGCGTTTAAACGTGAATTAAATACTCAGAAATCACAGCCAAGTGGAAGTGGAGGAAAGAAAAGAAAGTATGCTTTCTTCAACGAACTTCTGTTCTTATCTGACACAATGGCAGAGAGGGAGGCAAGAACAAATTTAAATTTGACTTGAAGAAAGTAGTGACGCATGTGATGACGCACAGAACAAAATAAGATGCCTGAATGCGCCGGATAATGAAAGTGGATCACGCGGGAAGAAATGAAAATCGGGCTCGTTTGAATATAAAGTAATCGTTACCTGCAAGAAGCCAAAAAAACGGACTGTGATTATGTGAATGGTGACAAGGAGTTTGCCTTATCATTAGTACCTATGCTCAGAAAGCTGACTGACCACATTAACCTAACTGTTCGGTCGCAAATACTAGATGTAATCAAGCAGGCATTAATTTCTTCTGTCGTATCTTGGCACCTTCCCTACCTTTTCGCGTATTATTTTTCTTTCATTTTTTCTTTTTTTCTTTTCTCTCTCCACTGATTAGTGTTCTGTAATTACATCTACTAATGTCAATAACTTTTATGACACAGGCATCGAAGAATGTAATAAACTCATTAACTGATAAGGAAATGTCGCATCATAGAGCAACAAACGGATTATTGAGAAGCAACGACACTACATGTATGTGTGACTAAGAGTGTTGACCGATGCATGTGAAGACATTGTGAAGTACTCAGAGATAAGAGGTGCAATGTTCTTAAATTTGTTTGTTAAAAATTATTGTAGAAAGATAGTAATGACATGTATCATAATCATGTGATGTACGAACACCAGACTCTCGCATGAGGCTTACGTCAATGATGTCCAAATAGGAGAATATAAAACCTCCAGAAGGAACCACCTTCGTCACTTCTCTTCACCCCGATTCTCAGCCCGTCAACTTCGTATTCTTACTTCATTAGAAGAGGTCCGGTCTGTCACCTGCGGTTGTGTCTAGTTGGACTTAGTCTGTCAAACGCTATATCATTCATGTATACCTCTCAGTGAGAGTCTATGTTCAATCAGCCTGTGTACTTTCTTGTAAATCTTTATTTTCTGAACTGTACAACTTCTCCGACCAATAAATTCCAACTTCAATCAAGTTTATATCTACGTTTCATCTCTCTGGAACATTGTTGTACTCTATCCGTGAGTCGAACTAGTGATCACCCGACGCCAGTAGAAGAGACGTCGCTCGGGGCTACACTTCCAACCAAATCCCACAGTATACCACTCAACATACATATCCACCACGTACTATTGCCAACATCTGCACAAATCTCATAGAAACCGAAGCTGGGCTCCTAGAACGCGTCAGCGTACCAACACAGCACCTAATAACGCTAACGAAATTGCTGTTCTGGTAGCTGTAGCGCACAATCCGGAAATGAGTGTACGACAGATTGAACGCGGTTCTCGAATAAGCCGCAGTAATGTGCGGATAATTTTGCATACGCATACGTTTCATATCTCACTGCACCAAAAACTGCACGGAAATGACATTGTGTTCTGCCTTTTTGCACTTCAGCGGTTGCAAGATAATCCAGCATTTCTAAGTAATACTTTGTTTACGGATGAAGCTTCGTTCAACAATCATGGTAATTTGAATCTCCGGAACATGCACTACTGGTCCGTGCAAAATCTCCCTCACTGGCTTTATATTATTGGTAATCGTATTGTAGGTCCGTATTTTCGTCAGGAAACATTAGACGGGCAGCGATATGCATCCTCTCCGCAAGACACTTAACCGTTTCTCATAAAAGACCTGGGTTTGGAATCGCGTCAATCAATGTGGTGCCCCGCACACTTCGCACACACAGCATATCCAGAGCAGTT
Organism: Thermobia domestica; assembly: GCF_964235325.1. Classification (NCBI taxonomy): domain Eukaryota; kingdom Metazoa; phylum Arthropoda; class Insecta; order Zygentoma; family Lepismatidae; genus Thermobia; species Thermobia domestica. The sequence continues at coordinate 291,920,817 of NC_137458.1, read as the reverse complement.
TTGGATGCAAACAGGTGGATAGGGCGAGGTGGACCAGTGCCATGGGCAGCTCGGTCCCCCGACTTGAAGCCATTAAGCTTCTTTTTTGGGCGCAGTGAAAGGTTGAGTGTATCAGAAACTTCCAACGACATGCAGGGGCGTCGTTAAGGGAAGGTAAAGGGAGAGCCCCCCCTCCAAAGTTACCAATTTCTTAAGAAGTTGGCAAACTCGATGGACAGGAAAAGCTGAATCTGTAAAAACTATTAGCACATCGCTTGAGCTTATTTTTAACGTTTTGGAAGAAATTTCTAATCAAGATGAATTTGAATTCAGGAACCAGATTACAAGTGTACTGTCTCTACAAGAAAATCAAAACATTTGATTTCATTCTTAGCTTGTTCATCATGAAAAATATTACGTAGAAGTTAAATATATCAACTGAAACGTTGGATTGACTGCATTGGAGCGATAGAGAGTACAATTAACACTCTAGATGCGATCAGTAATGATTCCACTGGAATGAAGGACTTAATTGAAAGCGCCATCGTATTTGCTAAAAGATATGATGTTGAGGCAGAACATGATTTCCAATTACACCATAGACAAAGAATCCTACCCAAGAGATTACACGAACATGCTCAAACTAAATCTTACATGAATTTAAAGCAGTTCTTCAGAAATGAGTTCAAGATGTCCTAAATACTCTGTGCTGTGGCCTTCGAGAAAATGTCACAGCAATAACAGCTACAATCTTGCCTTTACACTCAATTTTCAAGTTTCCTTTGAGAAAGGAAGTTTTGACAGTGCAAGCAGTGGAAAAGACAGCTAACATCTTTCCCGCCAAATTGAAACCAGATGTTTGTGCTCTTCAGAGTGAGCTGGAGGGTTTGTTTGATATATGTAACGATAAAGGTGTTTCAAGAATGGAATAAGAGATTGACACGGTGGTAGAATGCAAAAAACCTCTAAGCCAAGTTTTCAAACTTTGCCAACTGTAGTAACTGCAGGATATGGAGTGTGTACGAACTAAAGAGCATTTAGCCAATTAAAGTTTGTTAAGGGATATCTCAGATCGACAATGATTAATGGAAGAATGGACAACTTAATATTAAAGTGTGAAAAAGATATTGGTGATAAGGTTAACTTAGGAAACATTATTGATAGGTAGTCTGAGCTAAAACGTAGAAGAATTGTAGTGAAACGAGAATGTCAGAATTCAAGATGACATTCGGATGCTTGGCGAGAAGAAAAATATCGCAAGGAATTTTGAAAAAGGACTTAAATGTGATATATTTTGTAGGCTTTGGATAGGTACGGTACGTTTTAGGTGGCATCAACAATTATTTGTTTGTTTTTTCACAATTGAGAGGTTCAGCGAGAAACTAGGCTAACTGACAATTTTAATTTTGTGAGAAAAAACGGGAGAATGTAAACAACACGTTTGCAAAGGATACGACTCATCTTCATACTTTGGCTTAGTATGCAACAGGGGCGGATCCAGGACGGACTTCTGGAGGGACGTAGCTATTTTCCTTTTACTAAATGAATTTTAGAATTCTTCCGCTACAGGAGTAGGCATAGCTCTCCCCCAATCCTTTCAATGTTCTGTTGTAGAGAGGTTTAAAAGCAGCGATACGAGTCGTGATTAGCCGTCAACTTCTTGTGTTTGAGTCGCGTCGGACGCTCAGCTAATCAAGTGAATACGAGTGTTCGAAGAGTATCAGCCAATCAAGTGCGGAACAGTATTCTGAGATAGTTCTGCACAAGAGACAAGAGATAACGAAAGCGCAGGACAGTCTTCGAAAATATTTCTGTCGCTCTCTCATTGCAATTTCAGGAGCAAGTAAACACCAACTTACAAGCATGTACAGGATGCATATCATTGTGCCTGATTCCACGCCGGCAGGCCCCCAGGCAGATCGAAGTTCGTAGTATACAGGCTTTGCTGACAGTCGCTAGCTAGGGATTCAGACACCTTTCCATTGATCTGCATTACAACCAGGGAGAAGAAGACGTTGTGTGGTTACTTGTTATAGTTTCAGTTTTCTAGAAGAAGAGGAATGTAAGTTTTAGTGAAGTGTTTTAGTTTTATTTATTTATTTATTCCCTATTTGCTGGTAAATAGTGTTAATTGCACATTTGAAAAATGGATCGTTTTGTAGCAAGAACGAAAAAAGTGCAGAATGAATCTTCTATGTCAGTGATTAACAATAGGGATACATACTCCATCGTTCGATTATTTTGACGTTACAATCCACTACTTGCACAGCGGACAGTGAAACATCTCTAAACGGACACCTCTATAACGTGAATACTTTTTTTTGTCCCTTTCTGGAAAAAACATGTGTGTTGTTATGGGAGAGAACACTCCCTTTTACGGACACCTCTCATTTACGGGCAAATAGTCATGTCCTATTGATGTCCGCTGAGAAATTAACTAAATCTATTATGCGATAAAAGGCTAAACAATTTATTGGTTATATGTAATCAACTCTTAGCCATTTCTGAATTGTTGCAACTGTATTGCTGAGTTGAGTTGACTATCATTCAGCGTATCTTTACAGCAGCACGGCTGTATGACACCTGGACCTGCAATTTAAGGTGAAATCCGACCTACTGTCGTTCAATGCTCTCCCACCGGGAATCGAACTCGAGACTGTGCACCAAATGCAAGTGCACTACACCAGCAGGGAGGGCTGCAACTGCATTGTGACGAGCTGTCAGTAGTTCATTGTTGGAGCACAGAAACAAGGAACGTAAACAGAGAGAAAATGAATGAAAGCTGTTAACCAGAAGGGTTACGGGGGGGGGGGGGAGAAGCTCAGGCTGCAAGGTGTTTAAATCCACCACTGATTAAAATAAGTTGGTTTTCGCCCAACTAACCCTACATATAGCAGATCCCTTGTTCCTGTTTACAGTAGTTGAGCCCCACAATGTTTTCTTCGTGTCGGCGCCTATGCGCGAGTGTATACGATATTAACCATTGTGTGATTGAAGCAGTATGATTGCTGTTTATCTAAGATATCGCATAAACAAGACTTTAACCTCTTATTTATTTATTTTTCCATAATACCCGGATGTACGCTGTAAACACGAGAGACGCGAGTGTTTTACGCTCCTCGAAAACGTGTGTTATTTTGTTGAAATAAACTCTTTTTCCTTTTATAAACATTATACACATTCCTATAAAGTTTTGGACAGTGAATCAGTGAACTTTTGCTCTTCTGTGAACTGTGAATAGTGAGAGAGAGAGAGAAAAAAAGTGGCTGTGTTGTGTGCACGTTGCCACAAGGTCTACCCACAGAAGGTTATCTGGTAACTTTTGTCCACCAGATGGCAGGCAAGTACTCTCGCGTCATCAAGTATGCCAAACTTTCCCATGGCAGGCAAGTACTCTCGCGTCATCAAGTATGCCAAACTTTCCCGCCTTTTTCTAGCAGATGAACATTACGGACAAACTTTTCTTTAGTGAAAAACATCTGAAGTGTCGTTTCGTAGTTTATTTTATTTTTTTTTTTTTTTTTATTTACTTATCAATGAAACAAAATTTATTTTAAGAGGAAGAAACATCCTGTGACTGAACTTTGTGTTTAGAAAGTAGGCCGAATTGCAATAGATTTACGTGAGTGGTGAGTGAGTGACTGTTTTATTTGAGTGGCGGAGTGAGTGATATTATTTTAGGTGAGAGACTCAATTTATTTGTATTTATGCATGTAGTATATGTCATAAATAATGACCGGAACAATCTGTAGTGTCACAATTTGTAAAAGCAATGCGGTACAGGCACAAAAAACCAGCGAAAAGATATATTTTTAATGTTTTTCTAGTGATAAGAACATGAGAAAAATATGGGTTCAAAAATGTCACCGAAAAGACTTCTTTGATAACATTAACAAGCGAGTTTGTAGTAAACACTTTACACCTGATGATTTTGAGGACGCACTGATGGCTAAATTGACGAACAGCCTACCAAAACGTTTAAAGAAGAACGCGGTTCCATCATTAAATTTATTGCCCAGCCAGAGTAATGTGGGATTAGAATTCTCAAGCAAGAGAAGGGAACGGTTTCAGAAGAAGCAAAATAAAGAAATTCTAGAGGAATTTCTTGTTTCATTCGTACCAAGCGAAAGTAGCTGTTCTTCAAATAATATCGAATCGTTGAACGACAATAAATATAGTAAGTTGGAAAATGATTACAACCAATTACTTGAAGAGGCCAAATTGCTGAAAGAAATATTAAAAGATGAGGAGATGCAAGTGAAGATTTTGGGAACTAAGAATTAGGAAGTGGAATCTAAAATTTTACAGAACGAAAAACAACTTGACCAGAGAATAAATGAAATTTTAGAAGAGTATTAAAAAAAAAAAAAAATCAAATAGACATTCTCAGAAAGAAAAAAACGAAAGCGCGATGGTCAAATGAGGAGATAGCTAAGGCATTTACTCTCAGATATTTTAGTATTAGAGTGTAGGATCTAATTCTACTGCAGGTTTGGTTGAATTGCAATAAACTTTCACTAAATGTAGAAAAAAAACGTATATATAAGTTTCCGTAAGAAAACAGATATCCATGTAGACCATAATATAAATATTTGTTTTCAAGGTCAACAAATAAGAAGAGTCAGTGAAACTAAATACCTAAGAATAATAATTAATCGGCATCTTGAATGGGGACCACACATAGCATTTTTGTGTAAAAAAATCTTACCAATAATAGGTGTGCTTAATAGATTTAGAAATATATTATCGCCGAACCTTAAAAAAATATTTACTATGCTTATGTACACTCTCATCTAACTTATACGAACATATTATACGGACGTTCGAACAAAAGTGCACTGCGTCCACTACAAATTTTGCAGAATAGGGCATTACGCACCCTCTACAATCTGCCACGCTTAAACCCAAATGTAAATACCTACAGCATGTCTAAAGTATTACTAATAGATTATTTACCTAAAGAATCAGCTATGTATTATATGTTTAATGTTATGAATAATAATGTACATCATAATATAATAGTAAATAAAAATAGTCATTTTCATAATTATGAGACAAGACATAAGGAACAAATACATGCGGAATCTTATTCTTCAAAAACATACGGAACAGGAGGGGTTAAGAATTATCTCATAAAATCCTTCAATGAAATTCCAACTGAATACAAACAGTTGAAATCAAAATCTTTATTCAAAAAAAACGGATAAGAGAGCTATTATGGCAGAAACTAAGAATATGAAGTGTAATTATATAAGGAGCAGCATTTAAAAAAAGTAGCAAGTAAATGGAAGAATAAACTCAACAGATATTACCTTACTTTTATTCTTGTTTATGTATATCTATTATGTATCAGCAATTTAATTTTGTATTTGAATATGTATAAGCAATGTAACTGTATCATCCCTTAAAGTGAGTCCACGACTCGCTGGGGCCTGGAGTCTGATATAAATAAATAAATGGCGGTCTCCCATCTCCCCTAAACAGAAAAAGTTTCGATTTCAAAAATCAAAGGTCAAAGTCATGTTAATCGCTTTCTTCGATAGTGAAAGACTTATTCATCATGAATTCGTTCCACCTGGCACGAATGTTACAGGACAGTATTACGGAGTTCTTGCCTGAATCCGACAAAGAATTCGCAGAGTACGTCCCCGTTTTCGACAGAATGGGAGTTGGTTTCTGCTGCACGACAACGTCCGCATCCACATTGCGTTGCCAGTGAAGCGGTTTTTGGCCAAGCATGAGGTCGTGGAGCTGTATCATCCGCCATATTATCCTGACTTGGTCCCCGCAGACTTTTTTGTTCCCACAACTCAAAACTGTGATGAAAGGAACACGGTTTGTGTATGTTGAAGACATCAAGAAGCACGTGACGTCGACATTGAAGAGCCTTCCGAAAGAGGACTTTAGAAGTTGTTTCCACAACTTATACAGCCGAGCACAGAAGTGTATTACGGCAGGTGGGGATTACTTCAAAACATATTAAAAGGGTATGTTTTTCACATCTGTTGTGGTGTTATTAGAACAGTCCTGAAAATTAATAGCCATACTTTGTATAATGAATATTAGTGGTCAAACCAAAAGTGACCTAGATAGAATTGTAGTTCTCAGCTTCGATGAAGTCAAAGTTTCATCTATTTACGAATATGACAGTAAAGATGATGAAGTTATTGGTCCACACAATTACATGCAAGTATAATGGCAAGAGGACTCTTCAGTAATTGGAAACAACCAGTGAACATAAGCTTTGACGAAAAAATGACCTCAAAAATACTCAACGAAGTTGCTACTGCTTTACACAAGATAAAATATAACGCAGTTGTCTGTGTGTCGGACTGCGCAGGGGGAAATATGGGGCTGTAGAAAGAACTTGGAATCACTCCAGATAACACACACAGTTTCCATCCGGTAACATGCGAAAAATATACTTCTTTGCAGACGCTCCTCATTTTCTGAAGTTAATTCGCAACTGGTTCTTGGATAATGGCTTCGTTCTTGAAGACGGCACCGTGATCACGAAAGAACCTACAGAACATGTAATCAACAATGCTACTAGTGAAATAAGTTCTTGTCACAAACTTACACCATTACATTTGAACTGTGAAAGAAATCAACGACAGAATGTTTTGCTAGTGACTCAACTTTTATCTCACATAGTTGCAACTGCGCTAAGCTGGAAACAATCCTGAGTTAGCACGAAATGTCGCAGCGTTTATTGAATTAATAAGCCAACCCAGTCTGTCAAATGCCTGCAGGTCACCCATATGGAAAAAATTTGGAAATTCAAAATGAATTACTACAAAATGTGATTGATATGGTTACAAGAATGAGATGTACAGGAAAAGCATCTCTCCAAATATTTCAGAAAGGAGTTCTAGTGTCATCAAAATCTCTCTGCAATCTCTATGAAGATATGAAAGAGAAGTACGGCATATCATATCTCCTCATACAGATTAAACCAAGATTGCTTGAAGAACTTTTTCTCTCAAATAAGAACAAGAGAAGGGCTTTATGATCGCCCGTCACCATTTAATGCCCTTTACAGAATACGAATGATTTTATTGAGGAAAGAAAAAAAAATCCTGGATCTGTCCAGAAGCATACAACACACAAAGGAGTGGAGACCAAAGCAAATACCTGTTTGTCAGTGTTCTCAGGCAAGCGAAGATTAAACGACGGGAAATAATTTGTAATCCTCCGATGCAAGGCAAAGAGGATGAAGAAAGTATCCAAAGCAGCTCCTCTCTATCTTCAAACAATACGTTTCCAACTGTAACAACAATGTTGGAAGAGGATGGGTTAGAATATCTTGCGGGATATCTAGCCAAAAAAACACTCGAAAGAATTCCCAGAGCTGGGAGATTACACATACAAAACTCAAGATAATAGCTTTCATTCCTACAGTATACCATCGTGGGTGAGAAGTTTGTCTTTTGGCGGTTTAGTTGAACCTTCTTCTGCTTGGATGGAAAATGTAAAAGAAAAAGAAAAAAAAGAAAGAAAAAAGGACAAACTCTTTCAGCAATATCATGGAAATACGTTTAAATTGAGAAAGCAAACTGCATTTCAATATCAAACTTATTTTCAACGAGCTGCGAGAATTTCCACGTGTGTTGATTAGAAGCTTTTGTGGGTAACGCACTTTCATTCGCGTAAGATTTCTTAATCAATTATATAGAAAAGAAAACGTAGGCCCGTCATTGAAGAGGAAGTTTGGCAGTGACTGTGACAGAAAAAATGTTTAAAAAAATCAAGAAGCTCGTCACATAAATTGGAAAATCGTGGCGAGCAGACTGCACAATATTTTATGTTGTATATATTCAGTGTGTGGCGTTTTTTTTTTTTTAATTTATTTATTTATTTATTTATTTATTTCTGAAAAGTTATATTATACTTTTCGGGAATGATCCAGACGTAACTGTTGCGAATTAAAATTCAATAAACATTTTGTGATCAAAACACTTTTGCGGTAAACTGACTGCACGATATTTTACGTTCATTTGGTGTGTAGTGTTGGTGGTTTTGTGAAACAGTTTATATTTCAAGAAAGAAAATTTCCATGTAACTGTTGCAAAATAAACTGACTCTAATACAAGCTACATTTTGTGGTTAGTGCTTCTTACATCGTCATCGATCGACTCATCTGGAATTGTTCTAGATAGAACACTTCTGAAAGGGAAGCAATAAATAGGTAAATGTTACTAAACACATGTTTAATAATATTTTGTCAGTGTCACCCTGGTTAAAGCAAAAATCCCAGCAAGATTTTTAATCTAGGCCCCCAGAGTTGTTTGCTCCAGCTTATGCTTTTTTTTTCTTTCTTAAATGCACGCAGGAATGCAATGACGAATGTACTTTCCTTTTTTAAAATAATAATAATTATACTTGCTTTATGGAGGCTGCATAATTAAGTGCTTGATAAATACACTTATTGCGTTAGATTCCTAATTATTCTATTAATCAAGGCGTATTATGTCAAGAGTAAACAGCGAAAATGTTTCAAGTTCGATCCTATTGCATGCAGTGATAACAGAAGACGGAAACCCACGTAGCATACTCGGTGACGTTTTCCCGCCTGCTCTCCTATTGGCTGAACGTTATCAGATAACCTTCTGTGGATAGACCTTGGGAATAGTATAGCTGTAGTTAGCACAAGATGGACACCACGCACTGAGCCGCCAACTTGTTCGACGAAAAGTAGTCACTGGAAAGCGCGGACAAGGAAGAAATCACCTTGCTCTAATTGGCGGAAGCCGAACTACTACCTCGCTCGTGATTGGCTCCTTCAATCTCTTCTGCAGCTCCTTAAAAGCAGCGCACAGACAGGACACGCTCAAAAACATTCAACAACCAGGAGTTCGATCGTTTGCACGTTTCCTGCGAATTAACCGTAGCAAGCTACCGTCCACGCGTTTATTTATTATAGCACACTAGTTACAATAGTTGCTGGAAATTAGTTTGCGTATGGGCTAATTGTCAATTCGTTTCTCCGGTTTTGAAATTATCATTATTTGACTTGGACAATCGGCTTTGCCGGTCTTTCTTAAGACCAGACATCGACTGACTAGAATTCCTAAGTGAATTCGGCTCTTATTAGGGCCAGAGCTAAGTTAATTTCCTCCCTCCCCGACTGTATTGACGAGTGACTCACCGGCCGGAGTGGTTAAGATCATACGTTTCCCTGGCCCTCTAGAGCTCCTGAGCATAGAGTAAGGACTTTAGATTGTACAGGCCTTGCCGACAGCCGGGGAACGATTGGCCTTAATCAATCCCAACGGGACTGTTGTGATAGGGACAACAATTCATTACATTTATACTTTTCATACGATACAACACAGCGACCTGGCTACCCAGCGGTGTTAACTAAAGGTTTGCTATTACACCAAATACCCTCAATACACAACCACACACTACACGTTCCACATATTCCCATTCGGCCCTTTTTAGTCCCAGAGTCCTACTTTTCTCTTTCGGCCCTTTTTAGTCCCACAATATAACCCACCCTAGCATTCCCGCACCCACTAATCTGTGGTGTTTGTCACCGTCCTACAGCTCATTTTTTGCGATTTAAAAGAAACATTGAGAAAATAAATTTATTCTGAACTTTATTAACCAACCCTCGTATAAACCCAAATGTTCTAGAAACTCTTTGTCACCGCTTTGGAATGCCTTTTCATCTGTGTTAGTAGACTTCCGTTAGATTTCGTAACCATATATGGACATCTGTGGCAGGGACAGTGATTTCCTTTGTGAACGTTCTCTAACTCCGGAAAATCGGGAAAGTTGCAAAAACACTTTACTCCTTATCATTGCTCGACGCTGATTTGATTATTTAAAATGGCCGCACTTCTTCAGCCAAGGAGTGTGAACTTGGTAGTATACGTCATCATCGGGGCGCTCGAGCACCTAGAACTTATACACAATAGCTGACTGAACAAAGGGGGCAGTCGCCGTGGACCAGTTCAAGAGGAACGTGTTGACGTTCGCTCGCCCAAATTACACTTTCCTAAAAGCAGCATTCAGGCTGCCTAGTTTTCTATATGCAAAGTGACAGTTTACGTTTTTCATAGTGATTTTTCTATAAGTGCACTTGTTTAACAGTACTTTGATAATGACCCTACGGGACAGGACTCATAATTGTGGCACCTATTAGGAACTCTCATTAAAGAAGCAGCAACGGAAATTTAACCTTGGGACTTCACCCCAGAACCAGTGCACCTCCTCGAACACGGGACAACAAGGGAGCAACTTCAACAGGCTAGCCGAAGAAACGCGTAAGTCATCTATTATATTAAGCCACCACATTATCCGCTATTTAAGCCACCACACCGTTGTGTTACTGATACTGAGTTGTTAACAGTAGATGCATTTGAAACATACATACTTGTAATATTTGTGCTTATATAGTAATATTACACTCGTTTTACCAAAAGGTTATTTTGTCATTTGTTGTAATATCATATGTGTAACTTAACCAATATTTTATTTACGTTGCTTACATTTTCATCTACCATATTCCCAGTTATCGTCGGTGGAACTGTAGGCATGGGCAAGTGATCGTATACGTCATGGTGTAACTGGGAATCACAATTAAGAAAAGGGGATATATGAGAAAAAAAAAGTTGTTCCGAACCACGACGTAAATAACGATTACACCCGAAATGGCGACCGTGACAGGACCTACTTTAATCTTCGGATAGAACTGCATTTAATTATTTCAGCGTTCATTTATTAAAATACGGAAATAGTAAGAATTTGAACCACGTAGTTACAGATAGCTAACTCAGCACAAAATCACGCGTAGATTGTTTTAACTCGTGAAAAGAAAAGAGCAAGAGGAAAGAAAATAAAAGGTAGTGTTTGAAAACAGAAAGTAAATTCAATTACCACAGAAATATTAGCAGCATAACTTGTTTCGAGCGAGATTAAAACGTTTTGTCCATTCGCGAACTTTTCTTCCGCTAACTTTTCACAATACGAAAGCACAGAACAGCTGATACTAGCCGAACACAAAAACACGTATATGTACACCCGTATGTATGCACCTTCTTTTTTTATTATTTATCATGATGAATGAGTAATAATTCGTTTGTTTATGTTAATTGTCTATCGAAACACTTTTACAAATTGAAATTTTGAAGCAAAATAAAAATTTTGTGTAACTGACGTGATGAAATAGTTTTAGAAAGGTGTTTGTTTACATATTTACTTCAAGTGTTTGTTGCTGCATGTTTTATATTGTGATTTAGTTACTTGTAAGTTAAGTAAACATGGAGAGTAGTATTACATTAGAACAAATTCAAGCATTATTAGAGAAACAGTCAGAGAAATTAGAGCATAAAATTGATAGTACTAACGAGCGAATAAAGGAATTGGCAAACGAGTGCACGAACAATAAGTTAGAGTTAGGAAATAAGTTTGATTGCAAATTCGACTAATTGAGTACCGGTATTACAACCACCAATAATTCAATTATCAAGGTACACTCTGGACTAATTGATGTGACCAATCAAGTTGAAGCAGGAACTGTTGAGTTTAAAAATAGTGTAGCAAAATGTAAGGAAAGTCTCGTTGAGTTTCATGAATGCATGCAGACGGTACAATTTGAATGCAAAGAAGTGCAAGGCGAAAGTGAAATCGTAAATACTCTTGAATTCGCGCAGGCTCCCATTGCGGAAGATAGATGCCTCATAAGTCAGAGAGTTAGTTATAGTCAGGAAAAGGAAATATGTAGTGTGGAGGTAGCAGTAAGCAAAAGCTTGTTATGTGTACCCGTAGACAATTGTGATTCTAGTATACTTAGCGTTATTGATTTACCGGCTAGGGATGCCGATGGCTCACACACAACGAATGGTAGCGTTGGGAATACGCGTACCCATCCTCTCCAAGAAGTCACGGAAGACTTGAGAGTTGAATTGTTGTTTTTGTGTGAAGATGTAGTTACAGTGTTGTCGTTTTTACGTCGCGGGCAAGTGGTCTTGCGCGACTTAACAGATTCAAATTTGTCTTTGGTACCATACACGGCCAACGTGAATTGCATTTTTATACTGCAGACCCATGCCGACTTTACTAACTTCGAATACGGTAGTAAGAAACAGCTCCAGATTTATAGTTTGAAGTGTAGGTCTATCCAGCGGATTTTGTTTTACGTGGTAAGCGCTTTATTTGTGAATAATTCGTCAGAAACGTTTACGGTAATTGAGCCTAAAGATAACATTCCTGTTCAAGTGCATGCAAACCAAGGGAAATGGCCATCAGTGAAAAAGTTAAAATGTAATACCGAGGTCAAGAAGAACAATGAGATAGTCCATGATAACCAATTGGATTTTGTTAACACTGTGCTTTATAAGCATCCGGTTTCAAGGCGTACCAACGGTAAACTGAAAGGGAATACACTTGAGCACAGTATTGTCACCTTCTATCAAACCAGTGCGTCATCATTGCGAAATTGTAGAAAGCGAAGGTTCAAATGTAGATCTACTCGAAAACAGCTGATCGTTCGTGATTATGTTCATGCTCGTCAACTTCAATGTAAAATGTATTCACAGCGCGCACAATCCCGCATTAGATATGCAGCGAAAAGCAGGGCAAGAGTAAAACAAAAGTGTCTTCGAAAACGAAAGTTAGTACCAAGCGACCGCAAGAGAAAGAGACCTAAGCGTAAAGTAAAGCTGGTATATCAGGAAACTTGTGAGAAAGCCAAGACGCGAAAAAGGTGTATGTCGACTCCGAAGAATGCTAAAAAGCGCAAGCGCAAATACGTACGAGTCTCGTGCAGCAAGCTACATGGTAAATACAGTGGTAGTCAGTGTAAACTTAAAAGGAAAGTTGTGCATGATCCTAAATTTAAGCGCCGTAAACGAAAACGCGTTACTATGTGGAAGTTCAGTAGATGCATTGCAAAGAGGAGAAAATTCCCTCAAGTCATAAGAAGTAACTGGAAGAGTACTCGTAAGCGTATGAAATTGCAGGCGTACAAGTGTAATAGACCTCGGTGGAAGATTAAAATTCTAGCGCGACCTAGGCGCGAACTTTGCCCGAACTTGGATTAAATCCCGGAAGAAACGCAAAATTAAATACCGAATATGACTTTTAAGTTTTTATAGAGAATGAAAATAAAGATTATTATTCTTTTACTTCAATTATTCCCCATCGAATTTCGAAAGTTAGGAATTTGTTTTTCAGTCTCAAGTGTGTGCACACTGTCACCGACGCGCCCAGCCAGAGGAACCACCAGTATTCAATCATAATCAGGTACGTTCATTTAAATATCATGTTTTATTGTTTCTTTACAGTTTGTGGAGATGAAAGATGTATGGGAAAGCAGAGGAAGGACAGTATCGGGAAATTTTAAATAGGTAATCAATTTAGATCGCGATTCCGGACTTTGAAAATTTTAATAATACCCTTCCACTTTTGGAAACTTTGATTATCCCGTTTTGGATACAGAATTTCTGTATTGAATTTTGTTAGGATGTCTATGTTTTGTATGTCTTATTTCTTTTCAGGTGCCTCCAGTTTTGGGAACCAAATGCCATTAATAAAGTTTTACCATTCCATTTTCTTTGAGTTTTTATTCATTTACCTTGTATGATTATATGAACATTTAGTTGTCCCCATACCATTAGGCATTTAGAGAAATGTTAGGCAACTAGAGATATTTGAAAATTCAATTAGAGAAATACTGATGAATGTTACAATTAATTATGAAATTTGGATTTTGAAAAAAAAAGTGTGTTCTTCGGTTAATGAATCTTTTCATCTGACTTTGTCACGAAGCATGTGTAGAAGCATAATGAGTTTTGTAATATAAGACTGGTTAGGTGTTGGAACATTGAAAATTAAATAATACTCAGTATGATTGTGTAAATAATTGAAAATAATGTTGAATTTAATAAATTTGTTTATGAAACTATTCACATATGATATTCGTTATGCAAAGTCAGTGGGTATTCGTTACGACGTTAGTGAAGTTTGAACTTAGTTGAATTCAATCAAAAAATTGTTGTACAAGTCAAGAAGAGGTAAAAGGTTGAAAAATATGATTCAACCCTTAGAGGCGTCACTACTATCCTCTTTCAAAATTACAGTGACGAAATCGGGGTAGCGTCCGGTTGGGCCTCAGCTAGTGTGTGAATTTGGCCTTTAGACACACACACTTCTAAATTCCATTTCGACTTGTGACATTCTAAATCTATTTATTTACGAACAAGATATTTAATTTGACGCTTAAAATTTCACATTTTATTAGATATTCATTTTTAATTGACGAAAAAGAGATCATAAATTGTGTTTATTTGGATTTTGGTAAATAATCTTTCTCTTCTTTTCTTCCTGTAGTACTCTTCTCACGAAATATTACGTATATTTGTAATAATGTTTCGTGAGAACTGGACTACCAATGATCACCGATATAATTTGGTATCGATGTGTAAAGTGTTTGTTTTAATTAGGTAGTGATTACCTATAACGAATTTAAATCATAAAATTGGGACATATAAACTTGGGTTATAAAAATGGATAATATATAATATATATATATGGATTGGCCGTAAAACATTATGGAAATTGAATAATCAAAATTATTATCAACCTTGAAATTCATTAATGTCGGTAATTTTGAACGAAATTTGATAAATATTGTTTTAATTTTGAAAATAAATTTATTCTCGGAAATGAAAAAAAAATGAATAATATTTTGCATCGTAAAGAATCCAATGTTGAAGTATTCTCGTTATTTGTGTAAGTTTGAATCAGAAACTTGTTTCAGCTTAGTGAAATGTTTTCGAAATTAGTTTTGTTCAGTTTGAAATGTTTTGAAAAAAAAAAAAGACGTATAGTGGCAGTAAGTAACTAAGATATTCAAGACAAGAGGCCAGTTGTAATTTAAGAACTATGATTGGGCAAGAATGGATTAAAAGGGGCTAATAAGTAGCTTCCACGTTGCGGGTTAATGCCGGTGTCAAAGGCTATTTGAAGAGCGACACCGATGTTGCGTTTCAGGATACTAGCGATAATATTCGCATACAAGGCGATCATAGCGTATAAGGCCTATGGAGAGGCAAACGCTTGTACTGAGGACCATGAATTATGTATATTGCGAAGTATACACGATGCAAAGGGCAATGAAAGGCCGCATCTGTGTTTTTCGAGGTTGATTTTTCCCTCGTTATCGTTGTTAGGTTCCCAGCCAAGGGTGCTGGAGGAGGCAAGAAGCCTATATTTTTGTGTGTTTATGCTACTAAATGACAATGGTCCACAAGGTTGATATGTATATCCCTTTATGTTTGATGTTGTGAATGCGTAAGAAATATTCCCAGAAACGCCCATGCTTTGAGGTGAATTTGTCCCTCTTATGCTGTGTAAATTGTCTTTTTAAAGACAACCGCAGTATGAATTATTTTAGCTCAGTTTTGCAAGTGCCCCATAACCCAGTTAGTTGCCATTAAACGTCTATCACAAAATTGTTGTTGATAAATTGTTATAACCAAGTTAAAATAAATAAATAACCTTAAGATATTAAGTTGGGATTTTAGGTAATGTTTTTTAGAATTAAATTTATGTTATGAGAATACACCAACTTTATTACGTAACAGCAGATGCTACACTGTATTAATGTTTAATGAACAAGATATAAACATTATGGAAATTTGATAATTGAATTTATCACTAACTTTGAGTTCATTAACGACAAAATTTGATAAATATTGTTTTAAATTTTGAAATAAGCGTATTTTAGAAATTGAGGAAACGTAAATAATAATTATTAAAGTAAAATTAATTGAATAACGAATATGGCATTCTGATTTAAGTGATATGGTCAAAATGTAATAATTTATTCTCGATTGTGACTTTAATCTCGGATGTGACTATGTAACCGGAGTTGATAAGTGCAATTTGCCAGTAAGGCCGCATATTTCTTCGTATTGGCCAGCGCTATCTAACAGAATATTTTGTAAACCTACTAATTTTGTAGGTAGGAGCGGGTTAAAAATAATTAATATTTATTGAATGGTTGATGATATTGAGGTGCAGGGCTGTAGTATCGAACTTCCCCCCCCCCGGGTATCCTTATTGTCCTTTTCATATGTTTATCTTCTTAAAGCACCTTCTTTAGGTCTAGATACTCACAGTCCAATTGGGGTTGGAAAAAATTTACCCGATTATGACATAGCTGTAATGCGCGAAGCGTTCAGCTGGGTGGAACTAGGATTTGGTGCAGGAGCCATTTCTTCAAATCGTCGGGGAGTTCAACGACCCCGCACACTCCAGTTATGGGAGAAAATTGTAAGTCGGTGCCTTTTGGTCTTCGGGACCAATTCATTAACCTATATTTTTGTTTAATTAATGACTTACAACCTGTGCTGTCAACCAATGACACTCAGGATGGCACTACGTAAGGCTTAACCGCCGTTTAACCTATGTATATATATTAAAATGTTTTAAAGTTTATTAGTTATGTTATGTAATGCAAATATATAAATTGATATTTTAACTATTTTGCATATTATGATACAATACGTAGAAAAATGTTAGTATATAGGCAGATTTTGTTTAGTTTTGAACTTTATTAGTTTATGAATAGATTTTGCATACTTAGTGAAAAAAAAATGTAATCAGAATTTGAACTTTGTTTATATATCGTATCATATTTACATAGTATATTCGTATAATTCCGATTATTATTCTGGAAAACAGATATTTAGAAATAAAGAAGTAGTCTTAATGTGGAAAGCATATTAAAAAAAAATGTTTGCTTTCATAGTTTTTTTTTTTTTTTACAAGTTTATCTATTGCTCGACGACTCACACAAAGGAGAGAATACCTAATTTAGTTTCGTTTTGTCTTAAATAATTCATACAGGTGGAAAATTTTAGTTTAATTCACTTTATTAGAGTTTTTATCTATGTCAATATGAGGAAAGTGTTAGTTAAAGCTTTCGCTACATAGTTCATTGGAATAGAATGATCAGAATTAACGAATTACTTTGTTGTTAACCGATTATTTTTATGTTCGAAAGCTTGCAAGGAGAGAAAATATAGTTTCGAATCAGCACTTGTCAATAAACTCACACGATTGTAATGAAAACTTAGATTGAATTTGAGAATTTTGAGAGTTGAAAATTTGAATAAATAAATAATGGAAAGAAATTGGTTCATTGTACAATTTAATAGTAATCAATAGATTCCATTGCTTATGGTATGTTGAGGCAATCACGTTTAAATCTGTTAGTCACGTCGATATTGATAATGATCATCGAGCGAACAAAATGATTGTGTGCAAAGTATTTCGAGCTGTATACGTTTGAGTTCAACTGAATGGCAATTGAGCATTACAAATAATTTAGGGCTATTTTGAGATGCCAAAGGCTATATAGAGCGGCATCCTTGTATGGATTTATTTTTATTATGTACACGTATGTTGACGTGATGTCAAAGGCCATTAAAGGGCGACTCACGTTTGGAGGTAGATACTCCTCATTATCTCCCGAATACCTAGCTTGTTCCTAGACGAGTAGGGAATGTCTATTCTAAGTGTTTAATGCGTTTAGAGGTGGATTACGAATCCCTCTTATTGTGCGATATGTGTTTGCGTTTAATGCCCGTAAAATGGAGTTGTAGTATGCCTTTGCCAATAAGATGCTTGTTGAAAATTAGATTAGGAAATGATTGTATCAGCCAAAAGTCGTATGTTCGCCAATGTTATAAAAGATCCGTGCACTAGTATCGATGCCCGCATACTTGCTGCAATTGATAAATAAGTAAAATAAAAGTTTACGTTTGTTGTGAGCAATGTTGATAATAAGAAAGAAAGAAAAGTGAGTTGACATGCGATTCTAAATTTATTTGAAACAAATCAATGAATCTTTTGTTTGTTGTTTGAGCAATACGATTATTGAGACTTGATAGTACCTTTAATTTTGCATTCTTTTAGTACTTTTGATTTTTAGTAAATTGAGAATATAGTACTTTGAATAACTAGTATGTGATTTATGTCATAATTATTTTACGGATTTTTGTTTTGAAATTTCTTTTGGATTATTAATATTTTGTATGTATGAATATGTTAGTTGATATAGTCATTTTGATGTTATTTTAGAAAATTTGAGTATTAATTAAGTTTGTTGTAAAAGGTGCATATATACACACATTACACTACACAAAATATATATAAGGAATTCCGATATTACCGTTCGTTACGTTGTGAGGCTACACTTCCGAAATTGGTATACACATTTTATTATTGTTTAGTAGTTAAGTATTTTCTATATTAATGTTCATTTGTACATTTATTTGGATTGACATGTTTAAGTATATCATGTGTTTTGCAAGAGATGATTGAAAAGTGAATTAAGATATAGTTAATTATGGTGAGAAACCAATATTTGGAAAATAAATAAATGAACAAACAAAAGGAACTATAAACTGGAAATATAAATAAATTAACAATGAACAATTTACCAATGGTGGCATAAAGGTGGCTTTGTTTAAACAAAAGGTGGCTTAATTCGGACTTAAAGGTGGCTTCATATGAATCAAAGGTGGCTTTAACAAAGGTGGCTCATTGTCATACAGGGTGAAAACCACACAGTTATTTAGTGAAGTGCGATATATAGTGCAGTCCCAATACGTCGAATTTTCATAGTGAACCCCCAACCATCTTCGATTCATATACAGTGTGTTCCCCAGTACAGTGATTTTCTAGGAGCACTTCAGTACACTAGTGGAGTGAATTAAATACAGTATAGTCCCGATATACTGAGTCTTTATGGTGAACTTTCAGTGATAGTCGATTTATATACAGGACGTTCCAAAATACAGTGACTCTCAAGTGACATTCCAGTATGAACTATTAACCCTTCAATGGCCAGGGTTCTCTTCGCAAATTGAAGCAATTTGCTCGGACACTGCTCGGGCCCCAATAGGTTGTCACCGTCCTACAGCTCATTTTTTGCGATTTAAAAGAAACATTGAGAAAATAAATTTATTCTGAACTTTATTAACCAACCCTCGTATAAACCCAAATGTTCTAGAAACTCTTTGTCACCGCTTTGGAATGCCTTTTCATCTGTGTTAGTAGACTTCCGTTAGATTTCGTAACCATATATGGACATCTTTGGCAGGGACAGTGATTTCCTTTGTGAACGTTCTCTAACTCCGGAAAATCGGGAAAGTTGCAAAAACACTTTACTCCTTATCATTGCTCGACGCTGATTTGATTATTTAAAATGGCCGCACTTCTTCAGCCAAGGAGTGTGAACTTGGTAGTATACGTCATCATCGGGGCGCTCGAGCACCTAGAACTTATACACAATAGCTGACTGAACAAAGGGGGCAGTCGCCGTGGACCAGTTCAAGAGGAACGTGTTGACGTTCGCTCGCCCAAATTACACTTTCCTAAAAGCAGCATTCAGGCTGCCTAGTTTTCTATATGCAAAGTGACAGTTTACGTTTTTCATAGTGATTTTTCTATAAGTGCACTTGTTTAACAGTACTTTGATAATGACCCTACGGGACAGGACTCATAATTGTGGCACCTATTAGGAACTCTCATTAAAGAAGCAGCAACGGAAATTTAACCTTGGGACTTCACCCCAGAACCAGTGCACCTCCTCGAACACGGGACAACAAGGGAGCAACTTCAACAGGCTAGCCGAAGAAACGCGTAAGTCATCTATTATATTAAGCCACCACATTATCCGCTATTTAAGCCACCACACCGTTGTGTTACTGATACTGAGTTGTTAACAGTAGATGCATTTGAAACATACATACTTGTAATATTTGTGCTTATATAGTAATATTACACTCGTTTTACCAAAAGGTTATTTTGTCATTTGTTGTAATATCATATGTGTAACTTAACCAATATTTTATTTACGTTGCTTACATTTTCATCTACCATATTCCCAGTTATCGTCGGTGGAACTGTAGGCATGGGCAAGTGATCGTATACGTCATGGTGTAACTGGGAATCACAATTAAGAAAAGGGGATATATGAGACAAAAAAAGTTGTTCCGAACCACGACGTAAATAACGATTACATGTTCCTTAATATATCAGCCAGAAAACATCATCATGAAGACTCCAGGAAGGAAACCTAAGGACTACACCGCTCCCCGGAAACCAGTACAAACTCCATCTCAAAAGAAAGAAGCAGAAACAGAACAGGCTACTTCCACTCGCCAACTACGAAGTGATTCTCTACGTAACCGTGACTACATCTGGGGTCCATCAGACGGAACTCCACAAATTTCAGCCATGCACCCATCATCCTCGCCATTTTTATCCAGAGATAGCCCATTCAAGGAATCCGATTTTCCGGACACCATCACTCAAGCAAGAAGAGAAAACTATCAAGACCACTACAGTCACACCAGCAGTTGCACCAGCTCTTCTGATCCTGACTCTCCTCCACCAAGACCCCTACATCAGGACGACTTCAGCAAATACGCTACTTTTGAGACAAGAAGCACCAATTCACAAGAAGCCGAAGATGATGATAGCAATTCCATCGATCCCCATCAAGAGGACATTGAAGAGGTGCCTGCTGTAACCAAAAAGAGTCAAACAGGGCCATCCACAGTTCAACCAACTAATGCATCCACCAACCAAGGGTCAGACGATCTCTGCGTAACCATCAGTAACCTCTGTTCAGAACTACAGGAGAAGAAGACACTGAATAAAAGAATCACCGAGAGACAGCCAAACATTAAACACACCATATATTATGTAAAACATATTAATGGTATCCGCATTAAGTTCAACACCATGGATGAGAAACGACGATTTCTGGAACTTAAAAAACCTTCTGAGTTCTCTTACGACAAGACATGGCACTCCAATGCAGGACGCAAACGAAATTCTCAACCACCAAAAGCTACGTTCATATGCGTCATCACTGGTGTTGACCTCAATTATTCTCTGGACGAAATAAGGGACGAACTTAAACAACAATCCATCGACTTTTATAACATCATTAGAATTAAATCTGATAGAGGACCACTCCCACTCCTAAGACTTTTCTTTTATAGCCCAGAACAAATAAGTGACTTAATCACAAATGGAATAGTCATCGACAACTACTACCATAGGGTGGAAGCTTCCAAGAGTCAAGGTAGACCGCTCCCTTGCTCTAAATGTTTCCAGTATGGCCATCTTGCTGCAACCTGTACTGCCGTGCAACACTGCTATAAATGTGGAGTACACCGCACCTCCAACCATAAATGCCGCATTACTGGTAATACACCATTCTGTGCCACCTGCAAAATAAACGGCCACAAAACTGGAGGCAGTAATTGTCCTAAACGACCTACTACAGCCAACAATGAAGACTCCACAATACCACTCAAGATATATCCTATCAACAAACCGAAGGCTGCTACACAGAAGACTTCTGAAGAAACTCCCTCATCTAATGAACAGCCATCATTCCACGAAGAAACTTCAGCTACCCATCAAACAACTTCTCTTCCAGCTCCTCCAATCAACGAAGCTATTAAAGCAGCAATTGAAGAAATAACACACAACATCATTCAATGGGTCACCGCAGTGTTAACTCTTGCAACAAAACCATCCGAGACACAGTCTTTGCATAGCTCCATTAAAAAAGCCACTGCTGCCATCTTCAATGAGAAAATTAATAACCTAAACTCCACACAAGGATATGCCTATATAAACATACCCAAACAATACTCAAGAAAACAAGATGTGTAAGACAGGACATCATATGGGAAAGGTTGCATCTACATTCACTACAACTAAAATTCTATATATTAATATACAAGGACTACGCAGCAAAATGACAGAACTCCTCACATACCTCGAAGACAACTCCATAGACATCGCCATCATCAACGAGACTCATTTTACAAAATCTTTCAGAACCACATCACAAGGCTATCATATTATCAGGCATGACCGGATAACAGCATCAGGAGGCACGGCAATCCTACTTCGAAAAGGCATAAAATATTCGACTATCTCCATTCCTACAAATCTCCACGATAAATCAACCACACCATTACTCATCAAAGTTGAACTCCAATCCTACATCCACATAGCTACATTTTATAACAATCCTAGTACTGACATCGCAAACTCTTTCCCATTATTAGATCACCTTGCAACCTTTCCAAACCTTCTCCTTGCCCTCGATATGAACTCACAACATGAGTTACTAGGCGATCCCATTACCAATAACAATGGCAAGAAACTATTACAATATCTAATAGATAGCTCGCTAATCCAGTTGAAAATTCCTGGACCAACACGTCTCGCACAACGGCCTGAGGAAATAGATACCAAGCCTGACAAAATTCTTTGCACCACCGGACTGCTGAAGTTTAAACCAGATATCCATACTGAACAAGACCTTCCATCGGATCACTTGGCTACGCACCTCACCTTACAAAATCCAAAATTTCCAGCCGTATGTCACACAGTTAAGGACTTCAAAAATGCAAACTGGGACGGCTATAAAGCAAGACTAGAAGAAAACCTACAGAAGATCAACATCGCCCTCACTCCACAATCCATTGAAGATGCTGCAACCGAAATAACAAATATCATCCAAGATGCAGACAAATCATTCATACCTACTACTAAGATCATCCCAGGAATGGATCGCCTGCCATTAGAAATAGTCAATAACATTCGTCACAAACGCTATCTCCAAAAAATGTACAATAAATATCGTTCACCAGTCACTAAAATGGAACTTAACAATATCAATTACATCATCAAGACCATGATAAAAGCCCACAGGGAAGAAAAATTTCATACATTCTGCTTGAAACTCAACGCACTACAAAAGGATGACAACTCCAAATTTTGGCAAGAAATTAGAAAACTTCATAAACCCATAACTAAATTGCAATTGCCTGATACTATTGACAATATCCATCTACCCACAGACCGAGAAAAACTTCACCATTTAGCTGAGGTATTCACAATCAAGTTTCAAGATCCACCAGCAAATACACCAGAACAGCACCAAATTGAAGAAACTGCACTTACAATTAAGACAATAATAGCCAACTTCGAGGACCTCACAGACGCAGATTTAGCTGACCAACATCCACCATCCATTACAGCACTCCTGGAACCTATCCATCCATTAGAAGTCGATGATGCCATAAAAAGAAGGAAGAACTCCGCGCCAGGCCCGGACAAGATAACCACTCAGCATCTGAAAGCTGCTCCACCTATACTTCATACGAAACTCGCAGAACTATATACAGCTAGTCTTTATATTGGGTATGTTCCTACAGCATGGAAAACATCTCACACCATTCTTCTTCATAAACCAGGAAAACCAGCAAACCTATCTAGTAATCTCCGACCTATAGCACTAACAAACATTTTCTCCAAAATCATGGAGAAAATTTTGGTTATCAGACTGCACCAATATCTCCTTGACATCAATCTACTTATTCCACAGCAAGCCGGATTTCGACCACAGCATAGCACCATCGACCAATTAGTAAGAATTTGCCACGACATTCAAAAAGCTTTTGCAAAAGGACACAACACAGGTGCTGCATTCCTGGATCTCACAGGTGCGTTTGATTCAGTCTGGCATGACGGTCTTCTATGCAAACTCACCAACTACAATATGCCCACAACAATCATACGATGGATCCATAATTTCCTCACAGGAAGAACTACTAAGATCAAGATAAACAATCAATACTCCAAGGATATTGACATCCAACGAGGCGTACCACAAGGCTCAACCATAGCACCTTTAATATACTTACTATATGTCAACGACACTCCAGTCAACCACAAATTTAAAACACAACTTGGTTTATTTGCTGATGACACAGCCTACTGGACTTCCACCCTGCTTACGCACAATATACTTAATCGTCTACATAAACAAATTGCCGAATTTGCGCTTTGGTGTCAAAAATGGAAACTACAGCTTAATCCTAAAAAGACGCAACTCATTCTATTTATCCCACCACGCAGACGCCGACATTCCATAAAGGACACCCGCAACCATATCACCATTCAAAATCAAAAGATTGCTGTGACCACTACAGCGAAATACTTAGGAGTGTTACTCGATAAGAGACTCAATCTCAATGCTCACATTCAAAATTGCAGAAGACGTGCCATCCGCACCATCATAGCGCTTAGCGGTCTATGTATGAACCCCTCATTGAGTATCAAAAATAAAATATATTTGTACAAAATGGCAATTCGCCCTATACTCCTTTATGGTCATCCACTATTCAATAGATACAACATCGCAGACATCTCTCGGGCTGAACGCTTTTGGCTACGGAAAATAACGAAAAACTTCCAAGACGACATCAGACCATACTACGATCGATTCAAGCTACAACCCATCAAAGAAGTGATCATAAACCTAAACAGAAGATACAGAGACAGAATCCTAGACAAAAGGTTTTTCAACGAAAACTTCACTCACGAACACCCACAGACCCCCCTTTAACCACTTTGCATTCCCTCCTTGCAATGCAATAATAATAATAACAAAAAAAAAAAAGCTAACAATCCATCTAAAATCCCTACCTAAGCACGTTCCCCACCCTAAAACTAACCCTACCACCAAACATTAAGCATCACACAAAAATTATAAGATACCGATAACAACAGCTTATACCACACACAAATAATGACAAATATTCAAACTTGAGCCACAACAGAGCCACAGACCAAGCATAACACTATTTTTCGGCAACACACAATCTCGGCATCACACACTTATACACACCAAAAAACACCATCACCTTCACAGTGACTTGTTGGGAAATCCATGCAATTCAATCCTTCATTGCTCTGGGCAAAATAGCATCTTGCTAGAAGCCCATCTCTGCCTACCGCAGAGTAAAGTAATTAATTCGTAGCTCGTAGCTCGTAGGACACGCTGCGTACTCAGATGTGATACAAACTGCGACGGACGCGTATGTTTGTGCTCTTCATCTGTTAGTGTTTTTCCAGTGGAAACAAAGTATTTCTTTATTAAAAAACCTTTTGGAATTCTCATATAAACTACAGTGAAAGTGCTTGAGAACAGTTGTGATCAATATAGTGCTGTTAGTGCGTGAAAAGTGCAGTGCTTGTGGTTGAGTGTGCATACTGCATGTTGTAGTTAAATGTAGCTAGCACAATAGCACGCACGCACATAAGGCGCCATATTGAAGGGCACCAGCAGTTTTGTTCAGAGAAGTTGCGCGTTCCCGAGACGAACACCTCGGAAAGCAGCAATCTGATTGGTCGGAGTCGCGGAACCTCCCCAGCCAATAGTGAATCGAGTTTTCACAGCCAACTACTATATCTCATCTTTCGTCGTCGCCGAGGAGAAGAAGTAAGTCGTCGTCGTCGCCGGGAAGAGACAGCGAAAACAACTAGTCTTTTAAGATAAGTTGATTCGCTAAAAGAAGAGTATTGTCCGAGAAGCAAAACAATTAGTCTTTAATAAGACAAGTTGTCCAGTAAAGAAGGAAGAAGAGAAGCAAAAGTTCTACCAGAAGGGTCAACTAGTGGAAAGTGCATCCAGATAGTGCTAGTGAGTGCTAAGAAGACATGGTCCTATAAGGACACACACAGAGAAAAAGTTATGCTCCTGTAAAAACACCAGCGACACCAACCGGCCCTTTTTAGAGCCACCTGCCTTACTGACTTAAGACACAACGTAAGCCAAATTGACTTAGAACAACTGAAGGGTAAGGGGAAAAAACAAGGAATGTCCATGTATGAGGTTTTTCGGGTGCTTTGTCCTATCTGTTGGTGACTCTTGGTACTATTTGACTATATATGCCACGCATGCGTAGATGTAAAAATGTCCATGTAAAAAGGGGCAAAAGATGTAACTAACCCTATTCTTTTTACGTGGTTTTCAATATTAAAACGCCGTTTTCTCGTAAATGCAGTTTTGTGACATTCCTTCTTTTTTCCCCTTACCCTTCAACTGACTTATTCGGCTCTTTTCAGAGCCACGGACAAATCAAATCCCCCCCCCCGACAGTATTGACGAGTAACGCACCGGAAGGAGAAGTTAAAACTATTCGTTGCCCTGGCCCTCCAGAGTTTCCGAGCATAGAGTAGGAGCTCTTGTATGTACAGACTTTGCCGACAGCCAGGCAGCGCGTGGAATTAACTTATCCCGACGGGACTGTAAAAGATAGGAACCCCCAAGCTCAGCACTGCAGACCTTGATACCCAGCGGTGTTAACGAAGAGTCTGCGAACCCCCCACAAATCACTCTCACCACCCACAACCGACAGCTGCGGCCCTTGTCAGGGACACTAGCACAGCAACATGAGGAAGCAGACGAGCAGCAAAACCCCAGCAGTCAGCGGCAGAACGCAACGGCCGAAACAGATACCAGCACATGAGAGAAGTGCACGCCACCACATGACCTCAATGGGAAAAACCACTCCACCATGAAGTCCACCAGATACAGGAAGAGAGCCACTCAGTGAAGGATCAAACTACTCCTCACTCTCAGACAACAGCTCAAGAACAACGGAATCAGAAGACATGGATTACCAAAGCAGACAACTAGAGGAAGCCATCCAACACCAGAACGCACAGCGGACTGCAGGACACACACAAGACACGGACATGTCTGAAGAAGAAATACAAGAAGACGCGGACCAGGAGAGATCCAATCCATTTATACAAGCAAATAAAACTGTTCGCCCAAGACAGTTAAATGAAAGTGCATCCACAGTCGAATCCCGGAACAAGTACACCGCACTGCAAGATCTAGTTGAGGGTCCCCCCAGAGATCCACCAGGAAGCACACCAAGAGCCTACAAGCCGAGATGTGTCTACGTATATGGAATAGAGAAGCAGTTTTCCTTTACAAAATCATTAATCAGCACCCTTTCAGGCGGAACAACCACACAACGAACAAAAGACTTCATCCGGTTCACTTGTACGAAGCTAGAAGATTATGATAAGATCATTGCATATTGCAAACAGTCAAACCTTCAATATGCAACAGAAATAGCAAAGAAGGACTTACCCTTGAAGGTAGTTCTAAGGAAGCTTCCAGTGGACACCCCAGTAGAAGACATACTCGAAGACCTCAAGGACCAAGAATTCTCCATACAAGAAGTGAAGCAGATGAAGGGAAAAAGCAAAAACTCAGAAGAAAGAATTCCAATACCCCTCTTTCTGGTATTCTTGGACAAAACACACTCAAAAACAAAGGAAATCTATGACCTGAAGTACCTCCTAAGCTACAAAATCACAGTGGAACCTTACAGAGCGCAAGAATTCCTTCAGTGCCATAGATGCCAGAGACTCGGACACAGTCAGACAACATGTCACGCGCTTCCACGATGCTTGAAATGCCCGGAAAACCATCTTACAAAGGAATGCCCAAAAAAGACAAGACAAGCACCAGCATACTACTGCAACTGTAAAGGGGATCACCCGGCAAACTTCCGAGGCTGTGTGATCTTCCAGAAAGAAAAGGCAAGAAGAGCAAAAAACAAACAAGAAGAAACCCCATCCACAGAAGATTTTCCTGCACTCACCAATGCCACAACTACAGAAACAGAAACAGCACCAAAGAACTCCAGCACGTATGACCAGCAACTTATCACACAGAAGAAGACCCAACGTACAGAAGAAACAAGCCAGAGTGACGTATTCGCCAGCATCAAAGAAATAATTCAGCTCTTCAAGGGACTAAACATAACGAGGATCATCCAAAAAGCAAAAAAGGGGTTACAAAAGCTAACAGCAGCCACGGATGCGTTCACAAAAATTCAAATATGAATTGAAGTAGTAGCAGACATATTTGATGATGGCACAGAATAAAACAACTATCCACCGCCAAATTCACCTCCTATGCTGGAACGCAAACGGAATAAAAACACAACAACAAGACTTTGCATACTTGCTAAAGGAGAAGGACGTGGACACTGCCCTAATTCAGGAAACAAAACTGAAGCCAAGAAAAAGGCTTAAGCTCAGGAACTATGATGTCATACGGAAAGACAGACCAACACAAGGTGGTGGACTAGCCATAATCGTTAAACGCAACCTGCCATATACAATACTAGACCTACCAGCACTTCAGTCAATAGAAGCTATGGGTATCACACTTCTGGCACCAAACAACGCAATCAACATAATCTCAGCTTACAGACAACCAAGAGTACAATTGCAACCAGACGACCTGCTACTACTTCGGAACCTACACCATCGCACAATAATCGCAGGAGACCTAAACGCTAAGCACGTCCTCTGGAACGCTCGCCGAGGGAACCGCAATGGGGACATCCTAGCAGCCGCACTACGCCGTATCAAGCTTACCCCAACTGCGCCAGTAGACCCCACACACTTTCCAACAAATGGTGCCCCCCCCCCCCAGACGTGCTAGATATGCTACTGTACAACGATGTTCGATTCTGCAATCAACCAGTCTCTAAACGCCTTGAACTCGGACCACAACCCAGTATACATTGAGCTACAGCACCACCACACTACAGTTGTACAACCGCCACCTACAGTAATGGCCACAAACTGGGATGAATACAAAAGAATACTGTCTGCAATTATAAATCTCCGCCCACAACTACTAACTCCAGACGAGTTAGACTCAGAAGTGTCCAACCTAACCGTCCAAATCAATAATGCATACCACATTGCAACCACAAAAATTAAGAAACAGTGTGACTCTCCCTACAGCAAGGACCGACGTACACATCTCCTTGTACAACTCAAGAGATGGGTACGAAAAATATGGCAACGCACACGTCACCCTACTATGAAAACGTTGTATAACTATCTCACAAAGTTAGGAAGCGTCTGCAACGCATTCGTCTACGCAACTGGGACGACACCCTGGCAAACATCAAGGCACCTACCCATGACTTCTGGGCACTAGTGAAACGGCTCAAGAGTCGCGAAACAAGCCACAACCAACCACTCCATGGCCCACGAGGACTTATCTTCACCGATGAAGAGAAGGCAGAAATCTTCGCAGAGATGCTCGAAGACCAATTCAGCGTCAATCCCGAACCGTACGATGACAACCAAATCGAAGAAGTGGAACGAGTCATCCAGAACATCCCCCTTCCTGAGCAACTCCAGCCAGATCTTCTGACTACTCCAAGAGAAGTACAGCGGATTATGAAGCACTTACACGCCCGCAAAGCATCAGGACCTGACGCCATCCCGCCAATGGCCCTCAAGAACAGTCCTCGCAAGCTGCAAGTCAAACTCTGCCAAATCTACAACGCAATAATCCGTACAGGCCACTTCCCCACAAGCTGGAAAGAAGCCAAAATAGTAATGATACCCAAACCAGGGAAAGACACGCAGTTTCCGCAACACTACAGACCAATCAGCCTGTTAAGCCACCTCTCAAAGATCGTTGAACGCATCCTCCAAAGAATAATCACTACCCACCTGACAACCAACAAAATCATACCAGATCATCAATTTGCATTTCGCCAGAACTTCTGCGCGGTATCGCAGGTTACACGCCTGGTAGAAAAGATCGCCTATAACTTCAACGACAAAGGACACACCCTAGGAGTATTCCTAGATGTAGCCAAGGCCTTCGACCGAGTGTGGCACGAAGGCCTCATCTTCAAAATGCACCGACAGGGATTCCCCAGAGCAATCACCCAAGTTATCCAGTCATACCTACAGCAGCGAACATTCAGAGTGAAAGCAAACAAAGCCATCTCCAGAAAACACCCCATAACAGCAGGAGTACCCCAAGGATCGTGCTTGTCGCCGACGCTTTATGCGTTGTACACCGCAGACCTGCCAAGAACACCAAACACCACACTAGCTACATTCGCGGATGATACCGCTGTATTTGCACATGACCGCAACATAAAATATGTCCAAGCCTCCCTGCAGAGACATCTCGATGCCATAGAAGACTGGATGACCAGATGGAGAATTGCAACTAACGCGCAGAAGACTGTCTTAGTGCTCTTCACCCGCAGATATAAAGCCAAGAATTACTATCTTCAACTACAAGGCCATCCACTCCGTCCACAACCAGGAGTCAGATATCTGGGAGTGTACCTGAATCGCAAATTCACCTTCAAGGAACACATCCAAAGGAAAGCGGCAAAAGCAAAAATCACCCTACAAAGCTTCCACGGGGTACTAAGTTCCAGACTATTCACTCATGCTACCAGAATCCAAACATACAACATGATAGTACGAGCACAAATGTTATACGCGCATCCAGCGTGGCAACATGCTGCTAAATCACACCTCAGCATATTACAGAGAGTACAAAACCAAGCAGGAAGAATCATTTCAGGACACGCAAAAGACACCAAAATCAAACAACTCCAAGAGGATCTGGAAATACCATACCTGACTGAAGTAATGGAAAAATAATCAAGAAACTTCTGGTTACGACTCCGAAACTCTCCACATGAAATTCTACAGGGGGTTGGGAACCTACAGCCACCACGGCACACGTACAAAATGCCAAGTGCACAATGAACAAAAGCCAACGTTAACATTGACTATAGTGCGTCCAGTAAGAGAACGTCTCTGACAGCTCGCAGTGACATTGCCACTACTCGCGTGTCAAGGTTTTTTTTCGGTGCAACTGTAGTGGCAATTTTATTAATGGTATAAGAGAGAGTGATCGTGGTTGGTAACACTGGTATCAAAGTATTGGCTGCAATGTTCCACCGCATGTGGTAACAAAGGTCAGAGACCATCTCTTGTTGGCCGTGCTATAACATCATCAAGAATCTCAAATTCTGTAGGACAGCGGCAGTAGCGTCCGAAACAATCCAAGAACGCACCAGTTAACATCAAGAAACTACAAATAAGAGGCAAGAGTACACAGCAGTGAACTCGGTACTCACACACCACAACTGTCAAGATAACCTTCGACTACTATATAAGTGAGACAGACAATAAGTGCCATTATTATTCCGTCTCCATAGCACGGGCAAAGTGCCCCAATAAATCAGGACCAAAAGCCCTGAATAAAGACATTAACCCCCAGTGAAGCAAAAGTTTAACTGAAGAAAAAATATCAAACGTTAACACACACTCATATACAAGTGTCGCGAAAATTATTGGCCCTTACAAGAGCCAGGATCTCATACAGAAGGGTCCCCCACCCCAGAGACAATATTCCTCCCAAATATAGTGGAAATATCCGGCCCTTACAAGTGCCACGATAAACCGCAATAGTGAATCAACAGAACAGTGCGCCCAAAGTGAGTCACCATACGCGCAATTAACCCTCATAGTGAAAAACCCTAAACAAACAAAAACGAACAGTGCTAGCTGGCCGGCTACGGCCCTTCCCAGAGCCACCAGGCGCAGGGAGTGAGAACAGTCAGTGAGTATAACCGCTGTGGCGGACCTTCATAGAGCAACACAGTGCAACAGTCAAGAGATGAAGTAAACCCCTCAAGCTTCCCCCCAAGAATCACGGAACCCCACACCAATCAGGGCTTCCCCGTCAGAAAACCTCCCGCAGGACCGGAAGTGAGCCTGGAAAAACAACTAAAGGCAATGAGCTTTAGCAACTTACGTTCAGTTCAGCGCCGAAGATCAACCCGCCAAACCAAATTAGTGCCGATGAGCCTTGAGGAACTCCACGCCGTCACGGCTCCAACCACATCCATTCATCACACGAACGAAATAGAAGCCAGTGCAACCAGCACCGCTGAAGTCCCACTGACCCAAGATCAATCCATTGAGATGGCAGGGTCCAGTGACGAAGAGTACGACCCCACCGATAGTGCAGGAGATTTTCAGCACCCCAAGAAAAAGGCAAAGAGAAGATCAGAAAGCAGCATATCTCACTAGTTGAGTTCAGGAACTCCTTCTCAGCGCTGGACCCCGCAAATGACCCATTCAACACCGGAGACAGTCAAACACACACCCAAAATGAAGAAGAAAATCCTGAAGACGCCGTCAGCAGCAGAAATATCCCCCCACTCTACATGTATGAAGTCGAAAAACGACACACATTCATCAAGACGCTTACTGCAAACTGTAAGGATCCTTTCAAAATACTACAACCAAGTGCGTACATCAAGATCCACTGTACCACTTGGCGAGACTTCGAGATGATGGAAGCCTTCTGCATTCAGACAGGGCAGTCCTTCGCCACCGAACTTCCCAAGTAAACGTGACCAATCAAAGTAGTCATCCGCAAGATGCCACTTGACACTCCATCGGATGACATACTGCAAGACCTGAAGGACCAAGGGCTCACACCGACCAAGGTTGTCCAGATGAAGGGACGCAGCGACCCCTCCGGTAAGAGACCTTTTTTCCATTATTCCTGTTGACACTACCCAAGGACCCAACAAATAAGATATACGAACTAAAGTATCTCCTGAGCTAGAGTGGCAGTCGAACCATACAAGGGACAGACTATCCTACAATGCTACCGGTGCCAAAGAGTAGGGCACACCACGCAAACGTGCAGTGCGACTCCTCGCTGCATCAAGTGTCAAGACTCCCATCTCTCCACGGAATGTCCGAAGAAAACGAGGGACAGCCCGGCCAAATGCTGCAACTGCGGAGGAGAACATACTGCCAATTACATGGGCTGTCAAACACTCAAGGCCGCTAAAGCCAAAAGGAAACAGCCAACCCAACCTCCACCTAAGCCGGACCCTCCCTCAAAGCCCGAACCCAGCAGCAGAAGAAACAACACAACGTCCTACGCAGGAGCCGTAACGCCAGAAGACAAGAACGACACCAACAAGAAAAACAAGAGACCCTCCACCCAAGAAACAAAGCAAAACGAAGAAACCCAGAAGGACAACTACCAACCTCGAGAAGAAGACACCGAGGACGAATGCACAGAACCATCGCTAGCATACACCTTAAAAGAGATTCGAGAACTCTTCTCAGGCCTCAATCTCCGAGCAATGCTGGAAAAATTGCGAGTAGGACTCTGGAAGGTGAAAGTCACGTCAGACCCCCTGAGCAAAATCACTACCATGTTCGAAGTTGTAGCGTCCATCTTCGGAGATGGCATAAACTAAAAGGGGAATAAACAGACATGTCAAAGTGCTGCACTGGAACGCAGAAGGAATCCACAAGAAGAAAATCAACCTGGGAGACTTCCTCCGCAGAGAAGAAGTGGACGTAGCCCTCTTGTCAGAAACCCACCTCAAACGAAATCTTACCCTTAAAATCCGTAATTACTCCACCATCAGTACAGACTGTCCAGACAGACCCCTTGGAGGTACCGCAATCCTTATCAAAGATAACATTCCGTATGACCCGCTCCCACCCCTACAATCCTTGGAAGCTACAGGGATTACCCTCCACTCAGCAAACGGACCGATATTAATTATAGCAGTCTACATGCCACACTACAATCACCTCGACCCAATTGATCTGCAAGCTCTGCGTCAACTAGGACACCGGATTCTGCTCGGGGAGACCTCAATAGCATGCATCCGGCGTGGAACTACAATATCTCAAACGCAAATGGAAGGATCCTACATCAAGCCCTCAACACCATAGATTTTACTCCCACGGAACTCACCCACTACCCCCGGAATGGAGGAATGCCCGATGTACTGGACATATACTGACGGCGAACCTGGTAATCCTAGATGAACCTCAGGTAATCCAAGGATTTAACTCGGACCATCTCCCTGTTCTACAAAGGGTAGCAGTAAACCACCACTTCACAGCTCGAACTCTTCCAACCCTGCGCTCCACAGACTGGGACCACTACAGATCTTTGCTCTGCGACATGATAGACCCACGCCAAACAATAGAAACAACCCGAAGACATAGAGGCCACCACTGCTTCCTTCACAGCAGCCATCAACTCAGTCTTCACCATCGCAACTATCAGCAAAACAACGACCCAACCAACACAACAGACCAACCCGGAAGAAAGACGCACCGCAGTCTTGATCCACCTAAATAGTTGTCCTTTTGAGGTTAGAAGCAAAAGTTGTAAAAGGAAAGTGGAAAATATTGTCGATGACACAGATGCTTATCCAAATCCTGTCAAAAAGGTAGGTTATCTGAAATTCAGGAGTTGTACTCTGTTCATATGGATAAAAGTAAAGACACTTTGTGGAATGATTTATTTCAATTGTTAGATAATAACAGTACCCAATTACAAAGTATCATAACCAAACTGGAGAATGTATCTGCTTTACAGAATAATGATGTCTTTTCTCAGGGAAATGAAGTAAGTAATAAAACAGCCAGTGTAGATATAAACACCGTGCAGGTTGACTTTATGGGGGTTACCTCCATTAGTAGTACGAGTTTGGTTAATGCAACCAACATTAGGGAAATAAAAAGTGATGCCGTTGTGGTATTGTTAGACGAAATTAAGGTCTGCACTTGTCCCTTATGTAAAAGGAAGTGGGTGGATCAGTTGTTTCCCCCCTCCGGCTCAATGCTACTTGTTAATAAGAAATGTTCGTCAATAAGTCCTGTATTTTTGTGGTGTGTACACGGCATGTTAAAAGTCACCCTCGAGTAAAATTCATTATGCCACCAGTTCAGATTGATAAGTTGTGTTATTTTTTCAATGGTAAGACACTTTTAGTGTGGTTAGAATATACAGTATGTACGCCTGTAACAGTGTGCTTCAGTAAGAATGAAATCATTTCACATACGCCTGGTATATATCATGTAAATCGTAAATCGATAAAATTTAAATCTAGTAAAGGTAAGAAAAAAGGTGGTGAATTAAATCAGGATGTTCAGATTGACCATGCACCGGCCATTATTTTGCATTCATCTAAAGATGCTAATGAGAAGTTTAGAAACAGCGATTTCTATGTGGCAACCAAGAAAGGTAAGAAAAGGTTTTTTCACCGTCCAAAAATGAAAATTAAGTTGAAAATTCGTAAAACATTGCGTAAAATAGGTAAGGTATCATACCTACGCAGAAAGTATAGGTTTTTTGCTACCACTAATTGCAATGAAGTTCAGATGACGTATGTTTCAAGTGTACATACCAATTGCAAGGTATCAGCTGATTCTCATGTTAATGCAACACGAAAAACTAGTACTCATAGAACATTACATTTTCGCACTAACAAAAATTAACAAATGCCGAATACGGAAGTTAAGAGTAAAATTCTTGATTACATGAAAATTTTGGCCTATGATGTTGTAATAAATCCAATACGAAAAGGAATTGGGTGAACGATATTATTACATAGCCGGTTTGCCCATTTTCTACACTTTTGACTTTGCAATGAAAAATAAAATGTTTGGATACATTGCAGAAATTTATTGTACAAAATTTTCATTTGGTGTTAGTAATTATTTTTCATACTATAAATATTGCACGACCACAAGTGTTCTATTATAAATTTTATTACTTACTCTGTTTTTGACATTTTTCGTAATACAAATTGTCATAGTTCTTAATTTATTATTTTTACACTACACTTGTAAAGTTTGAACCTTTAAACTCTCTAAATTTTATTGTAATCATAATGTGTCTGGCAAGCCATGGAGTAATTAAAAACGTAATACTAAATTTTACTTTCTGTAACCAGACGTAACTCTTTGTAAACATGAGCTCGAATGTCAAACTCTTAAAGTTATCAGGGTTATGTATAAAAAAAATTATCTTATGTAAAAGAAGCTTTTAGAAAACGCCTCTTCGCTTGCCTTGCGCAAACTCAGAACCTCAAATTCGTTTTTCAGATAATTGAAATCCAATCAGGTAACACCCAGGCTTACCCTTGTATTCACCCGTTACTGCAGTAGTGCCGAGTGCAACTTATAACAACTAAACAAAACTTGAGTGCAACCTCTCTCTTGTGGGGGAAAATTCTGCTGCGTCTAAACGACGTGGAGACTGTGTCTCCTGTTCGGCGGGACCTCTTTGAAACTTCAAGACGTGGACATACTGTCCGCCATCTAAGGGGGAAACTTACGGGAGAAAATTACTAAGTTGCCAACGAGGACTTACTGCCCGTCGCAGCATCGAACTACTACCGGGAAGTTCATCGAACTCCCTTGCAGAAAGAGACAGTTATCTCTCGTCACGTCCAATACCGACTAGAAATACTTTGTAGGGTCGCTACTGATTCTTAATTCCATCTTACGGCATATGAAGCAAATACTCTACTAACACGGTCGCTTCATTAAGAACTTCCATCTCTTAATCTTGTACGAACAGTGCGTGTGTTATCGTCAATTCACTCATTAGTGTTAACTTCAGTTGAACAGTACTATTTTTCTAATTACGAGTATGCAACCAATTCAGAACTTAGTTGCTGCTAACCAGACTGTTCATTGTTACTCTCACTGTTTAGCTCCTAAAAGCTTCCTCTTCCACAGTTCTAGTGTGTTTGTGCTAATACTGATTTACACAACTCTCGAGACCCCATATAAGAAGTCACTTGTGTTGTATCAGTCCTCGGACTTATTCGAGCCAACTAATAAAACTCTTTCTAACTCGAACGTACGTCGTTTACGACATTTCAAATTCTCAATCCTTCCTTATTCGAATATCTCATCATTTTCTTGAGACATCTATTAATGCCTCATTCATCGACGTGCGAATGTTGTAGTCTACTGGAGAAAGCAGATGACCTGTGGAGTGAAATCCCATTGTATGCAATTCTGTCTGGTGCTGAGTTCTACCATTCGTCTCACCTCTATCCAACATATGAGATGCAGGAGAAGACCAGCCTGTGCGAAGTTCCAATATTCCG
Source organism: Thermobia domestica (assembly GCF_964235325.1). Lineage (NCBI taxonomy): Eukaryota > Metazoa > Arthropoda > Insecta > Zygentoma > Lepismatidae > Thermobia > Thermobia domestica. Next base: position 291,884,176 of record NC_137458.1, on the reverse strand, counting down.
AAGACTTCTAATCCTGTACGAAGCCCAGCGACGACATCATCCTGTACGATTCCTGGCCATCGTTCGTCTATCCTGTTCTTGTGTTTCAGCCGCTCGAAATACAAGTGAGAAATTATAACAATAGTGTTCTTGGGTGTTTAAGTGAATGTGCTATCTGATGTGTACGAAATGTCTACAGCAACGTCGAGGTAACCCCGAGTCTTCTCATCTCAACTTGGAGTACCTGGAGGTAGGACCACGGACCTCAGGTGGGTTACAATAGTTTCTTTAATATTTTTATGTACCTATCACTTGCATTTTTTTTCTATCAAGTCGCTTAAGTGAAAAGGGGATCACCTCCCAAGTAGTTTCGAAATTATTTTGAAACCTTTTAGTGTTTTGATATAACTCTTGTGAATGTTGGCAGAGCGAATCCTAATCGCTCCTTTCTTTGGTTAATTGTTATTTATATTTGATTTTGAAGATCTCTTTTAATTCGTGCGGTAACATCTTTGTTTAATGGTAGCGATATAATGTATTTTGATATGATAATTGTTAAGTAACCTAAACTGGCTGATAGCAGTGGTATTCAAACTCGCTGAAGCCCACACACGAATATTAACTGTGCTTTGAGATCTAATTGGACATATTGTTTAGACGTTAATTTAGACTACTGCTAATCATTTATTCTTTTGCGTACTAACTCCACTTGTTCTAATTCTAACGAGACGCCTCACTCTAGTTATCCGTATTCCTTAGGGACCCGAACTCCTTCCCCTTTGACGAGTGGCCATTCGATAGCCTTATTGCTTGAGATGGACATCTGCGCTTTTGCGCCCTGACTTGATTGCTATTGTAATTGTGTGCTAATAAATCATCTACCACCCGAACTGCTTATAGGTCAGGGACAATAATTATTGAACCACACTCGTAGTAAGCAAGTAACATCTGAGAAAATTAAATTAAAATTCCTACGAGTATATTTGATAAATCAAGATCAGTAAATATTCGAATCTGTATTTGGAGAATAATTTCTTAAGCCATTCATATTATCACTTGAGGATATCCATTCTAAATTTGTAGTTCGCGTAACATCAGCAGGTGGTCTCTAGCCAAATAGGGTGACTTTGAAGAAAAAGAAAAGGGGAGGTCTTTGGAAAGAAACAGGAGAGAAACCAATAAAAAAGGAGAGGGTGGTCAAGAAAATGAGACAAACCAATAAGAAAGCAAATAAAACATAGTGAAACAAAATAAAAAGAACATTATTGGTCAAGTTAGACAAGGGGTATGTCAGAACATAAAAAAATTGCCAGTGATTGCAAAGGACGAATAGGAAAGAAGAAACAAAAATGAATACATAATCGGTGCGAAATAATAAAAGAAGAGGACAGCAGGAGAACAGCCAGTTGAGTTAAGATTATAGAGCCGAGGATTACAGACTTTAATTTAGGGGGTGTAACAACTCGTTAGTCAAAATCTTAGAGCCCTGAACTTTGGAATACAGTTTTAGTGGGGCGATAAGCGGTCGAAAGGAAGAAGGCCGCACGGCTAGTCTATTTTTCGGGCAGTAATAAAGGACAGTTAGTAGGCAATGCCAGCTTACAACAGGAGACCCGATACCAAGTCAAATATTTTAATAAGTTTTTTTCTAAAAATGTGACATCGGTTGTGGTGATCATACTCAGTGGATAGATAGAGTAGAGTTTTGGAGGGCTTTCCAGTGAACTGGACGATAAAGGCAACACGGAGACTTTTCACATAGAGAGACAGTTGAGCTACCTTGTTGGGAGTAAAGGAAGATGTTAAATGAACAGTTGTCAGCAAGAAGGGAAAGTGATATTTTATTACCTAAATTTTTGAGTGCAGTGCGCGATAAAAAAAGAAAAGAAAAGAAAGAAAGAAAAAGAAAACTATGGACCAAATGACACACCCTCAATTGAAAGTTAATCATAATTTGAAAAAAAAAATGAATTGAAATCTTTGAGTTTTACGTCCCGCGGTTATGCCGGTTAGGCTAAAGGAGACGGTGATGATGAGTAATGAGGGAAATGGTGGAATGAAAACAGTGGGAGGAAACGGGAGAACCCCGAGAAAACCCACGCACACGGTGTTTGTCCACCACAAAGTTAACTTGGCGGGGGCGGGGATCGAACCCGGGACCCCAAGCACCAGAGGTGAACGCTCTACCACTGAGCCACCGCGGCCCAAAAATCACAATTTGAGTACAGTTACATTTTCGTTCCTTTTGTTTTGTAAAATCGACGTAATTATTTTGTATTAAAGAAAAGGGCCAACTTACATCCTTGGGTTAGGTAAAAGCCCAATTATATACAGGGTGTAAACTTAATTTCTGACCCACCCTGTTTTTCAAGTTACTTGATTTTTCGCGTTAAACAGTTCTCAAAGATCATCGAACTGACCTCTATAAAGTTTCATCTCTTAATTACCACTCGTTCATAGGTTAGTTTTGACCGAATAATTTTTCATATCTACGTCACTTTCGTTTTTTGTGTTTATCTGCGTATGTTATTACGAACTTGTCTTGTTTACATATACTGCGCATGACGAGGTCTATTTTCTAAGCAATACTGTTCATTATCGGACAAATGATCGCATTGTTGCCTTTAGCATTATTTAGTGAGCAAACTGTAAAACTTCCAGCAATACTGCTTCAACCAGTGTAAAATTGTGAGCGTTTGTTTGGCGCCACACCTGTGCCGGAAAATTACTCAAACGGGTCAGAAATTAAGTTTACACAAAAAAGAAATCAGTTTGATCCCCTTTTAATGTGAATTTATTGGGTAAATTTGCACGGATCTTGAAACCACATACGTGTATATTTGAAATGTACTCTTTTTAAAATAAATGAAATGCTTTTTAAAGTCAAACTGATATCTTTAAGTGCAAGTGTACAACGTGCAATACAGTACAATGTCAACAGATAGAGAAATGCTTCGCCATAAAATTCAAGTGGTTAGTGCTGGTGGTGAAAGCATCCAAAACATAACTAAGAAAATGAGAATTAGCCAAAACACTGTAAGGAAGTGGGTGCGAAAGAATGAAGGGGATGTTATGGATGCACAAAGAACAGAACAGCTAACTAAAGTTACACGAAGAACAAAGAGGCAAACACGGGAATGGATTAAAGACAAACCATGTGTTGGAACAAGAACTGTAGCTAAAAGGACTGAAATTTTCAGAAAGATATCAATCCCAGGGAAAGAAGATTAGTCACATGGCAGTCTCTAAATATCTTCAGACTACGGACTGGGGAAGAAAATGTTATGTGCAGCCTAGAAAACCACTGCTTTCGCAGAAAAACATATCCGACCGCTACAACTTATGTAAGAGACTGCAAGATGAAGGCTTTGCTGATGACTCTCGTGAGGGACGGATGAAAAGTGCTCACCTGCTATTTACCGATGATTCTGGTGGAGCTCTTCCCTGTGCCAAACCGGCAAAATCATCGGGTTCGAACATCGTCTCCTGAAATGATCTCTCCTATACGGAGGCCCAAGTTCGGCCTAAAGGTTATGGTGGCAGGAGGAATTTCAAGCTATGGGAAAACGGAAATTATCCTTGTTGAAAAAGGAAAGATGATTGACTCCCAATACAACCGAGATAAAATACTTCCAGTTTACCGAGTGTGTTTTGCTAATCCCATCATGTTTTCTGTTCAGCAGTACGCGATTTTGATGCAGGATGGAGCCAAATGTCACACTGCAAAGGCAACGATGGATATAATCGCCATGGAGTTCCCCGGAGTGTGGAATGATTGGCCACATAATGGTCCGGACCTTAATGTTATTGAGCACTTATGGTCTCGACTGCAGGACAGCGTGTTTCAGAAACCAAGGCCTTGCAACAGAGAAACTTTGATTCAACGCCTCAAGGAAGATGGTCCGTCATCACACAAGAGGACTGTCACAACCTAGTGGAGAGTTCCCGAACTAGGATCTTACAATGCTTCGAACGTCAGGGAAACAGTATTGATTACTGATAAATTGGACATTTTTCTTTTCAAATAAATCAGATGTGCAACGTTTCTTAATTGTATTCTTACTTATTCATTCTAAAATAACAAACAAATATTCACTATCATGATAACTGTCTTTGTATTTGTAAATTTTATTTTATTTTCATTGAGCTATTGAACTTATTAAAGTAGCTAAGTTAAACAGCTGAGTTTTCATTATCCCAAATTTATTGCTGAACAAATAAAAAGTTATGGTACAAATAACTGTAGGGGCAAAGCTAGTAGCAAACAAAAGCTCGACAGAAGACTAAAGCTACAAAACCCTGAGAAAAAGTAATTAAAGTATATTATAGTAAGTCATCGCTATTTTGAGTTCATGTTCATTGTGTATGTGTGTATGTCGTCAAAACTTTGTAACCAATCTTGATTTCACACATACCTATATATTACAAGTAGGGGCACGAGTTTTTCGCACTAAGAATTTGAAACTTTCGCATTTTGTTTTTTATATTTCGCGTTTTGTCGCATTTTCCAAATAAAGTTTCGCATTTTGTAACTCTTGTGGGAAAGATATTCCCTGACATTTTTACAATTGTTCCTTTCATTTATACATCAGTACAGAAATAAATCATTAATTACCTAAAAACAAAATACACTGGATATTTCACTTGACTGTAAATTTCACTTATAGAAAATTATATATATATATAAATATATATATATTAAATCAATCAAACTGAAGGAAAATCAGTAACTAAATTTACTATGAGTAAAAAATTTTTTGCTGTCTTCTGAAAACACACAGGCACAAGTTACATTTAAGCATTAAACGTAAGCATGTTAAATGTTTCCACATTTTCCTCCTCCATTGTTGTATGTTCATCACTTATTACCAGTCCATACTTGTCAAAAAAACTGTCAAAATTGGCGTTGTTTGTTGGAAGCCGTACATATGTAAGTGCATTTACAATAGATTTCAAACAGTCATCACTTCGGAACTCACATCAGAATTCGATGGTGATAGCTAACGTGCAACATGTTTCTTATAGTCGTGTTCGAATCACTCAAAATGCACCGTTTATACCATGTTTTGCAGTTCCGTCAGCCGAAAACTGACAGTTTCAAATCAATGAAAACGTATTTTTAAATTTCGCATTATTTCACGTATTGTTAGAAATTTCGCGCAGAACTGCCAATTTTGCGTTCTATCGCGCGACGGAAACCAATGAAAATACACATAGAATATCATAAACGTCAAGAAACTGAAAATTACTTAATTCTGACGTGTTTCGTTTTATTGTGCATTGCGAAAAATTCGTGCCCCTAGATATCCTCATCATAGCTGTGAAACAGTAGACTAAATCAATTTGAGGTAACTTTATGAGAAAGGTATACAGGCTGTCGTCATCGCTGGCGAAAATGTGTAGATAATGATAATGAGTACATTAAAAAAATAGCGTCTTGTAGTTAAAACTATGTTTTGTTTTACCTAATGATGTACTGTGATCATTTGTATCTGTCCTGGCTTGCAGCTTGTACCGTTTGGAAGGTATTGCCCTCCAGGCACTTCGCGAATAGACATTGCAGAGTAATATCAGTTACGCTTACGTTTTAGATGTTGGCAAATCAAAACAATTTCTAACTAGAAAAATACTGTAGGTATAAACAAATTCTTCATAACATTGGTGTGAAATGTTATTACATTTCTGTGAGTGATGGTTATTACTTTCATGTTATATTATAATAAGGAAGTATTGTATTACAGTCAAAATGCCTAATGTAAAGCCAGATACGACCAGATTTGGGTGAAGATCTACATTTCCGTATTTACATCTGTGAGTCTGTACGTTCAGAGAATATTTCGTCAACGACAAATCATGTAAAAGATTACAATACACACGAGGACCTGCACAACTTTCTATTTGGTTCAATACTCGTGAAGTGCTTGATATTTAACATGAAATAACTTGCAAACACTACAAGCTACGGTAAAACTCACTACAACAACGAATTTCCGAGAAAACTGAATTTGATGTGTCACTTGCACCTATTCCCATTTATAAAATCGAAAGTTAAATCCAATATGGCGGATCCAAGAAGACGGCCGGGTGGGTAACATGTGTCAGAGAAGCAGTACTTGATCCAATTTGTTTTGCATATGCCCACATTCATGTCCAGTTACATATAAAGAAACTAAAAGCACTTTTATGTCCGAGCGTTATGGTAATGTATGATTGAAAAAATGAAATGAAATCTTTAGTTTTACGTCCCACGTTTATGCCGGTTAGGCTAAAGGAGACGGTGATTATGAGAAATGAATGAAATGGTTGAATTAAGAAAGTGGGAGGAAACGGGAGAATCCCGAGAAAACCCACGAGCACGGTGTAATGTATGATTGAATTCCAGATGTATTAAGATCCATAAATATGCAAATTACCGGTATGGGCCGCTAAAATTAATACAATACATATTGGGCCGCGGAGGACTTTGCATTTGAATCAATTTTACACGTATCCCGAGGGGATACTTCGCGAATGTACCTTGTCAGATTCAACCTTAAACTATATGTACACGTCGTATATAGTCTTTATGCTGAAAAGGGATGCTAAACCGCAACAAACAACAACAATATCCACATACATAATTAATTTCATTCCAAAACAATACACTGTACCTACAAAGGAGATCGGTAATTGCAAAAAATGCATTATTATTGCCATAGTTAAAACCTGATTTTAAAGGCTAAGAAAAATAAAACCAACTGCAATCATACGATTATTAATATAACTTGAACAAAAATTTTTCTTGACCAGATCAGCAAAGATTCTTTGGTGTCTGTTGGTCTTTCCTACAATATATTACAATTATGTTTTTAATTATTATTAGTTTTATTTAAATATAACAATCAACGTAAATTTCATTCCTAAATTACGTGATTTCGTACGTCAGTGTAGACATGAACTTAGATCACCCAAATATACTTGGGACTTGTAACAGAGGTTGAAGCTGGATTCTATGCTGCAGCATCGAAGAAAATATGTAGCTAGTACACTGAACATTATAATGATTATAAGTATTCATATTATTTAAGGAACAATCTTTTACTTCCCGTCGATTTTTCCATTTCCACGAATAGCACAGTCAGAAAATAATAATATATTTTTTTCTCCATATTTCTATATATCGTGTAAAATATGTTTTAAACATATATATTTATAATATTGCGGTTAATAATGGCATCATATATTATCAGCAAACGGCAAATAATGATAATATTATATACTGTAATTAAGTAGTTAGAGATCACGAAGTAGAACTGTAATTCATTTGTGAAATCTGACAATTTGAGTCCCTTTTAAGTAACTACTAGCTTACCGTGTTTACTCGCGTAATAGTCGCACTTTTTGTACGAATTTTTAATGAGAAAATCCAACTGCGAATATTATGCGAGGAAAGCTTCTATTCAATTATCGCCATGGTCAAAACGATTTCGAATTTTGATACATACAGCATTGTATCAACATAAAAAATCAAATATAGCCTACATACGATAAAATATTAAATCTCGTAAAAGTAAACTCGTAACTTGCCGATTCGTAGAAATCAACAAACAAAGTCTTCTTGGCATTGGTGCAGAATGGAGGGTGGAAATAGGTTGCCTGGTCTCTGTTGACAGATGGATCACAATATTACGTGTCAGTAAACAAAAAGTTCTTTTGCTCGGATTCTCGCAAGATAAGAAATTTCGAAGATAGTCTCGTTCACAAAGACAAATATGCCGTAGGTCGACTTTTATGCGCGGAATATTTTTGGCAAATATTTTTACTTCAAACTTAAGATGCGACTATTATGCGAGGGCGACTATTACGGGAGTAAACACGGTATAAACGCTTCTTTAATTTACTATAACGTATTTCTGTAAGTCTTGGCCAAAATATTGATACGACAGAGTCTGATTATGCAACGATACAATGATTTTTTTTTTTTTTCGATAAATGAGAATAGCGGTAACTGAACACTTCCTTTTCTAATTCGTTCTTTTCAAACAAATTGAGGATTTTTTACTACTTTGACAGGCGCGTCTGCCTTTGCTAGTTTCTGATTGGCTGTGCTATATTACATTATGATCTGTACTATATATTGTAAGCAAAATACTTGCTTTATAGTATATATACTTTGCAGGGGAAAGTCAATATAAAGTTTTGTTAAAGAAGAATTCTTGTAAGACAATATAAAGTATAAGTTTTTTAAAGAAGAATTCTTATTTACAAGTTTTAAATCCCATATTAACCAAAACTATAATCTGCCTGAGCACATACAGTATAAAATCTTCAATTACTGGCATGAAATAGCCTTTTCCGTTTAATACAGGCTACATTTGTGCAACACATAATATTAAATAAATAACACGCAATAGTACAATTGTATAAACAAATCTAACATAATTATAAAATAAAACAACATACATACGCTCATACTTTCGTACATGTTGGGAATATGTGGAGTAATCCTTGTAAACACAACACATAAGGAAATTAATCTTCCGTCACATCCAAGTCGAGAGGGACGTCTGTATCTTCAGTAGTTGTGTGAGCAGATTCTGTTTCACTCGAAGAGGAATCATTAATCTCGATTAAATCTTCGGTTTCAGATTCATCTACAAGATAAATGAATATTAAATTAACTGACAGGATCATTATATAATAATGAAATACCAACATTGAAGTCCATTTAAGCACCCACTTTATTAATTTAACTGTATACATTTCGATGACTCTTCGACATCATCGGTATGTGAGTATTAAGGAATTTATACATTGGTTCGTAGACGCACATAATGGCAAAATTTCATCATTTAGCGAAAAAAAAATTACTATATTTCGTTAACAGCAAAAGATCATCATCATAGGTATTCTCTCATTATTGGCAGGTCATTTTCCGCTGCTGAGAAGCTTTCACGATCCTCCGCTAATCTCTTAGTCTTTACGTATGATCTTCTGCTTTTATATCGTCCATTATTTGTAGCCTCCTTCACCCCCTCTCTCTTTTTGCAGACACCATACTCTCTAGCACGTCCCTCATGATACAATTTCTTCTTAGCCAATGTCCTAACCAGTTTCTTTTCCTCTTCTCAATGATATCTAAAAGTGTTCTTTTCTCTTCCACCATTTCTAACATCCTCTCATTCGTTTTCCACTCGATCCAACTAATTCTTTCAATTCTACTCCACATCCACATTTCGAAAGCTTTTTTTTTTTTTCATCAATTTTGCGTAATGTCCATGTTTCCGCCCCATACAGTACAACACTCCATGCGAAACATTTTATGAGTCTTTTTCTCAACTCTTTATTCAAGGTCCCACAAAACAGACTTTTCTTCTTCCTAAAGGCTTCTTTCGCCATTTCTATCCTTGCTTTTATTTCTTGCATTTATTTCACGTTCGCAATTTGTCATTATTAAGAATACTACTCAGGTATCGAAACCTATTCGCTTGTTCTATTTTTTTCTCTCCCACTTTTATATTTGACACAGACCTCTTCCTTCCAGTCATCATGGCTTTTGCATTTCTAACATTTATTTTCATCCCATATTCTTCAAAATCCTTCCTCAAGTTTCTAACATCCTATTGATTTTCTTTTCAGATTTTACATCAAGCTGCGTATCATCTGCAAATCTTATACATCTTATCATCCTACCTCCTACCGAAATGCCGTCTTCATCATGTAGGCTATTTTCCACTCTCTCTCCTAAATAGACATTAAATAATGTTGGCGAGAGACAGCATCCTTGTCGAACTCCCTTCCAATTGGACTCTCCTCTGTTAGTTTCTCCCCTATCATAACACTTACTTGTTGATTCATATATAAGTTTTGTATGAGTCTTCGATCTTTTTATTCCAACCCAATCTTCTTTAGAACTCCGAACAATTCCCAATTCACGCGGTCAAAAACCTTTTCTAGATCAATAAATACAACATATACCTCTTTCCCTTTTTCTATAAACCTTTCACCGATTGCCCTTAATAATCCAATTTATCTGTAAAAGAGACACCTGTGAATTTATTACTCCCATAAAGTACTTGAAGAGTTAATAAACTTAAATGTCAAACAATGCGTGGCCTCCTGTTTACGTTTTTGATAAAAATAATTCGTGGATAAAGAAACAACCTATTTTAATCCTGTACTCATACTCTAAATACTTAAAGGGGGCGGGGTGGCTCAGTGGTAGAGCGTTCACCTCCGGTGCTTGGGGTCCCTGGTTCGATCCCAGCTTGCGCCGTGTGGACTTTGTGGTGGACAAACACCGTGTTCGTGGATTTTCTTGGGGTTCTCCCGATTCCTCCCACTTTCCTCATTCCACCATTTCATTCATTTCTCATCATCACCGTCTCCTTTCGCCTAACCGGCATAAACGTGGGACGTAAAACTCAGATTTCATTTTCATTTTTCTAAATACTTAACTAGACTCGAATTATTGAAGTAACATAATATGAGGGATTATTCTGTTTCTAAATTCATGATCAATAATTTGAGTCCAGGTAAGCATTTAGATAATGAGTAGAAGATTAAATAGGTTGGTTCTTGATCTACGAATTCTTTTACCAAAGATATAAAAGGGAGGTCACGCATTATGTGACGCTGAAGTTAATGAATCTGTCATGTGGTTTACTTTACTATTACGTGAATCCACGAACCAATGTAAAAATTCCTTAACAGTCACGTGGCGACGATGATGACCAAGAGTCATCAAAACATACGATTACATAAATAAAAGGGTTCTTTAAGTGGCTTCAAAGTTAGTATTTCAAAAACAGCCAGTTGAGAATGTCTAAGAGCATTGCCACAACGAACTTAAAAAGATTTTTTTTTTTTATTAACTTCTACAGGCTTTATACCAATTGTTCTATGTACTGTATTATTATACTCATTAAACAATTCTTGTAATATATCTATCCATCTATAATTTCCTTGAGTACCAAATTTCTTCAACATGTTTTGTTTAAGATTCTGTTAAAACGTTCTACGGTATGTTGTTTGACGAAGGCATGTGTTTCAAATGGAGAATTCAAAATTGAAAAATTCGCAAAATATCATCTCTATACTTATGGTTCCCAAGATATGGCTCCTTAATCCCGAAATCAGAACTTTTTTGGCCAATATCTGGGGAACGGCGGCCAGTTGGCCAATGATCACCGGTTACTATTTGGTATCAATACGTTCCTTATCATCTTACTTAGGTACTGATCAACACCAGTATCATCTCTCTATGACTTACAGTTCCCGAGATATGGCTTCTTAAATCTCCTGAAATCGGAACTTTTTTGGTCAATATCTCGGGACCGGTAAGAGTGACGCGAAAAATTCCATCACTCCTTCAGATAGTTTTTGATGTTCTATAGAATGGAGGGCTCAAAATTGAAAAATTCGTAAAATATCATCTCTCTATGACTTACGGTTCACGAGATATGGCTCCTTAAATCTCCTGAAATCGGAACTTTTCTTGGTCAATATCTCAGGACCCGTAAGAGTGACGCGAAAAATTCCATCACTTTAGATAGTTTTTGATGTTCTATCGAATGGAGGACTCAAAATTGAAAAATTCGTAAATAACAGGCATACATACACGCAGATATAGAAAATTCAGTAACGAACTTTTTTAAGTTCGTTGAAAATTACTTACGCAAACAGACAAGAGATCAAGATGGTTAAAGAATAGGACTATAACCAAGACCGATAATACTTACTTCCCTCCTCTTGCAAAGTTAGAAGTATAGATTAATCATTATTCTGTCAAACTTTCGCTGCCATGTTGGCTCCATTTTCAAGACAGTAGGGTAAGAACAAAGATTAATGGAGATAATAAAAATGGAAAATGCCGGTCTATGCGTATGAATACGCAGAATAACAATAAAACCGGTAATACTGGTTGTTCCTTGCTATTGTTACTTACGACGTTTATAGAGTAGATGTTTCGATAACTTTCATCTAGAATATTCATATACGAATTTATTTATTTTTTTTAACTTCTCACGAAGAATGCTTCACTATAGAAACGGATACCCTACTACAATGATTTCCTCCTTTATAGAACATATTTATCTATAATGTTTTTTGAGTTTGTACATTTTTATATGCGTAACTGTTCAGAAACTTTGGGAATTGCTTTAATAATAACTCTTTCGTTTTCGCATTGATTTTTCGAAAAAGAATTATGATGTTAATAAAGCGCTATAAGGAGCTACTTGTTTCTCGTGCATGTTTTCGGAATGAATAACTTCAGCTAATATTTCATACGGTAATACGGACGGAAATACAAGGATTAAAATGTGTTCATTTTCAAACTTGGATTGTGTTTATTTTATTTATCGAAAGATGACAGCCTTCCATACTGGTAACCACGCTGGTATTCACCATCAAAGACTGGAAAAGTAACATTGAGGAATATAAAAGTTACAAAAAATAGAAATTAAAAAAAGAAGAAAGACAGAAATTTAATATGAAATTCAGCGTTGCCAACATGTACGATAATTATCGAATCATACGATAATTTTGACCACCGTACGATGTACGATAATAGGAAACTATACGATAATTTAATAGCTTCAGGTAAAATGCAGAGATAGTTCTGGGGGGATTTGAAATTCGAAAGAAATTTCATTCATTGCGTGAAAAAGGTATGAATTTTGCAACAAATGTGACAAAATTACTCAAAACAATACAAATGCGAACCAATTCACCTGTTTACTCATGTTTATTATTACTATGTAATTGGTTAATCGGATCACTGGGATTTAACATACACATGAAACCTGCGTTATCTATTCGATCAATAAGGGAGAATTACTAGCTACTTGATGTAGGTAAGTTTTCACAGGTAAACATATAAAGTGTTGAAGGAAAACCACAGAATTCTTTTCGATAGACTCGTAAAGAATAGAACTTCATTCTTGTTTTGTAAGGAGATTCAAGAATATAGTTTTAGCTGTTCGCATTCGCGTTAGTTTCCTCTTAGCTTGATATTTAGACTTGAAACAAAATATACGATAATTTTACGGCAAAAACAATAATTTTAAGTGCTACATACGATAATATCTTCTGATCGGGTTGGCAACGCTGATGAAATTAGAAAAACTATGTCCTTCACATGAGCCACGCTAAAGTGAATTCTCATGGATCTCCTCTTACTTAAATTTCAACCTGAGAGCCAACCATATTATTATAAAATATTACCATAATTTCTTTAGTCACCAGCATTATGAACTACCTTCCAACGTCGCAATTTCCACTGCAAGGAACTATATTGGATCATAGGCCCAGTCCATTCCATTCTATTTTTCCCTGTCGGCTTTCCATAGGCCCGTGAGGTCGCTGTGACATTATTTTAACAATCAAAATTCGCAAAAATTCACTGGGATGGCATAAGGGTGATTTTACAGGTATGTTATGCAAGGGGGCATCACGGATTCCCGTTTCCTACTTTATGCTATGAAAAAAAAAAAAAAAAACTGTAGGCATTATTTGGCAGTATGGCTGGACGCTTTGTCTTTGTGAATCCTCACCTGGTTCTTGTTGGATCCGTACAAATAGGGGATGTGTTTCTGATAGATTCGGGTCATGACACATTGCTAGAAGTAGGCAATATTGACTTTCATTTTATTTCCTTACTCTGCACGTCTCCAACCTCCCTTCGTAACTTTACTCCGCGACAATTAAGATTCTCTGTAGGAACTTTTCTCGCCACTGGCGGTAAAATTCAGTACATGTCTCTCCGTGCCTTCCTCGGTACAGTATAAAGGGTTAGCATAAATGATTAATTCGTATTGAAAAGGCTATATTTTTCTAAATTATTACACGTACACACATGAAAGATATATATAAAAAGAACCACAAACTCACCAAGTTTATGCACCCTCTACGAATGTTTAATATGTGCCCCTTTGGTGACACGACACACGTCCCAACGAAATTTGAGCTCATTCCATACATTTTGTAGCATAGTCCTGTCAATTGCGTGCACTGCAGCACTGATACGTTCTTTCAGCTCGACTAAAGATTGCGGTAGTGTTGGTAAGTAAACAAGGCCAACATACCAACAAGACGGGGCATCCTCTCATTGGCACATCCCAGTTCGTGACTACCTAAACAATGAACTTCCCCAACGCTGGATTGGGCGTATTGGTGAGAATGACCTAGTTTTATCCCACTGGCCTCCCAGATCTCCTGATTTAACGCCCTGCGACTTCTTCCTGTGTGGGTACGTTAAGGACCTTGTTTACGTACCCCCACTATCGCAATCCTTAGTCGAGCTAAAAAGAACGCATCAGTGCTGCTGTGCAGACTTTTGACAGGACTATACTACAAAATGTATGAAATGAGCTCGAGTATCATCTGAACTTGTGTCTTTTAAGTTTTAGATTCCACTCTTAAGACGGCTACGCTAAAGGAAACGGTGATGATGAGAAATGAATGAAATGGTGGAATGGAGAAAGTGGGAGAAGCCCCGAGAAACCTCGCGCACACAGTGTTTGTCCACCACAAAGTTCACTTGGCGCGAGCTGGGATCGAACCCATTTCGTACACCAGAGGTGAACGCTCTACCACCGAGTCACCGCGGCCCCCTGGACGTGTGTTGTGTCACCGAAGGGGCACATATTAAACATTTAAACTTGGTGAGATTTTTTTTTTTTCATATATCTTTCATGTGTGTATATGTAATACTTTTGAAAATATAGCTTTTTCAAAATGAATGAATCAGTTATGCTAGCCTTGTATAACGGCCCACATGTTACTATTCTGAGATAAATGTATATCTCATCCAATGTAAAAACAGTTTTCCCGCTATACCCTGTCAAGTGTCTTCCGTACAGTTTGTCTTACGGTAAGCAATGTGACGCGAGAGGATGTTGTGAACGCGGCCTTTATGTAAGCACCACAGACCAAGAGAGTAACGACATAGGACTCTGATACTCGTAATCCAATCAACAAACTTCACTGGCAGACACAGATTTGAGGAATTCATCAGGATGTTACTAACTGGTCCTGGCCCAATTCTTGGTTCATGCTGTTAAAATTTCACAAAACTAAGTCTTCGTGCCTAACAAAGAACCCAGTTCTATCACGGAAGTGAGAAAAAATGTGTAGATCTACGCATTTTAAGTCTTACTGATACAATAGAAAGAAATGAATATGTTTATGCTTTCATATATAAAATTCACAACCTTACCTGATAAGTTGATTAGTAATGGTTCTTCATTGTCATCACTGTCTGCACTCCCTGTAGGGAAAAATAGAATTAATAGATACTGCAAATATACAATTGAAATGTTTCTGACAATTACATTTCAAATCTACCTTCTTATGTTACTAATACGAGAAAATGAAAATAGAATTTTTCAATTTTACGTCCCATGGTTATGTCGAGTAAGCTAAGCAGACAGTGATGAAGAGAATGAATGAAATGGTGGAATGAAGAAAGTACAAAGAAATCCATGCACGCGGTATTCGTACACCACAGAGCCCACTTGCCGCGAGTTGGAATCTAGCCAGGTACGCCAAGCACCAGAGGTGAACGTTCTACAAATGGGTCATCTCGGCCCAATGATTAAAACAAGTCGACAAAGATATTTATAACTTCTTCAGAAACATTAAATAAATAAACAAACAAGGTAAGCATTGTATAAAATGTTACTGGGTATGAATTGTTAAAATTAAGAACTTACTTTGTACCACTATCCAATTCCATACGCTCTATATTTTGACTAGCGCTGTAGTCATGTGCACGAACAATCTTGAGTGTGAGCAGGATATTGCTACATCTTGTTAAATGTTATATTATCTATTCTTTAAAAGAAATATTGGCCCCAAATATTTTGACAAACATTAGCTTATGTCAAAATATGATTTAGGTTTTAGATTTCTGGGCTTTCGGCATCTATGGCCATTTAGCCCGTCACATCTCTCGGATAACGATAACGTCCCTCGGCGAGCACACTACCCGGGGAAAGGGAAGGAACAAAGGATTGGGCAGGAAAGAAGCGGCCTGGGAGCTATAAGTTAGATACCATCCCGGCATTTGCCTGGTGTGAATGAGGAAAACCCAGGAAAACCTCATTCAGGATGGCTGGCCTGAAAAAGCTTTTTCACTTTTTTGACCGAGTGCCCCTACCGGGAATCGAACCCAGGACCGCTCGCACCAAAGGCGAAAGCGTTAGCGACTACGCCACGAGGGGCCACTATGTCCTAAAATCCGACTACTTTGTTAGGAATTAAAACTGTATCCCGAGAACTTTTTTTTTTTTTTTTTAATATAAAGACACTTCCTACTAATTCACTCTAAAAATTTTGGTAATTTTTATGATGGTTAATTCTATGTACAATTTTTCTTTATTGTTTTAAGCACGTTTCATTAATCACACTATTACACTTATACTTATTTCATTTTTCATTATATGGGTTTTCCCTTAGAATGCCTGCCTATTCCTTTTAATTCCTTTTCTGGCACTGAGCATTAAGAGAAGACGACTCTAGAAAAAGTAAATAATTAATGAACTAAAAAGGAATAGGCACACATTCTAAGGAAAAATACAAATAATAAAAGATACAACAAGTACTGTGATTGTAATAGAGCTAGGATTCACCCTATTTCTTACTATTGATGTGACATATAAAGGGTAAAAATATAGCTATGATTTTTATGAACCTACGTACACTACCGGCCAAAAGTATTGCATCACCCATGGAAATGCTGTAAATACGTACAAGGTGTACCGATTTTCATGAAAATATGTTGGAATGTTATGCATAAATTATCGTTAAGTCATTCTGAAACGTTTCTAAATTTGTCACCAGTAAAATAACTTCTCGCGATCAAAAGTTAGTTCAAAATGTTGCGAGACCTCACTCTCACAGCAAAAAGAAAAGTTCTTGACAAGTAGGAGGATAGTATGCTTTTAGCTGGTATAAATATTAATATGAATACTTGTTTACATGCAAAATGAAATGTCAATTAAGTACGAAACCAGCTGCAATTGTGCCGAGTTTTCTTGTCTGTTCGCCTTTCAGGGACCAGTAGTCATCAAGAGTTGTCAGCTAAAATATACTAAATAAGTGATTGTTTGTCCGACACATATGAACAGTATGGCTCAAGTTCGTGAACTTAGAAAAGAACAAGGTGTTGTTATTGTGGAATTGTACACGTTAAAGTTTTCTATGTGACAGATCGCTAGAAGAGTGAACATACATCAATCTACAGTTGTTCACACTATTCAACGTTTCAACGAAACTCTGTCAAATGTTAATCGTCGATGATCTGAAAGACCGCGAATAACGTCAAAGAATAAAGATCAGTTTATTGTGATCACAAGCAAACGTCAACGAACACTAACTGCCCCAGAAATTCGAGAAAACCTTAATGCTACCCGAGAAACAGTCGTATCTGTTAAAACACTGAAACTCAGACTTCGAAAACATGGTTCATCAAGGGGATGCATTGCACCAACAACAACAAAAAACTTTTAAGTAAACAAAACAAACGTAAACTATTGCAATGGGCTCAAGAACACAAGAATTGATCAGTACAACAGTGGTATAAGGTGCTCTTTAGTGACGAAAGTAAATTCGAAATTTTTGGAAGTAAACGAAGAAAGTTTGTTCGTCAACTTCCTGCAGAACGCATGCTCGAACAATGCATTAATCCAAGTGTCAAACATGGTGGTGGGTCTGTCATGGTACGGGTTGTATCGCTGGTGAAAATGTTGGTAATTTAGTGAAAATAGAGAGAACAATGAAAAAAGATTATCATCGCATCATGGAGAGACATGCTCCACCCAGTTGCAAAAGGCTTGTGGGTCAGGGATTTTTCAACAAGATGATGATCCCAAACACACATTTCATTTGTGTAAGTCGTACTTAAAAAAGAAAGAAAGACGAAAATAACTGATAAACATGCGATGGCCACCGGAAAGTCCGGACTTAAATCTGATCGAGTTATTGTGGAATGAGTTAGACAGAAACGTTCGAAAACGTCGGCCAGTTAATAAAACACAGTTGTGGGTACATTTACAAACGTGTTGGAATGGACTTAAAGCCCAAACATTACGGAAATTACTCGCGAGGATGCCTAGGTTGTGTGCTGCTGTATTGAGAGCTATTGGTGGATATTTTGATGAATCCCAAATTTGAATGATTTCGTTTCACATTCTGACTCTTCTGTTTTGGTTTTGTGTTACCCTTTGTTGTTTTGTTTCGCAAATATAAAATTGTTCTATTTGTGTTCATAATTATGTGCATTCATTTCGTTTTCTACTGATATCGGTGGTGATGCAATACTTTTGGTCGGTAGTGTATGTGTGTATACGTTTTACTCGTATTTTAGTCTGACAAGTGTATTCAAGCATGTAATAAGAAAATGGTTTGTGGTGGGTAAAGATCGTGTACATGGCTTTTGTCGGGGTTCTCCCGTTTCCCCACTTTCGTCATTCCACCACTATTATTCATCTCATCATCACAGTCTTCCATAGCCTTGGTGCATAATCGTGGGACGTTAAACTAATACAAAAATAGTTTGTGTATGTACAATGACTCTCACTAATATATCAAATTGCATTGTAAACATATCTGTATTATTCTAACGACAAATTATCAACATTGTAAAGATTTCTTTACAACTTCTGTTCCAAATGAGGCGGCTAACCGAATTAAAGGCAATTATTTAAAATTCGTGTTCTTTATTGTTCTTTATTGTATAAAAAGAAAACTGATTCACTCACCAATATTATAAGTTTAAGCGCAAAAAGACGAGGATAAATAGAAAGGAAAGGTTAATTTAAACACAAAGAAACTCCTTTAACTACTACCTATTTAAGCTCCCCACACACGATCGATTTTTACTCGAATAGAATGAAAGTTCCATAACAGATATGTATTATAACCCACTTTTTTACGCCAAATACATTTTCTTCTCACCAGCAACTACTGATTTTTGTCAGAAAATATTATTTTAACCTTTAAAAGACGACCTCCTTACTACATACATGAGATCAATGAATCCTGAAAGTAGTAAAATATTTGATGTCGTTGAGTTTGGTGATAAGACATCTTCTAGTAACCATGAAACTTCTGATGCAATCATACATCTTGCGTGCTTTGGACAGAAAAATTTCTAGCCCTCAGAAGTTGATTAACACAGTTCTACAGATAAAACCAAAATGTGGTGGCCATTTTCTTCTCAAGGAACAATTTTATTCCTCTTTGCATATTGTTCTAGTGTGACAAGGTTTATGCAGGCTCTAAGTTTAAGTATCAAAGGTTTAAAAGCAATTGTACAAGTGACACCGAACGATTTCCTTTTTGTTTTTAGTGAGTACTTTAATAATTGTATAGTACAAGCCTTAAGAACTTATAACTTACATGCCTGCTAAATTTACAGTCTTTATTATTTATTTGTTTATTTCTGTCTTAATGATGATAAGTATCGTAAATAGTACAGGAAAGAAAATTACATAAGGGCTGTACAACTGTAATAATGTAAATTACAGTCTTCTTCTATTGTCATTTGAATGACATCATACCCTCAATACACTCAAATTGGTCCTCAGCTTCTTTCTCTAATATAATATTCTTTTAAACAAAGATAATAGAAAGCAAATACGAGAGGCTCTTTAATCCTATTTCAAACTCTCGTATCTGAGTTTTAATCCCTAACTTGGAAATTCTTCTCTATCCATCACGACTTTGGAAATCACTAAAGAAATAATACACACTTCTGACCAGAATATATATACACTTGTTTATTAAAAACTAGATTACAGTGTAACGGTTTCCATGCACACAAGGAATTTGAGTACTTTCACTTTTAGTATAAATATCTATGCTCTAAGATACCTCTTTCAGTTAGTGTCTGATGAAGACAACGTTAAGCTGTCGAAACCGTTACACTGTAATTTGGTTTTTAATAAACAAGTGTACATATTCTGGTCAGAAGTGTTTATTATTTCTTTGGAAATTCTTGGTAAATTACTAAACCTTATTTTAAGAACTCCCCTTCTCTCGACTATTGGTTTTAGCTGAAAATTTTGGGGTGATTTGAAAAAGGTTTTCTTTATTTCTTTCTTTAACAAGCACCAGATACAGCTCAGAGGTCATTTTATACTAGATATCTAACGACAATAACAATGGAAAGGATATGGGAAGGTACCGGCCAGGACCTGTTTAGTAAGTACCATCCCGACATTTGCCTGGTAGGACTGAGGAAAACCCTGGAAAACCCGTCAGGATGGTTGGCAGCGGGAATCGAACCCACCGCGTCCTGAATGCGAAGCCAACGCTCTACGACTTGAGCTACTTCGCTCCGTTATAATGTGGTGGTTTAGATCTAAGTATAGATAGTGAAATGCCTGAATTCTGTAATATGTCAAACGTTCATATGTGAAAACCCAACATGATTCTTTCGTATAAGACCTCATCTATGGAACTCCTGCGAGAAAGTAAACCTTCTCACTTCTCACAACTGAAATGAAACTTTACTTTTTGGAAAAGATATGATGCACTGTTTATCGACTTATCACTTACTTAACTTATTGCCCTTACCGTAGGTAACAAGTGGCAGTTTCACCTGTATACCATGTGAAGAAGTTTGGTTTGAATGGCGTGACATTTTCTCAATTAAAATTGAAACAGAAACCAATAATAGGTTTCTACCACTTTCAGCTTCAGTAAAAGATTACAGTGGAAACGGAATATATTCTTGGCACGCTTAATTAAGGGCCTAGTGAGAGAGGGAGCTACATCACTTCGACAAAAGAAAAGGGAGTTCTAAAGCATTGTGTTGCGTCATAACTTGTATAATAAAGGGTCAACTTTTTACTTCTTAACTTATTGTTAAATACATTATGCAGAAGGAAAAATATGAATTATAATGTAAATAGCATTTATTATGAAATGCATGGTATAAGGTTTGTAGTATACCCATGTGGGAAAATCAATACAGTATATCAAAGAGTTATAATATGACTTAAATAATTTTGCCAGAGTGTAAATCAAGTTCACAGGTTTACATATGAACTACAGAAAGACTTCTGGAGTATGTTCGCTGTCCATTATTTCTGTGGATGTTAGTTTTTGGTAAATACCATTAAAAACTGGATGAGTATAAGGCATTATTGCCATGAGATCTTTTAACTTCAGAGCTGATATGGGTTGTCCATGTGAATAGAGTGGTGATACTTCTTCAAAAAGTGTAGTCACATGAGGATAATCAATCACGAGATCTCTTCTGGTTTTGGAGTGACGAAATGACATCTTCTTGAAGAGTTCTGAGTCAAAATAGGTGTATTTCAACAACAGTATGCCTGGAAGTGTTGTATCAAATTCCACACCAGTAGTTTTCGTCATATTACAGCTAGCACCGGATATTGCAACACCACTCGGTACTATTTTACTGTTCAACTGTTGGTACCTTCTCTACTGCCATACAGACACCATCAGTAAGTGGTATAGCTCCTTCTCTTACTCAAAATACTGTTGAGGGTGTATTCATGAATTCAGAATATTTGCTGCGGCAAACGTGGGAGCTATGTCACACGATTGTCGTTCACATGATAGATGGCATATGTCAGTAGAAGACTAGAAATGGCAACAACTAAAATTTTCAAAATTTGTGGCATAGCTCCCTCTCTCACTAGACCCCTTAATTGATTCCAGAAAACGGCATTTCGCTATCTATTACCGTTTTTATTCTATAGCGATCAAAGTTCAAGTCGGAATTGTTTGATTTCTATATCAACGATCTCAATTTCTAACTTCTGATCTCGATTTCTTTATTCTGATCAATTTTGAGATTATTTGTTTCTCTCTCACATACATATACATAACACAGACACACACGCACGCGTGCAGACAGAGCAAACCAAACCACTCAAAAATTGGAATTACTGAGAAGTGAGGCTGTTTACTTTTCTTTCAGAAGGTTTCCGGAAAATCAGAAAATTTCACATAAGTCGCCAATTTAACAACGTTCAGATAGACGTCATCGATGTTGTCAACGAACACTGAAACTGATTAAACTACAACTACTGCGTGATATTATGTAAAAACTTTTTTTAAAAGTACTTAAATTGTTGACAATAGTAGTTACTTACCTAAATTCTGCCTTTTTTCCACAACAGATGTTTTTACAGTATCATTTTTTAATACATTATTAATTTTCCGTTTTTTCCCTTGAGTTTCCTTTTGGGTATTATTAACCTTTTTCTTGGTAGGTTTATTTGAATCTTCTACTTCGTCCATTATCTTTGAGGCTTTTCCTTTTTTTCTTCTTTGTGAAGACGATCTTGAAACATTTGCTTCATTACAACGGGAGTTCCTTAGAACCACTTCGGAACGATTCGAAACTGGTGATTCAATTGTTCCATCAATATACGAAATGCGTTCCATGCGTGAAGATGGCCAGATATTACTAGTGTCTCTTGCTGCACGTATTTCGTTCATATTAGCTTCTGATACACTGTGAACGTTTTCAATAGCTATACTAGCTTCTGATACACTGCGAACGTTTTCAATAGCTATACTAACATCTGTGCCAGGCAAATCACAAAAATTAGTTCTCGTGACATCTGCTTCTTCACTATGTGTCCTCAGAGAAGTTACACTATGTATTTTTATATGGTCTGATGTTCCACTTTGTGCATGTTCTGTTGATTCACTATTTACATCTGTTTGTGAATGAAGAACAAGATTAGGAACACGATTTGGCACTTCCGTATTGGATAAGCCTAAAGACGAATCCATAGACATGCGATTTGCTTCACTTGATGGAACAGCAACTAAGAAAGAAACTGAATCACCTGACTGAGACATAACAGAAGGAACGATTACATTTGAATCACCTTCTTGAATAGATATCGGATTCATTATATGAACAAGTCTTGCTTGCGGAAGACCTTCTGTTGATGTAAGTGCACCGATCATCTCCGACACACTTTCACTTTCCGATATTTGGGGTAAATTCGTGGAACAATTGCTTGATTTCCAAAAATATGGATCATTTATACGGTTTGCACCATCTATATTCCATTCATTTGGTTCAGCTGGTAACTGAGTGTCCTGGGATGAAGAGTAGACTGACGTGTTTACCCTCATTAGATCTCTCCTGGCAGCTCCAACGTTCGATGAACGTGAAGAATCAGTCTGTTGACTCTTACTACATTTATTATTAAATGAAGATTGAACATCTGAAAAAAAATTAAAAGCAGAGTTAAATGTTTATATCGTTAAAGAAATTTCATTACATGATAAATATTGTATACACATGGCAGTTTTATAAATGGATTTCTGACATATAGATGAGAAAAAATTGTTATATGAACCTTGATCCACTAGGTAATGTTACTTCCAATTTTCCCCGGAATAGATATATGAGCTAACATCTATAAAATACTCCCTCTAATCATCTTACCTAAAGCAATTACATCTTTATACAAGCTGATAGTTAACAGATTCAGATTACATACATACCAAACACACACACACACACACACACTTGCATAATCTGATAGAAATGGCCGAAATGCGCAATGTCCACATTAAACCATTCCTGACTCGAAGTATGGTGGCGTAATGGAACCGTGAAAAATTCTAGTTGAAAGTTACCTCAACAGGTAGTCGTAACGCCAGAAAGATTGTTGCAAGTGTGATAGGACGTGATACAGTGGTCGGTGCATTTCGCTGGACGAGGGCGATGTCGTATAAGTTCAAACTAACAAGTAATCCGGCAAAAATTATCGTATTGTAGTGTGAACATCAGACGTAGATGTATGGACACTGTATTGCTGGTTTCAAACATTTCGACCCGGAGACAGAAGTTTCTAAGATGGGAGAAACGGAGAACGCATGTCACCACTCAATAACAACACTTTAAAGCACGTATCAAGGCTCCTATTCCAGTCATTTACGACCATCTGCAGAAGACAGGACAAGTGAAACAAGTAACTCCACAAATAAGGTCCTACTCGATTGTAAAGTCACGTATGACGGGATTTATCTTTCGTGACAATCGTAAGCGAAGTGGACAATGGTTTAACGTTGATGAAACCTCTTCTTCCAAAAAATGTTCAACACTAAACCTGATGCCATGCGCATCGCTTCCCACTAAGGCCTGGGAGTTTTAGTTATTCCCATTCGATTGCTAGTATTGCTTAGGCAGTCTCGTTGCTCTATTCCTGTTCCAATTCCTAAGCCGAAAATTATGAAAATGCCTATCCTTTAAAAAAAAGTCAGATTCCACCATTACTGTTTCAGTATGAAGCACATTAACAATTTTTTGATCGTTTATTTCTATCCAAATCGGTGTATCTTCCATTTGGCACCTTTTTATTTGTAATCTAAGATTACTTCGAGGATCGGAATTGGAAGTACGACAGCCACTCTTGGTAAGTCAATCTTACACAATACTAACAGATACCAGCCTTCAGATCCCAGTATTTAGCCTCCTCGGCCCGCAAACAGTCAAGAATCAAATCTTTCAATCCTTGGTTTGAAGGAGAGCTGCTTGTTATTATGGACCACGTGAAACCCAACAGAGAGGGAAATTTACTCTTATATTGCGGAGGTGAAGTGAGCAATTCTATAAGAAATGTGCACTTCTGGAGAGAAAAAAAAAAAGTGAAACTTTCAAGAATACTTGTTTACACCTGGCAGAAGAAATCTAGAGGTAGGGTCTAAAGATTTTGGCAGTCATATTGGAAAATGGCCGCCATCTTGGAAAATAGGACCATTTTTCAGAATATCTATTTCAAGAAGCTACTGCTTCAACACTTTTCATCCGAATTTCATGGTTAATACGTTGTTCTCTTCAGAATAAAACAGGCTTTTAAATGCAATATGGTACATGTCCGTATGACGTACAAGAAAAGGGAAATTTGGAGGAAATCGGGAATTTTTCTTTTAAAAATATCTTTTTTGGAAGTTTGAGCCCTGCTAGAGCGGCCCCAGGGAGACTACGCGACCCTAATGTACCCTAAAATAGTACATAAGGGTCATGGTAATATCTTTGCCAAATAACATTAGAATATCCTATATAATGACATGAAAAAAAAAATATTTTCTAATCCTGTTTGAAAGTAAAATATTTACACTAATAGGTAAACTTGCGATCTAAAATTTCTGGATAAATTAACATTTCAACCAATTTCATGGCTAGTACATCATTTTCTTTAAAATAATACAATTACTCAACTGCAATACTGTCCATGCCTCTGTGACGGGTGGGAAAAGGGAAATTTGAGGAAAATCGGGAAATATATCTGAAAATACTTCTCTTAAGGTTTGGGCTCTTTAGAACGGTC
This sequence comes from Thermobia domestica, assembly GCF_964235325.1. NCBI lineage: Eukaryota > Metazoa > Arthropoda > Insecta > Zygentoma > Lepismatidae > Thermobia > Thermobia domestica. The sequence continues at coordinate 291,858,881 of NC_137458.1, read as the reverse complement.
CCGGGTGAGAGTATGGGACCCTAATGTACCCTGAATAATATATTTGGTATTGGTAATGTTTCTGCCAAATACCATTCCAATATACTATACAATAACGTAGTGAAAAATAATTTTCCAATCCTCTTAATTATATAATTGTACATTAGGGTGGTCTTTGACAGCCTTTAGTGTGAAACTGGAGACATAAAGGGAAATTATAACATTTCATTTGTTCGTGTTTCATTTAATTTTGCATTAATGCACTTCATGTTTTCTTTTTTACTTTGACACAATAAACACCTTTGCTCCTATCTGACACGTTAGAAAAAAGAATGGAGAGAAGTATTAGAGATTAAAAAACTTCTAAAATAAAGTTGGAACTAATATCATGTAACAAACCATACTAAGTGTTAGTCTCAACATCGTCAAAATTATCATCACTACTATCAACAAAAGTAGGAAGCTCGAATTGTTTACTTTCATTTTCACAATCAGTATACTTGCAAAGCATTGTATACCGCATCCGTGAACTTTTGCATTTGCAACGAGTAGTGTTACACTTTTTGCAAGAACAACTTAATAATTCCCTGCGAGCACGAGCTGCTTCAGGAAGAGTTGTCCATGTTGGCTCCCCACTCCCAGTTGTATTTCTGTGCAAACTCCAAGGACATAGATCAGGTAAGATAGGTTCTTTAACCAAACACTGTCCCCGACAATAGCCAGGTTGATAAGCACTCAAAACATGTTGAAATAAAGCTGCTTTTGTTGATGGTATTCTTTCCATGGAACGTCGTTTCTGTGTAAAGAGCTCTTTCCTATACTCATTAACAGGGCTGTAACTTGTGTGTGTGTGTGGGGGGGAAGGGGCATCTGCTATCCAGGGAAGCTCCCACCGTTCGAGGGGGCCATTTTAAGACAAAATTTTCTTACTCCATATACAATACGAACATGAAATTATAAATGAAGCATCAAACAGGTTCATTACATTACATTATATTACATAAACAAAACAGCACACAAATGGTAAGACAAAAAATGAGTCGTGGGCCCATTTCAGTAAAAAATGTCTACTATTAGGGGCCTTAGAAATAATACTTACTTGTATGACTTTGAAATTTGTCAATATTGTCCCTATAATTAATTTGTCATGTATGGAACGGGCCCAGAGGCGTACTAATGACCCCGCATACCTTGCCGTGCTGGAGGGCCCATAAAGAGTAAGAGAAAGATGGAAAGAGGGGGCCCGAGAATTAGAAAAACAACTTTTTCCAGGGGCCCAAATACGCATATTAATGTTTGCTTCCCCCCCCCCCTCCTTCCAAAGAAAAATCTAAGTTACGGCGCTGCTCATTAACTGTGCTATAACATGATGACTTATCATATATCAAAACAACAAATTTTTCAACTTCTTCCCTAAACGTCTCAATTTCTGCAGGTGGTTGGGACAAAATCTGGAATTTCTGTGTGACCTCCGGGAGATTTCTGTGTGTTTCCCAAGCGTTTTCTTCATAACCAGAAAACGAGGAAGTTGTGTCGCAACCCAACAACGCATGAAAAAAATGGAAGGAAAGTAGCTTCTTCGACTCCAGGCTTGGTAAATAATAGATGAATTGGGATGTACTCTGAATTCTTTCCAGTGCCAAATGCAGTCCATAAGTAGTCTGCTTGTAGTTGATTAAATGTTGCCAAAGAAAGCACTACAACATCAATATCCACTGTCCGAATGATGATAGATTTGTGTCCAGCTTTACACGCTTCCTTGGCATGAAGCAAAATTCTTGTATCCGCTTCCTCTTGACTGCATGACTAAAGATCTTCATTACATAATGGTGTTTTGCATAATATCGCTTCTCCTTTCGTAGTCATCACTTCTTTCCCGACTCGAGATACGAGTTTAGTTGCAAATAGATCGAAGAGTTCTTTCTTGTTTTCACCATTGATCAAAAAGTTCTTCCAGTTTCTAGGCATTGGCGTATTCTACAAATTTTTCGTCTTGTACCAGTAGCTCTAAACATCCTGGTCTCATCTTTCAAAGTGTCATTCCAGACAATGTCAATTTTGTTTACACTGTCCCATTCGTGAAAAAACTATGTTGGCAAATCTCTCTGCATGCTCATCAAAAGTCTTGGCATCTCCAGGAGGTATCAAGTGAACTAAGGCTTGGCCATCCAGTATGGAACATGATGCTGAAGGTTTGTCACTGGGATAGTCACACACATTTCTGAAACACTGAAGATCAGATTTCTTAGATTTTAGAAGGCGCCCACAGGCTGACAAAGAAGGTGGCTAAAAAAAAAAGTGTCAAGATCAGAAACTCGCTGCTGACACCCGATATATATAATTTTGAAAAGAGATAGGCATAATTTCTTGCACTTCTCATCATTAATTGGGATTTGCTCTTGGTTGGAGTTCTGTTTTGAACAACTTCACTTGCTTGCGTTTGATCGGTTTCTCAATTGATACTACTTTGTTGTTCAAGTCTGTTGTTGGCAAATTCTTTAAACTGATGCATTCCAGATCTCTTATTTCTCTTAAATCCGAAATTCCGCTTTTAGAAACAATGATTTTATTATGCACATTTCGCAAGTCTTGGCTGCTGTCAACTAAATCTTCAATAGTGTTTCTCAAAGTCTTTACGTGTTTGAAAAATAAAGACTAGTTTTTGATGAGCATTCGTGATTTTCCTTTGAGGCTGTGTTAGGCTTTTTAAACTCTCCTTCAAATTTTTGTATCAATCTTCTTACTTCAGGACCAGCTACCATCCATCGCCTCAAAGCATCTGGGTTTTCTGTTAATCCCACTGCACCCTCATCGTCCTTAACGTAAGCATTGCACTGTTCATGTGCCTGGTTCAATGCAATTGCAGAAAATAATTCCACTAATGTTGGCAGTAAACTTCCCAGCTAGAAACTCCTCATGAATTCTTGGGTGCATCTCTGGAAGATTTTTCATGTCCGCAAATACACTGGAGACCATCTGGCATAGTTTTGATTGTTAAATGAAAAGAACTAAGGAATCACCAATCTTGTCAGAGAGTTTATATAGACTCAAAGTTCAAGTTTCAGATTGATGTAAAAAATTCCAAAAGCGAATCCTCTAGTTCCATCCCTGTACTCCAATATGCGAAATTTGGATTTTTCCCAATTGGTGTCTTTACACCATTCCTTAAAGGGAAGAGACTCACCAGTACCATGTTCTTCATGCTCATTAATATATTGAGTATAAGCTTGTTTTCTCAAGATAAACAGGACACTAATGTCACCTGATGTGCACACCTTGCCCTTGTAGTATGGTATCTCTTGTGCTGTGCACACAAGTGTGTAGATGATGTGCACACTTTGATATAAATTCCTTATCGTAGATGTTCAACTTCTGACAAATTAAGTGGAAATGGGTGGTTCTGATGTTGCATGTTGTGTGAATGTATTCCGTGAACACAACGGAGTGGTTTTCTTTGCCCCTCGACAAAGGAACGTCAGAGTTAACTCATAAAGTACGGCTAAAAAGTGATATTTTGTCCTTGAAAACAAGAATGGGAAATTATTTTTCACAAGTTACTATGTATGATATCGAAATGGAATTTGCAGAAACATTACCAATATCACAATGTATTATACAGGGTACATTAAAGTCACATACTCTCACCCGAGACCGCTCTAAAGAACCCAGAACTTTAGAGAAGGATTTTCATATATATTTCCCGATTTCCCCAAAATTTCCCTTTTCCCACACATCATAGGGACATGAACAGTATTGAAGTTGAGACACTGTAACATTTTAAAGACAATGGCACACTACTCATGAAATTGGTTGGAATACTAATTTTATCCAGAAATTTTAGATCGCAATTTTCCCTATTAGTGTAATTTTTTTTACTTTCAAACAGGATTGGGCAATAATTTCTCTCGTGTTATTAAATAGGATATTCTAATCTTATTTGGCAAAGAGATTACCATGGCCCCTATGTATTATTTCAAGGTACATTAGGGTTGCTAGTCTCACCTGGGGCCGCTCAAACTTTAAAAAAGGATATTTTTTAAAGAAAAAATCCCGATTTCCTCCAAATCTCCCTTTTCTTGCACGTCATACGGACATGCACCATATTGCATTTAAAAGCCTGTTTTATTCTGAAGAGAATAATGTATTAACCATGAAATTCGGATGAATAGTGTTGAAGCAGTGGCTACTTGAAATAGATATTCTGAAAAATGGTTCTAGTTTCCAAGATGGCCGCCATTTTCCAATATGGCTGCCAAAATCTTTGGGCCCTACCTCTAGATTTCTTCTGCCAGGTGTAAACAAGTATTCCTGAAAGTTTCACCTATATTTTCCAGACGTGCACAATTTTTATGCTAACGTCCCTACTATTATCATATTTCAACGGATCGAGTCGACGCTTTTGTGCCCTTTCTAGTTATAGAGATATGTATTATATTTTAATAAGACGAATTACTGAAAAGTTCAAATTTGAGCTGCTACGCTAAGATACCAGGCTTTGGCAAGTCACTCGATATGATATGATATACATTCGATCTCGCTCGCTCAAACAATACATATTCAATGTTAGTATCGAAACAGGCACTTCCTGTATTATTTTTCTATCGAATCTTGGGAAATGCCTCAGCTCACATAAAGACGAACCCGCGCATATAGGGTGGGACGAAAAATAGTTTCTTCTAGCAAAGTCTTGAGTTATAACATCTACAGTTACTTCAGATTCATTCTTGTGTAGAGAATCCGAATTAGAAGTCAGCCTTATGCTACAACCATTTTTACATGTTTTACATCTACAACACTGATTTTTATACATGTATCGCGGCAAGAATTACACTTATTTCGACTACAACAATCAGTACCATTAGTTATTGTTCTACTCCGACTCCTTCCAGTGTTGCCACCAACTTCTTTGCTTTCTTCTTCATCGAATTCTGTTGTAGAATAAATATTAGAAGTTTCTACTTGAGTAGGTCTATCCTCTCTGTTCAATTCGAGGTTGTCTAGTTTCCTTCCTTCCATCCTTGTCATTAATACCGTTTCTATTCGAGTGCCTTAACTCACGGAAAGACTGAGATGCCTGTGTTAGTTGGTCACATCGTTTTCCTGGCTAAGTAAGTGTAGTGAAAATTTATCGATCTTTTCTTCTAGTTTGTTACGATTTTCTCTCATTAGTTTCACATCGACTCTCGGTTCTCTCTCTCTCTCTCTCTCTCTCTCTCTCTCTCTCTATATATATATATATATATATATGCCCGTAGCCAAAGTCCCTTCATAAAAATTGTTGCGTGAGTAACTTAGGATTCTAGGGCACATACTAGTTCCTAAGTGAAGTCTTGGCCCGACTACGGTAGATCCCATACTTTTGAAGCTATGGACATTTGAAGTTCATTTTTTCGTTGTCCGCACTCTATAACTCCGAAAGGATTCACTTGTGCACCCAAGTTGGTCCATACTTTTTGTCATATATATATATATATATATATATATATATATATATATATATATATATATATATATATATATATATATATATATATATATATATATATATATATATATATATCAGAGTCTTTTTTTTTTTTTTTTTCGAAGCCCAAGGTGACATGAAAAGAAGTTCGAATTGTCGAAAAATATGCATTGTTAGTTAAAAAGCAAACACAATTACTATATCTACATGAAAAAAATGCAAAATATACTTTATCTTTAACCCTTAAAATGATAAGGTGAGTCCATTGGACACATCTCGGTAAATAGATGAATTTCATTAGTTTCCCATAAACCCTATAGATGTCATCGTCAATATATGCTCCTACTAGCATAAATTGAATGGTACTACGGATTAACTGTATTAATTGGATTGTTATTTTTTTTTAATAATATTTTTGCAAAAATGTAGCACAAATTAATAACATGAGTCCAACGGACTCACTATTATAGATGCACATATTTTGTCTCTCGTGTATATTTTTGTTTATTATAATCCAAGAACTCAAGGTAATAAACATACAGTCCTTCATGCATGTGGAAAGTTTATTACGTAAAAATAGGCCTAAATTCCAAAATGGTACATGAAAAACAAACTGAGTCCAATGGACTCACCTCATCATTTCGTGTTACAAAAAAGGCTTATCATTTTAAGGGTTAAGAAAACATATTTGCGTGATACAAATACTGCAAACAAATAAACAGCATACACTTTTACACTTGCACAAAAATTAAATAACATGTAACATGGAAAAATACACTTAACTTCAGTACCAAAGACACTGAAGCACATATACGAGTAGTAACCTTAATTATCTGTTCTTACTTAAAGAAGTATGTGATCTTCATTTGGTTTTATTTGATAGTTTTTCCACAGTTAACAAAGCTGAGGATGATACACATTATTTCTTTATTTCATTGTCGATCTCCAGTTAACGAAGTTATCAATTTAATTTATTGCATGAAATACGTTATTAGTTAACTGGAGATCTGCATTGTAATTTGGATCAGTTTGTATGTAACAAGACATACACATGAACCAAACTTAGCGTTAAAGCTCATATTATTTGAAAACAGAAATCTCACGACTCATTAAAACACTTACTTAGCAATTACTTACAGGTGTGAAAACAAATAAGGTCAAAAATTATCTAATTTCAGATTTCAAATGGATATAAACAGTTCACAATTTCTCCGTTATGGAAAACAAGGATGTCTATCCCTTTGGAGTACTTAACGTGTCGGGCTAATCAACACCCTGTTTTTTAAAACCAAATTCTGAACTTATTATTTCCAGATAGTATCAACCTATTTAAAGTGGCATAAATTTTACGTTACTAGCTACCTGACAAAAATTAATTATATTCAAAATTTTCCAGACACCTCCATGGTCCCTGAAGGCAAATCGTATAAACATCTGCAATATTTCACAAATTTCTTCTTTTTCTGGCAGTAAACACTAACCCTTTGTTTAAACATGTTTCTACTTCTGAAATATTTTGAGATTCTTTATCTTCTATCGAACGTACTCAATAATTAATCTAAAAAAAATAAATTAATCAATCTCTGATACCTTAATAAACTTTTTCTCCTAAAAATAAAAATACTGAATTTGACGAAAGTCCTGGGTCAAAGGCCAACTCCGTTATGAGTAAATAAAAAATGAAGAAAGGAAAGTTGTTGGAAATCTAAAATGAAGGAGCAAGCTGTTCGAGCGGAACGCAGGAGCACACAAAAATAACAGGGAAAACGTGCATACTGTGCGTAAAGGAACCCAGTAGGGACACAAAAAAATAACAGGGAAACGTGCATACTGTATGTGAGGGAACCCAGTAGGAGCAAACAAAACTAACAGGGAAAACGTGCACACTGTGTGTAAAGGAACCCAGAAGGGGCACACAAAAATAACAGCGAAAACGTGCTCACTGTGTGTGAAGGAACCCAGTAGGAGCAAACAAAAATAACAGGGAAAACATGCATACTGCATGTGAGGGAACCGGAACATATCGAATCCATTTCCCAGCAGAAACGTATTGTTGGCATAGTGAGGACCCAGGGAAACAGCTGGCAATGTTGCTTTTCCATTTAACACAGGGCGCCATACCAGTGTACAGCCCAATAGGTTGATGCGATTTAAAAAAAAAATCTACCAATTTAGATTAAAAACCACTTATTTCCACGAATCTTCTCTTTTTATTCTTTCGAATCTTTACTCATAACAAAGTTGGACAATGGTCCTGGACTTTTGATATACCCGGTATAATCTCTTACACGGCAGAGTACAAAATCAAAACAAGACAGATGAAATTACTCTTTTTCTCGAGGATATTTTCGTGAGAGATTTTTTTAAAAGTGATTTGAACTTCTTATACTAGTACACTCATTCACATTTACTCTCTCACAGACTACGAAACAAGCAATGCATAAATATGTACGGACGAGTAGTTTTGTAATGATGAATGGTGAGGAATTTCTAATGTGTTCTACCAGGAAGAAAGGAGTACAGTAACTAGCAACAAACTTAAGGAAGGGCGCACACCGTATCTTAGGGGTAGTTCCCATTACAAGTGGGAAAATTCTGGGGGCAGCTTTCACCAACCCCAACCCCTTTCAGCTAATAGCCTGCACACTCACGTAAGGTTTAAAAATTTCGTACCTTTACTTAAGGGCTAATTTCACTTCGATAATATAAAGTCACAAATTAAAAACTTACTACGTTAACCTGCAACTTTACTTTTGTTATTTGCCAAACAATGAAAAGTGTAATATAGATTTTATTTTCATTGTATATTTATGTCTATAACATATAAAATATTTAATACATTTACCCTTTTCTTGTGACCCTGACTTCCGTTCCCTAAGAGACCATCTACCTTGTTTAGAAAGGAGCGAATTAGACGTTCCTTGGCGTCGACTTATTACTTCCGAACTGCTACTAAAAGATGACGTTTTCCTAGTATTTTCTTTACTGGATAAGATTTCGTTAGGCATACGTGGACAACTGTCGTTTTTATAGTGGCTATCCAGCAGCCATTCATCTCTGAAATGCTTCGAACAATATTTACACAGAAATGCAGTTTTCGATGTAACTTGAAGTACTTTCTCATCTTGCTCCCACACCTCCTCCGTTGCCAAATTAACATCAGAGAATGCGTCAGAACTTCTGCTGTCAGACTCACCTTGGCCATTTTGTAGCGAAACTGAATCTGCAGATCGAGAATTCAAGTCTCTGTAGGCAAGTAAAGAAAAATGAAACAAAAATTAACAAGACAGTACACATATACAAACCAGAAAACAAGAGTTATTTTTTTGCAACACTTTCTCTATAAAGACAAATTCAACGAAGTCAATGAAAATGTTTCGTACAGATACAGATAATAAAAAATTGCTATTCAGTTACCAATGTTTCAAAAATACTAATTCTGTTCATGGAACAACTCACCTATAGCAACAAGTCTTCGAAATGTAATAAGAAATAATACAATTATTTTGTGGTCTTGCAATGTAAGTTTATCAAATAAACTGTCAGGGAGCTAATGAATTTAAGTGACTTTTCCACCTGGACATTAAATATAGGGACTTTAAGCATTTTAATAGCCTGATAACAACGCCATAAAATTGTTTATATTACATGAGATCTCCAATATACCTTACAAATAGAGTTTTATGAACAGAATGAACTGTATAACTAGCATTAACAACTCAAATGTAAATTTAGGACAATATGTAACACACTCAAAAATTTTGACAATCATTTTACTTAACCCTTTATTGCACGAATTAATTTTGGTCGTGTTAAAATAATTTTTCTTTCTTTATGCATTACGTAGATAAACGTAAATAATATCCAATATGATCTTTTATGTTTTTACTTCTGGGGTATCAAGTTATAGAATAGATGTCACGGTTGTATTTCACTAGTGAAAACAGCAGAAACCATGTGGTATGAAAGATTATGAAACAATGATTTTTTTTTTAATGTTAACAGAACAAACAAACAGTGAAAAAATTTACAAGTAACAAATGTACACGTTTTGTGCTTTCTATATGCTTTTTGACATCCTCTGTCCGACTTATGCCACTAGACAAAAACTGTGTGGGATAGAAAGATTAACTCCATTGGTGCCACATGGCATTGGCGTGCGCTATTCGCTAATATTAACACATTTTAAGAATATCATTATTATTGTTATTGTTATTAACTCACTATGATGCCAATTCGCATCAAAATGCATTTTAGGGTTAAAATTTTGCTTCCTGAAAACACCTTGCACTTCATAACAAATGTACACGTTTTGTGCTTTCTATATGCTTTTTGACATCCTCTGTCCGACTTATGCCACTAGACAAAAACTGTATGGGATAGAAAGATTAACTCCATTGGTGCCACATGGCATTGGCGTGCGCTATTCGCTAATATTAACACATTTTAAGAATATCATTATTATTGTTATTGTTATTAACTCACTATGATGCCAATTCGCATCAAAATGCATTTTAGGGTTAAAATTTTGCTTCCTGAAAACACCTTGCACTTCATAGCTTTCGGCTCTTCCTTAGAGCCTTGTTCATCAAAGAAAAAACATGAGGTCATATAATAAAAATATGGAGGAAATAACTTGCCGAGGTAGAATGGGTCGAAAACTGTCTTATATACAGCTGTCAGCCATACATCAGATGATAGTGCAGCAAACTGTAAAAGGGAGGGTTGAAGTTTCACGTTCTTTTCTTCAGGCAGAAAAGTTTGCCAGCTCATGTTAATATGTTTGCTTGTGTGCCATTGTACTTTTAAATGTCTCCTATTTCTCGCTTAATAAATCCTTAACTGTGTTAGCTGTTGGATTTTTTTAAAAGAACAATAAATAAATTTTTACACAAAAATCTCTCTTTTTCATTGTTAGCTCAAAAATAAATAAATAAATAAATTGAATCAATATTATATTTTGTTTCTTTGAAATGTTTCGAAAGATCTGAAACCAGGTGTTTTGCTGTAGCATCCCTGAGATGTTGCTTGACCTGTACCTTGAAGTTTCTCTTTGTCAAGCCTATATAAGATTTCTCGCAACTGCACTTTATCTCACAGACTTCTGATTTTCCCTTGAGGTCGGTGTACTAGCCGTTAAATTGGATGCTATTCGTTTCAAAAGTTTTGAGAGGTTTCGGTGCTGCGCGTAAACCATACTGGGCAAAAATCCTATTTAATATAGTTTCATGGTTCCAGATTTACATTCAGAGACTCCCTATTGAAGAATCCAACGTCCGTGCATATTCTCGTGGTGAACCTGATTAACTAACTCACTGGCCCAGTCTGAGGAGTACGAGATTGGGAGTGGGTACGTTATTCTACAAAGGTCTTTTCGCCCAACAATATCTAAAATTCAGTAACAAGTCTTTCATGAAAGAAAACAAGACAGGAAGCATGAAAACACAATGACAAGAACACTAGGGCAAAATTAGGAACACCGTGGGATATTAATTTTCTTTCTTTCAGCAACAAGGGTATATGAGACATGCACCTACAGTTTAACGTGAAATCCGAACTACAATGAGCTCCAACCGGGAATAGACCCTGTGCCTCCCGCGCCACACACGCATACGCTAATCACGTAGCCACGAGAGGGGTCTACATAGCGGCCATGTTTAACTATATGCTATTTATATAAAACAAGGTGTATATATATATATATATATAATTTTAACACGAATACATACAATAATTTACATTCGGAATCCTAATATATTAATCTCTACGATCTTTCGATAGATGAATAAAATTTGAACATTAAACTCAATACCGAAAGAAAACAAAAGCAAACACGTATAAATCTTAAGATGGGTATTTAACGTAGTCATCATTCACCATTAAACACATGAACACGAATATTAATGAAATAAAACTGAATCAATAAGAAAGCAAAAATATATAAAATTGAAGACTAGTACGAAGGTGACTCAGAAAGTACTGCCTCCAGGTTGATACCTTTATTTGTGTTCGACAAACAGCAGCGATACAGGTATCAGTGGAAAGCTTGCAAGTCCCCATTACGAGCAACACATTTGCGCCAACATGAAACAAGGTTTTTCATGCCGTTGGCGAAGAACTGTGGTGGCTTCTGGCAGCACCATTGCCAAATTGCTGCTTCGACCTCCACGTCACAACTGTAGCGTTGGCCCTTAAGATGATCCTTAAGTTTGAGGAAGAGTCAAAAGTCGTAAGGCGCAAGATCCGGACTATAGGCAGGATGAGGCAAAATGTCAAAAATACTTTGCCAGCAGATGGAACATCTTTGAATATTTTTTGGCGGAGGAGAGGACGTGTGGCGATACTGCATCGACTGATGCTTCGTTACCGGGTTGTAATAGTGTATCCACGACTCGTCGCCAGCGATGAATGTTCCTGGGCGCACAACCTTCCGCAGTCAGAAATTGAATAACAGCCTGCTGTTTCAACCGGACGTCACCACTGGATCCCATGGATTGCTCTATTACTCTACGAGAAGCGATAAGAAGGTGAAACAAGTGACATTCTATAGCCTGCAGTACTATTGACCAGTGGACTTGGTGGCATTACTTTCTGAATGACCCTCCTAATTATTTAAGTTAAATGAACAGAAGTATTAAATAAAATATAAACATAAAAGAATATACAACATGTACTGGTGAATATGTAATGGTTCGTTACACTTTTGACCTGAATGTATCATAATAAAGTGGAAACACGATGAATAGATATCCCATCTCCACTTTATTAAGTTGGTAGAATTAGGTTTAAAAGAATGTATGTTCCGACAAGGCTAAAACCGAGACTACAGAAAAAAGTGGCTTGGATCACCTATATATTTCAAATTGACAACTGCATCAAATATATAATTTTATTCAGCATGGTTCTTTCGTACAACAGTGAAATCTCCCTATCACTGTGGTAAAGAATGTCTCGCAATTTAAGAGTTACTAGACCAACCCAATAAAAGTCTGGAATCTGCACGATAAAGTACAGTTTTCTCGAAAGTTATGAAGTCAGGACCAAAAGGCACTTAAATACGTCAAGGAACACCTCTGAGATTCTAAAGCAGAACATTCAGTAATATATATATATATATATATATATATATATATACAGGGTGGGCCATTTTAATTAATCCACGGAAATATCTGCTAAGGGGGAAAACCATTTCCGCCAAAAGTACCCCTCTCCACCCCCCGGAAATGGGGGTAACGGGGAGTAACTTTGAAATGTCAAATGGGAACATGGGTCGAGTAATATCTCGTTCGAAAGGTCTTGGAAAACTAAGTAACGCTGTACCAAAATTTGTTTCATATGGAGCACCAGTTTCAAAATGGCCGCCATGATATAGTTCGGAAACTCCAGTAGCCGTAGTATGAAAACCATGGGAGGTAAATGAATGGAACAAAATTGAAATACGTAAATATCATAGGGCATATCGAATGGTGTGGTCCCTGTGATCCCAGTGGCCTCCCTGAAGGGGTCTTGGGGGCTAACTTCAAGATTTCAATATAACAAATCTCTTTTCAGGAATGAGAAAATATCAAAATAAATGGAAAATTTTGAAACTGGAGTCGTCACTTATAACAAACATGTGTTTCCAGGAATGAGAACATTTCGAAATTAAATCAAAGATCCTGGATGGTATCGCCAATTATAACAAATCGTTTTCAGGGTATTGAAAAAAAAAAAAATCAGGTTGCATTAGCTTTAGCAAAAGAAAAGGAAGACACAACGATAAAGCTATTATTTATCATCAGAAGTTTCCAGATTCTTGTTTTGTGGCCAACCAAGAATAAGAGTCAACATTGTTCTTGTTCAGCTTAATTAGTGCTTTTAAGAAAAAAAAAATTAACATTTTCATAAATTCTAATTGTATAGATTATATTTGAAATTATAGAGCTAAATTTTTATGACTATTTATTCGTGCCAATTTGTTAACAATTTACATCATAACAGATTCAAAAAAAAAAAAAAAAAAAAAATCGTCATTAAACATTTGCCTCATTAAACATTTGCCTCGATCGTGGTATCTCTATGATACTTCATTAACATCTTTATGAAATGACATTGTTATATTGCTTTAACATATCCAGATTCTTCAACATGATTCCCAAACATATTTCGTTAGTACATATAGAACCTATTATTACTCAAAGAATTAACGATCCATCCCTTCTAATTAGGCGTTCATCACTTATCATATTCCTGTCGTTCATCAAACAACATGTAAATTATGCAGCCATAGGCAATATCATCGCTACTACAACTCCATTTTTAATAATAAAAAAAAAGAGTAGCATCATGCATTACTTTACTTTAACCTATGCATTGTTCGCATAACACATTTAATATGAAAGCACAACTATTAATGAAAGTGATATATTTACAAATGTCTAGCGAGAACAAAAAAAAAAAAAAAAAAAAAAAAAAAAAAATTCTACATATACTCGACAGGGTCCAATTACTGAAACGCCTCTTAAAGAATTATTATCATTTTAACCTTTTATCTTTGTTTACAACTAATTAAACTTAGAGGGATGGATACGCATAAGAGCAAAGCAAGTTGAGACATATTTTAATGTTATCGGTTTCGATGAGGCAAATATATATATAGGCACGAACAGTTAATTACGCACTGTAACTATGGCACGTTCAAAGTAAATATCTACCTAACGGAAAATAAACAAACATAGCACGAAATAGTATTTTATAAATAGTAATGTCGAACTCCGGAGGTATGTCCAGAGCGAAGTTCTCCCGCATCGGCACAGATCTATTACTCGCACTCATCAAGATACGATATTAACATCGGAGGACATGTTATATTCAAATTTTCCTAACCTACAAAACTAAATATATGGTGCAACGCAATGAGATCATACATACGAAAGAAGACTTTAAACCACTAATGTATTAAGAGATACTATAAAAGGGCACACGACAAAATAAGAATAATAGACACGTTCGAAATACAATTTTACCGACATTACACGTATTTAATATGCACACGACAAAATATGGCAAGCACGGATGCAAAATACATTACAAATTAATATTAAAGGGACACACGACAAAAAAATATAGGAAAGCACGCTCAAATCATAATTGTTAACGGTTCTATACATAAGAAATGGAAATTTTATCTATCTAACCTACATGCATGTATTACAAATACGACTAAAAGACACTTTAATATATTAGAGCACTCTCAAAGAAATTTTCATCATAATGTTTACGATTGACATACATCATGAAGCAATATTGAATCAAATGAAATGAATTACGAAATACTTAAATTCTCAGACACGGAATATTCGTATGTGCGTTCATAGTAAAGGTTTCCCAACCAAAACAGTATATCTCTCAAAGAAATTTCATCATCATTAACACTTACAAATGACATTCGTCACTGAGCATTTAACATTTTAACATAAACCGTCAAGTGATCATGAGTGCGTCCAAAGTAAAATTCACCCCGGCAAAACAAAATATATCATACAACAAAAACAAAAGGCACATATTCGATTTGACATCACGCACAAAATTAATTCCTCTAACCTAACCGAAATACGGACAAAATTAAATTTCCTAACCTAATCGACATAAATACTATGGATCACACATTTACAAATTACACCTAACCTAACCTACAGCAAAAATTTCACAAAATAAGGCATCATCACGAGACATAATTCAGTAACGTGTTTAACATAACCTATTTAAACTAAATATTCAAAATTTTCAAGGTACATTGCCATCGAAAGGTGCGTACAAAGTAAAGTATTACCCTAATATCAACATACACATTTTCAAATTTACGTAGAGACACACATAAGATTTAGTAATTCAATTATACATGCTTGTAGTATGAGTGGATGATGACGATTGACAAGTTTAGAGACGCGTAACGCCCTTTAACTTAGTTACCCATCCTGATTCTTAAAGATGCCATTTGTTGAACTGCTATACTGTTTATAGAAAAATAAGAAAAGATGTTACCCGGTTATCCGCAGGTTTCACAGAATAGTCCTCAGGTTGAGCTGGGTGATCAAACTCCAACTTTGCAAAGTAGGTTTCATCTACTTGCTTATTTGAAAATCGAGAGATGACTCCTTCGGTACACCGGCTACACACTCCACGAACGTAGAATATCTTTCCGGTATGCCGCCGCAATCAACTTCGACAAATTACATCTCCCACTCCATTACTGCATATGTCTAGTAATGGCGGAGACGACATTCGATGGCTTGTAGCCGAAAAAGGTTTCACTAAATTTTGACTTTTGTTAGACTCCTCCGTATCTATTTCTTCCAAATAACATCTCAGGTTAGTCTAAATCACGATTTTGACTAGGTTACAGGCCGAATTACACTTTTAGTTACAGAATTTCTAACTTTTTGGAGGAGCTAACAAGCCATCGTTCTTCCACACTGAAATCTATCAATTCACTGCGTCATCATACACTCGTAGCCAGGCCTCGATAAACGCGGTTTCTACAGTTATATCTTTTACTATAATTAACACAATTTTACCATAAATACCTATGAATACAAGAAACTAACCGTAAAAATCATGAATCTCTATATCTATTTTTAATATCTAACTTACCGAAAATCCTACGCGATAAATTATAAAGAGGAGGTTACTTCCTCCAAGCAATTGTTTAGCTTTCGTCATGGCGACGGAAGAATTATTATCACTGTCAAGTCGCCATGTTTGAATTGTCAGCTTCACGTAGAGCGATTCGAACGCCCTCTTGTGGCAATAGCTAAAGGGATCGCCATATCAGCAGTAATATAGCGTAACAAATGAACGTCGAGATAATTAACAAATAAAGGGATCTGATAACACAACGATATTAAACATTTGGTAAACCTTTAAGCTAACATGTAGTCTTACTTGATTTTATTTATATTAATTGTTCCAAAGTACTGTATAAATTGTAAAGAAACGGTTACATGGTTTGGAGTGAATCGGTGAGAACTAGATTTAAAGGAAAATATTTAAAATTTATTCTAACTTTTCGGATGTGTTTACGTGCGTATCTCATATCAAGATTGAGTACATTTATACTTTTGTGCCATTCCTTATACTAACAATATAAAACGAATTAACATTAAATTAGTGTAAACTTACACGTAACAAAACTGGGCACAGTAATATTATGCGGGAACCAACTTCGACTTTAACCGGTACACATAACAATACGGATCCAATGTAAACAAACCGGTAATCGGTCTGTTACATCAAGTAGTAACATGAGTCGAGTGGTATCTCGTTCGATAAATCTTGCAAAATCAAACACCTTGCAGGAGAAAACGATTGAGGTGAAATGGCAGTGTTCTCAAAAGGCCGCCGAAACATAGTATCAGTGTCAGAGAAAAGGTTTAGTATCCGTAGTATGAAAGCGATTGGAGATAAATCAACAGAAGAAAAACTGGAGTAGGTAACTGACGTAAGGCACATCGAGAGGTGTTGTCGGGGTGACTCCACTGAAAGGTATCCGGGGCCAACTTGAAAATTTCAAATAGCAACTTGAAGCGAGTAACATCATGTTACATAGACAAATGAATATCAAACAGCTTCTGTAAGAATATTTTCGACATGAGACACCGTTTTCAAAATGATCGCCAAGACATGGTGAATGTGTCTAAGAAAACGTCTAGTGCCCATAGTATGAATACGGGTAGAGATAAATGAAAATAACGAAAATTAAATAGGAAAACCACGGAGGCGTTCCAAGGCTCGAGAATGATACAACAGAGATAAAAATGTTAGAGTAAAATTGCCATAATGTATAGAGAGATATCCAAGTCCTGCAAAATAATCTTTTCCTGTGCTCTGTATGTGAGTGGGGTGGAAAGTAACAGTGAAAGTTCAAATGAGAACTCTACTTTAATTCGCAAATTAAGGCTACCTTACAAATAGGTATTGTGTGGTTGGAACATTTGTTTGTAAGGATGACGCTGTAGTGACTAAAAAAAGGTGAAATTTTATTTGAATGGTAACGCATATCTGTGTGGCTGAGTATAATTTGATGCGAAAACAGAAGGAACGTTATACGAAAAAAGTTGTCGAATAATGCAGTTGCTGGAACTTACAAACTTGTGAATTTGCTAATCTCCGTCGCCACAGAAACTTTTATGCAATGCGTGCTGGTTATTCGGAAAGTATTTCGGGGATATACGTACACACTGTTTCGTCCCTCAAGCTAACAATATGACATGAGTGCTAATAGTTAATCAAAATGTAACTGTGGCCAAGGGCGCCCATGTTGTGGTTTCCAAGGGAGGCAAGAAAAAGCGACATTTCAAATATAGTTTCAAATTTTGCTGTAGCTATTCTAAAAATTCTATTGAGTTTTCGATATTCCGAAGCACAATTTCCTCTAGGGGGGCGAGAGCCCCCCTTGGGGCGCCCTTGACTGTGGCCATCCGCATTAACTGAGTGCACTAATTCTCTATCCCTGAAGTCTGCCTTCCAAACAGCATTGGGTAGGTCAAGCGTACGCCCGAACCGTTGTCCGGTCGGACATTGAAATTTTGAAGTTAGCTCACAAGATCCCTTCAGGGAAGCCGCTGGGATCGCAAGGGTCACATCATTCGATATGCCCTATGATATTTACGTATTTCAATTTTGTTCCATTCATTTACCTCCCATGGTTTTCATACTACGGCTACTGGAGTTTCCGAACTATATCATGGCGGCCAATTTGAAACTGGTGCTCCATATGAAACAAATTTTGGTACAGCGTTACTTAGTTTTCCAAGACCTTTCGAACGAGGTATTACTCGACCCATGTTCCCATTTGACATTTCAAAGTTACCCCCCGTTACCCCCATTTTCGGGGGGTAGGGAGGGGTACTTTTGGCGGAAATGGTTTTCCCCCTTACCAATATATATAACGTGTACTTCAAACATTTCTTCTATGTTTTATCATTTTTCAGATATTTCCGTGGATTAATTAAAATGGCCCACCCTGTATATAGGGTATCTCAAAAGTCCCCTGACGGGGTAACCCTATTATTATCAAAGTTACAACAAAATGTAAGAGGGGAAACAGTCTCCAAATATGTGGTTTTCAATCTAAAGTAAAGGATTTTTTTAAAATCGGACAAGCTATTGTTCAAACTGTACACTCTTTATGTACAGAGTTCAAACAGTACCTTTTTATGCGACCAATGTTAAATGAAAATGCAACGCTGCCATTTACCTGTACAAAAACATAAGTGAATGAAGTGACTGTTTGAAATAGGGGCTGGACATCGACATGTCATTCACATATGTTGTGAGTCCAATGATTCCCCCCTTGGCCTTGATGCAGGCACAAAGTCTGTCCGGCCACTGGTTAATGACATTACGCACCACGTCCATGGGAAAATTGTTCACTGCTCGGGTCAAGGATTGTTTCAGATGTCGACAGATGGATCCGTTTATGGCATACCTTTGCCTGAAGGATTGCCCAAAGTTCGTAGCCCAACGGGTTAAGGTCCGGGCTGCTAGAAGGCCAATCAGCGGTAGAAATGAAGTCGGGGACGTTCCGTGCCAGCCACTCCTGGATTGTTGTCGCTTTGTGGCCTGGAACGGAATTCTGTTGGAAGGCCCACCTTTCTCCAGGGAACATGGTAGCAAACAGTGGTTTCACTATAGGTGTTAACACTGTGTCTTGGTACACCTTGGCAGATGTTTTAACACCTTTTTCGCAAAAATGCAGCTAGGTTGTACCTGAGTAGCTCACTCCCCACCAAACCATCATTAAGGCAGAATGATATGCCCTCTGAACCCTTGGAGCTGCCTCAGCAGCTGCAGTAGATGATGTGGCATACACACGGTCATTTTGGGCGTTCTAGGCCTGCTCAATTGTGAACACCTTTTCATCAGTGAACAGAATTTTTCTGTGCAGATTGTTGGCGTAACGCCGCAACAGTTTCTTTGATTTAAGGACCCTCTGCGACATCAATGTTTGGGTCAGAAAGTGACCAGTCTGCTTCTTATACGCCCGTAGATGTCACTCCTGAGCGCACGAGACATGGAATTTCTGCTGATATTCATCTCAGCAGCCATCACACTTTGTATTCGAACAGGATTTCTTCGAATTCTTGCTGCGACTGCTTTCTGGACCTGCGGAGTTCGTACCGTTCGTGGTCTTCCACTTCTTGCGCGATCAGTTGCCGTTCCAGTCTCGGTGTATCGCTGTATGGCGCGATACACGAATCTCTTGCTAATTTGTAGGGGTTTCAGGGGGTTGAAAAACTCACTTGCTGTCTTCCCGACCTTGTGTAGTGCAATTACTGCTACACGATTTTCGTAATCGCCCCACTCCATCAGAACTCAGTACAATATCAACGTATGTCATGAACAGTCAAACACACACTACATGCATCTTCTGCTTTATACACAGATGGCAGCACTCCGGATGCCTACAGCGCCACTCCAAACTTTGTGACAGTATTTATGATATAACTAGGTATTTCATAATTTGACTCAAAGAACTTAAATATTTTTTAATTTACATATTTACTATTCTTATAATCCATAGTTGCCTATCCTTGCTTTTATTAGCTAATCCCTATAAGTCAAAAATTAGCTTATCATTATGTTTCAAGATATATTTGCATACCACAGCATTTCTAAATATACAAAAAGATTTGTTTTTAGTGTATTCATTCAACTTACGAAATACTGTCAATCTACAAATACACGACACTGCTACCTATCTCACCTTAATTTTCTTCTGGTACGCAGTAAAGAAATTAATTGCAATGTGAAGTATATGCAGTAGATCGTTCAAAGAAAGAGTTGTTCAAATTCCATATTTACATTAAGAAGAGATGGATTTATTACTTTTCAACTGGGCACATGAAAAAAGTACGAAATAACACTCTGAGAAGTAAGGTAAATTTTATGAGTTTCCCACAGCTACTGCTGGAGGCCACAGAAAATGCTGAAACAGTTGAGTGCAATTAAAGCGTACTTGGGACACAAAATATTGTTTTTTTTGTTTTTTTTTCAATCGTCTACTGAGTGTAGCCATAGAAATCCAATTATAGTCATATTCACCCAATGGTTGGATGAATCATTGCCTCACACGCATCAGCAAAGACTAGGAACCAAACTGGCTTAAATCTGTTTTAAAGATGTCAAAGTAAGGCAATAATGTATATTTTGTCAAAAAGTATGCTTGATTTCCTTTCTGGGAATGAAGAGGATATTTAGGATGTCCCAGGAGTAAGGAGCAATATTTTGGGAAATGGTAGTATGGGTGATTCTAAGCAAAAAAGTTCATATGAACATAGGTCCTAATCTCAACGGTTTGAGAGCTACAGGTTGTGAACCATTTTTGAATTTGTGTTGTATATTGCTCATGCTGTAGTTATTCTACAGAGGTAAGACATAGTGAATTTGAAAGGTGACGGAATGGCTTTTCGAATGGTATGCAATACGTGGCAGTGGTATCTTTGGAAGGGAAGCTATTGGAGGAAATTTGGGAAAGTTAAGGTTATTTAAAGAAATTAGATGGCAACACTGATTCCCAAATATCCCTCAATAACTTCTCTTCCAATACACCACTACCACACATTGCATATCGTCGGAAAGGCAATATCATCATCTTTCAAATCCGCTACGTCTTATATCTGTAGAATAACTACAGGGTGAGCAATATGCAATTTAAAGTCAAAAATGGTTCACAACCTGTAGCTCTCAAACCGCTGAGATTCGAACCTATGTTCATATAAACCTCTTTTTGCTTAGAATCACCCATACTACCATTTCCCAAAATATTGCCCCTTCTTCCTGGGACACCCTGTATATATCATGCAAATACTTTCCAAGTCATGATATACTTATGCCTTCTTTTTATCTGACCGAATTGTGTTTCTTAATGCACGTATTCATACTCTTATCATGTCTATACAGAATTCTTTACTTGTTCACGTTTCTTCATATACACCTAACTGCAAATTTGTCTCTAAAAGCAAGTTTGTAGCTTTGAAAAGACAACGATATCTTATCCAACATCCTTGTGTTTATTGTAACACAAAAGGTTTCAATGCTTCGCCAGCCTCTTCTTCAGTGTGTAGAATTCACTCTGCCAAACTTACAGCATGATGATGAGATTCTTTACTCCGTAAAATTCCATATTCGAGGTATGGCTTGAGCAGGATTTAGTATTTTATCCATTAAAAAAATTAAAAAGAGCGTCAAATGATTTTAGTCTTAGCCCCATTTCTTCACAAAAAAAAAAAAAGTGCTGTACTTGGAAGATTTTTAACGATTATTTTTATAACTCAATTGCAACTTTTTTTTTTTAGGAGCGGAAAACTTTAAACTGGCAACACTGTTTTCTGTGACAGCTGATATTACAGTTCTCGGTTGTTTTGAGGTTAGTTTGGCAGTCCATCATGAATAGACTCACGCTAGAGTAACGTTTGCAAAATGCGAAAATTTATTTTGAAAACTATGGTTTAATTCGACGAACTCATCGGGCATTACGTGCATTTTACGGTGCTCATAATCGTCCATCAGAGCGATTAAATCGACAAATCATGGATCGTTTTCGCAATACGTTTACTCTAAACGATAATACGGGTCCCATAAGACGTTGTACAGTGCAGACACAACAAGCGATTGATGGTATGCAGCGTAGTGTTGATGATGATCCAAATGTGTCAATTCGTGATCGTGCTCAACTATTAAACTTGTGTTCAGCCACTTTATGGAAAATTTTCCGTAAAGATCTTGGCTTACGTGCTTTCAAGATTTAACTGGTACAGGAAATGAAGCCGCACGATCATCGTTCACGCCGTACATTTTGTGAATGGGCTGAAGGAAACATTGCTATTGAGCCATAATTTCGTTTGAAAATTTTGTTAACCTCGACCTGTTAACTGGCCACCTCGTTCGTACGATTTGACGTCATTACATCACTTTCACTGGAGATATATAAAGTCGCATATCTACGCCGAGAAACCAGAAACAATTGAGCACTTGGAAGCCGACATTCGACGCGTTATTGTCGAAATACAGCCTAATTTACTGCGAAGAATGTGTGAAAACTGGTCTTCCAGATTACACCATGTACTCACCAGCCGCCACATGCCCGAAATCATATTCAAACATTAATGCCATAAAATGACTGTCAAATAAAGCCAATTTCATGGATATTAAAAACATTTTTCTGTGTTTTATTTCAACATAAAGTTCTTCGCCTCTTTAAAAAAAAATAAATAAAATAAAAAATAAATATACTACTCAGTGAGTAAAGTCGTCCGAGAACATTAAAATCCGTGAGCCAATACGTTTGAACAAGACAGTTATTTTGAAAAATTAAAAAACACCTACCTGAACGAACTGCTATGTTTATTAAGGCTAAACGTATTTTGAATGCAGATAGTGCTGGATTCTGATGAATTCCCTCCATCTATGTCCAACAATATTCTCACCGCAATCATCCGTGCATCAACATTGTTTTTCACACTAGTTTCTTTAACAACATTTACAAGTGGCTTCAGCTTATCACATCTTAGATCTTCTCTGGTCAGTATTTCTAACAAACTTGGATCCATCACTTTCAGCAGCAAATCTTCCACAACTTCCGTTTCGTTGTTAGACAACTTGTTATTTTGTAAATCACAGCCTTCGTTGGAAAGAGATTTCAATAAACGTCCAACACATTCTTCTTTTCTGGAGGTTGGAAGAGAGATACTGAGAGGATCTGATGCATCAACCGAGGATTCAGGATCTGAGTCAATCTCGATAGTTCCAGCCTAGTAAAAATAAAGAATTATAGATATGCAATAAAACCAAATTTAAAAAAAAAAATTTTAAAGTGGTATCGCATCGCAGTTTGCGATGCAAAAACATGGAAATGCGATACAAATTGAAAAATGTATCGCGAACTGCGATGCACCTTTGTATCTTTCATTATTACCACGGAAGCTAAAATAACGAACAAGCTGAAAAAATATTACTATTATTTCAAGTAACTTTTCTTTGAAGGGTCGTTTGCTGCAAGAAAAAATGCCTCGACTTTGGATTACAAAACAGTTTTCCACTCTTGTCTTTCCTTCCCTTTGTCGGTTTCTTGCTACTGGAGTCATCTTCCAGAACTTCTCAGGTTTCGGGTCATCCTGTCTTTGATTCTGAGTCTGTAATAAAAAAAATTGTCCCTTGAAGAAAAGGCGCACTGGCAACAGAGATAACAAGTTCAAACTACATTGGAACTAGCCGATATATGGTGCAGCATGAATGGAACTTGGATATGGTTAGTAAAATGCAGAAGTGCGTATAGTAGATCACTGAAATAATAACCGCATTCTTCAAAAATACACTCGTCTTTCTCTCTCTTTTCTTTTTGCTTTTCATTTGAAGTACTGCCCATGTCCATTTACGTCCCTTGTAAAAACCAACATACAGTATTTCTCCTCGTGAGACGCCACGAACCTAACTCATAAAAACATTCTTATCTAAGGGAGCTGTCTCTCGCTCTCTCCTTGTGTATGTCTGAAGAAAGATCAGCCAATGCGTTGTTTCCTGAGCCTAATTGTTGTACTTGCCGCTGTCGTAAAACTCTCACTTCGCTAAACTTGACAAAAAGTATAATAAAATACAAAACTTGTTTAACAATGAGCGAGGAATGCAAAGAAAAGCAGTAAACTCTACAGTTCCCCTATAGCCTCTTCCAGAAATTAAATGTATAGATATATTAAGTACTTTCGTATTTATTGAACTTCTTTTATGAATCTATAATTACTCATTATAGTACAGAAAATTCGATACAAATTTTAATTCGTATCGCAATTCGCTACGCAAAATGTGAATTGAAAACAAACAAACAAACAAACAAACAAAAACGCAGGTTCGGATATTTAATGGCCGCACCTACATAACTTACTGAGCTGAGTGAGCGTGTTCTTACGAACGGACTTTCGCTTTCTTACTGCTTGTAACTTGATGAATTAAAAGCTTATAACGTACAAATTCTGACGGCAAGGGTTATCAATAGATTTCATTATGTTCTTGAAAAAGTGGTTTCAAAACTTGTTTGCTTACTTGTTGCAGAGTTGAATGTCAAGTGCATGTTCGTCAGTGAATAATTAATCATTAACGTCTGCAAAACCTTTGGTTTTTAGTTCATTCGTTCATGCTGAAAAACAAGCTATCTTCTGTTTTACTCATTCAAGCTATACGGTACGTATTATATAAACATCAGTAGATTTACCTTTATACCTCTGATAATATGTTATTATTCGTGAATTATTTCGCTCAGTTCTGTGACCTCGGTCACAACCACCACCGCCGCTTGTGAAACTTCGTATTTAATTGGTATACTGACTGGGGGCATTTCTGTGTTATCAACTTCACTTCAATCACTTCACTTGCTATCAACTTCAAACGTCAGTCTTAAACCGCCGTGGATATTGCTCTTTTTGGTCATTGACAATCAGGGTTGGCTGGTTTAAACCAAGGTGGTTTAAACCATGGTTTAAACCAAGGTTTAAACCAGCTGGTTTTTTCAAAAAAACCAACTGGTTTAAACCAAAAAACAAAAAAATGTTCGTAAAAGTGTAAGTGTTTGTAAAATCTTGATGAACACACATTTGTGGGTTATCACGTTTCACTCCCGTATATTATTCGTATTATATTCAGACCTAAATTCCCCATTCATTACTCAAAAAGATTATACTACAAAAGCAACTTTTTTTTACAAGTTTATAAATGTTTATTTTGTGATTTTTTTGTAGTTGTTATTATTGTTATGTAATTGCAATCGAAGAAAAATTCTAAATATTGTTTCGTTTCAATGTTTACTATTGATAAAATACATCGAAAATGCCGTACTTTTTGTGTGTGTGGGGGGGGTCATACAGACCCCATGAGAGGCATTTAGTGAAATAAGTATCTTTGGTATCTATTTATGTATAAATGAGTCTGAGCCAAAGTGGACTCAAATAATTCGTATCTTTATTCCCTTTTCTTATTGATATGCAGATTAAGTCGGTGTATTTCTTTAATTTGGACGAATAAAAGTCGTTGTTAACTAACTTGAACTAGATTAGTTCTTCTGTACTCCGTCGTACTTTGAAATTGTTCATATGTAATTAATTCTGTGTAATGGTTTCACTTGTGCAACTGTTTATCTTTTTGTCCTTCTGAAAGGACTCTTGACAGTTATATTAAGAAGCATATAAAGATCAGTACAACGTATTTTTTTTATCAGGATTCCTTCGTGAGTGAGTCGGCAGACGTATCGCATTTGTGGCCAATTAGTCCTGGTTCCGAGTTCAAATGGAGGACAATTTCTCTCGGATGTAACTCGAGAAGCGGTTTTCATTCCGCTTTAAGCTTATGTGACCCCTTCCAGCATAACCCGGTTGTTGCATAATAACATCAAGGCGAAACAAACTTATTTCTGTCCATATATGATATTAATATATAGAGCAAATCATTTAAACCATAAAAACCTGGTTTAAACCAAAAAAACCTGGTTTAAACCAAAAAAACCTGGTTTAAACCAAAAAAACCGTTTTTTTTTGGTTTTTTTAAATAAAAACCATGGTTTTTGCCAACCCTGTTGACAATCTCGTTTATCTGGAGGGCCCTGGAGGACACCTTTCTCAAACAGGATCACCTTGTTGTTGTATTCTTCGATTTAGGGAAGGCGTATGACACTACTTAGCGTTATGGAACTTACATCGATTACATAATTGGAGTCTCCGTGGCCACACAACTTAATTCGTAATGCATTTCCTGAATGAGCGATTTTAGAGTGCGTGTGGGTTCTCGTCCATCAGAACACTTTCTGCAAGAAAATAGTGTTCACAAGATAATATTCTTAGAGTTACTCTGTTTGCTGTCGCCGTCAACAGTGTTATGTCTCAGATTCAGACTTCTACATAGGGTATGCTTTACGATGACGACTTTGTTATTTACTGTCGCTCCGACACCTTTGCGGTATTACTCGATAGCTTCAACTGACTCACAATCGTCTTCTGCACTTGTTGAACAAGACCAGATTTCGATTTTCCACCGAGAAATCTCAATATGTACACGTCTGCTCCCAATGCACCTGCATTGTTGACTCGGACTTGTGTCCTGATGGCACTCGTAAGTCTTTCGTTGATACGATTCACTTTCTGGGTTCAAGCTCTTGACCGTTGGTTTACATCGGCATTGCATATAAGTAATCTTAAATATTTTTGTCTTCATGTTCTGAATTTAATTCATGTTCTTTTCCGCCATATTTCCAGTGCTGATCGTACTGTTCTGTTACGCTTATACTGTAGTCTGTAGCATTCCTTATAGCAGCGAGGCTATATGAGACGTGGACCTATTGATTAACGTGGAATCCGAACCACATGAGCTCCCGCCGGGAATCGAACCCGCGTCTCCCACTTAAAGGCGTGTATGCTAACCGCTTAGCCACGAAGTAGCCCGACCGTGCACTGGAATATGACCTTTCTGTTTTTCTAGTTTCTGGCATCCTTCGATCTGCAGGTCCGTATTTAAGCTGGTTTGTAAATATCCAGAAAACAAGACAGCTCGTAACACGAATATGTCTCTCGCACCACCTCCAAATTATAGTAATCTCATATCCATACTATTAAAGTAAAATTTTTAAATTTCATTACAAAGATTAATATCAATGTTTGATACCGTATATTAATCCGACTTGACCATATTTGGACACACAGTGTACCACAAAATCAAGTGTAAAATTGGACAAGTCATCCAATCTTGACCTAACCCACTACGCACACGAACTAGAAATAGTGCAAAATCAGAGAAGCCATGCAATTCTGATTTAACTGTCTGTACACACGCAAAATATTTACTTTGGCTGTTGGTCTGTAAATGCATTCAGAGGTACAGTTATATACATAAGACCTTGTCAAAAACTCAATTTACCAATTTCCTGACTTAACCGACTTTACACGTGCATGCGAGAATTATCTACTACAATCAAAAAAACAAGAAAACTTATAATGAAAAAAAAAAGAAGAAGCTTGTGAAAGACTAAGGAATAAATTTCAAAAAGCTAAAACAAGGAACATAAAGGGTATGAACTTTTTAACATTATTCATTTAGAACAATTATAACGTGAAAACAAATACTCAACTTTTAACATCTGCTGAAACATTATGTATAAATGATGATCAGAGACATAAATTTATTTTGTGTATTTTGTGAAAATAATAAATTGGACGTACGCAACCTGTGGAACAAGGAGTTAATTTATAAGGTATAACATATCAAGGATCATATCTCCTTCCATGAAACGAACTTACAATTTAATACAATAACACTTGAGCAGATGAACTGAATTACTTCCATGTTTTACAACAAACAAACAAAAAACTTCCCGGTAGTTTGTTTCATTTGTGTAGAACTTAAGAACTCTAAAAAATTGTGGTCCAGCCCTCGAAGTAATGTTTTACCTGTCAAGTTGACAAATGAATATGCATATTATTTTCAATTCAAATGCATATATCTCTCACTTAAATTTAATCATTCAACTTCCAATGAGACTTCAATCATTAGATGGCGACACCATCAATTTAATACCGTTCACAGTACACAAACTTATCTACTATATAAAATTAAACGAAGAAACACATAAAAGTACGAAAGCTACACGTTTGTTTTGGTATAAAAGTACGGTTACACATACTGTCAGTTTGAAACATTGTTTCCTACAAGTTTCAAACATTCTGTTTCGAAGAATCTAATTTCCGTTCGCAAAATCATAGAACTGAGCTGCTTTTAAGGGTATGTTGTAAGCTTAACAAGATAGTAAGTGTTACAGAAGTTCCTCTTCCATTATTTATATACTGTGTTAATGACAAAAAGTAATTATGGAAATATAAAAACAACTTCCTCTTCCTCAAACATCCAAGACTTCTATATGCAAATATATACCTGTTGAGAGTACGCTCCATACAAAATGTTACTTTACAAGTTACAAGATGAGCTTATATAGGGTTGGCCCATAATTTTTTTTTTCTTTTTTTTAAACGAAAAATAAAATAAGATTTGAAGCTTTCCTGGCGGCGTATATGATAAAGTTCTTCTCGGGCAATCAGCCAGGTGAAAACTGGTGAATAGGCCAACGTTTCGAGAGCTGTCATCGTTCTCATCATCAGGGCAGGGATGATGAGAACGATGATAGCTCCCGAAACGTTGGCCTATTCACCAGTTTTCACTTGGCTGATTGCCCGAGAAGAGCTTTATCGAAAAATAAAATGTTGCAATGTGTGTTATGTTATTCGATAGAGCATTCACTGCTCTATAAAATAGTGTGTTCAGATTTTTTTATGCTGATATACTTTCTGTTCTTTGCAGGTCATTAAAATGGAATGTCAAGTCGACAGAAAAGAGCATTTTCGACACCTGCTGCTGTTTGGGTTTAGTCAAGATGCCAAAGCCATAGAAGTTGTTCGAGAGATTTGTGAAGTTTGTGGCGAAGAAGCGACACCTCTTAGGAGGGCCCAATATTGATTTAAGAGATTCAAAGACGGCAATTTCGACCTCAAGGACGTGCATCGCACCGGGCGCCCCGTTCAGATCGATGAAGAACGACTCAATCAGCTCATTCACGAAGATCCACGCCAAACAAAAGGAATTAGCAGAGATAATGGAGTGCTCCCACAATACTATAGAGCGTCATCTTCACTTGATGGGAAAGGTTCAAAAGTTAGGCGCATGAGTTCCGCATGCTTTGACCGACAACAACAAATATCAACTCGCCACAATCAAAGCAGGTTTGCTTGCCCGTCATCGATCAACACGTGGGCAGAAGCAGCGATGCCTCTACCGAATTGTTACCGAGGACGCAAAATGGCGCCTGTACGCCAACATGAAGCCCCGCAAAGAATGGATTAGTTCAACACTGATGTGGAATAGAAGGCTGGGCTGGACGCTTTCTTCGAGTCGAAACCACGTGATCTCTACCGTCGAGGCATTGAACAACTTGTTGAAGGTTGGGAAGACATTGTAAAGAACAACGGGAAATACATTATTGATTGATTTGTTGTTCATTTCGTTTTTAGTTTTGTGGAAACCTAAACCTACGAAAAAACGCAAAATCTTATGGGCCAACCCAATATCTTGAACTGAAGAGTTGTAAATCATAATTCCCTGAAACAAAATCTAACCCTTACATTTGTAGTTTAGTTATTATTGTCACTGTTAACCTTTTCAAATTTGTTCTCTGAAATTGTTTGTCGCTGAACTTTACTCTAGTAGCTCTATACACTACAAAATTACTATCTGTTAGAAATGGTAGTTTCGGATACACAACACACAATGAATACACAACTAAAGCATCCACAATTTGCTATTATTCTTTATCTTATGGAATAACCGATTTTCTTTAATTCCTAAAAATTTTTTATCTTTCTCTTCAGAATACAGAAACCAGATGTTTTATCGCAAGAAAGAAAGAAAAAATCCCTTTGTCTTATTTCCTACTCCTACTCTACCGGTCGAAGTTCTACCAGATTAATAATTAAATTTACTTGAAATGTAATGTAACTAGTTTTTCAATCCAATCACTTCTAAGTACTCACCCCATAACGTTTTTCTGCATATCTTCGCAAAACTCCCTCAGCATTTTGGCATCTCTTGCGAAAAAAGTAAAATGACTGTATTTGGAAGGCACACACGTTGCAGATGCTTTGGGGCAGACGGTCCTCTTTCTTTATCTAAAATGAGTAATTTATTAAATAAGACAGGGCTCAAAATCCGTCTCTTTGGTGCTTCGCATGTGATTTATTGGATTTTATTTTAGGAACTGAACTGGGATTAATGTCTGAGAAGTAAGTTCTTCACTGACAAATAAGTAAACGGAATTTAATGTAAGTAGGAAAAAAAAAAAAAACTCCCTGGTCTATAACAAAGAATTTATCGAACAGGCTACTAGAAGCCAGGCTCAGATTACGAGGACTAAAGTGCTGTGGAGCGATATAGTGTTTCTTGTACATAGACGAATGATTTATTGATTCTTATTTACTACAAATCTATCTATAGATATTGGTAATGGAAAGACTTCTGATTATATAGAGGGTTACATAAATGTATCACAACATTTTGGGAAGATTCCTCACGTCAAATTAAGAAGAAAATTTCATATGAACCTGTACTCAAAGGTGGATAGCTACAGAGTTATAGAATGCCGAAAATGTGAAATAAGTGAAATTTAAAAGTTCACAGCTCCACTACTATGGAACCTATCGTAGTCGGGTCAAGACATGTTTAAGAATTGTTAGGCTTATCTTAGATACTCAATGTGCTTAAATATTGCCACAACTAACTTCAAATTACTAAGTTCCTCAAAAAGCTTATTTACTTCTTTACGCTCCAAATTTTATTTTGACTTTAATCATATACCAATATACTGACAAATACTAACAGGAACCTTCCTGTATTCAAATCACTATTTTTATAACGTCAGCCACTCTTGGCATTACTATCTCAACAACTCT
This sequence comes from Thermobia domestica, assembly GCF_964235325.1. Classification (NCBI taxonomy): domain Eukaryota; kingdom Metazoa; phylum Arthropoda; class Insecta; order Zygentoma; family Lepismatidae; genus Thermobia; species Thermobia domestica. The sequence goes on along the minus strand of NC_137458.1, from coordinate 291,827,930 downwards.
TTTTCATACATATCAATAACAACTTCGTAACGTTATTCATTTGTTTATATAATTGCTCCACTAACTTTTAACATCTTGTCCGATTATTTCACTCTTAACATTTTCCTGTGTATCACCTAAAATTGAACTGTACCTATTGACTCCTAACATCCTCCCGGGTACACCTAAAAATGAACTGTACTCTCAAAGAAGAATGTTCCAGTACTTGCACACTAATTTTTAGAGAGGTAGGCAGAGAGTGATCAAGTACTCCCAAACAGCCTCTCTAAGAATGATTGTGCAAGTGCCGGAGGTCAAAGATGGATATTTGGATAGTTCACGTAATAATTCCTTAGTTATATCTTGACCCGACTACGATAGGTCCCATAGTAGTGGAGCTATAAACTTTTAAAATTCACTTGTTTTACGCTTTCGGCATCCTATAACTCCGAAACTATCCACTTTTAAGCACAGGTTCATGTTAACTTTTTTCTTATTTGGACGTAAGGAATCTGCTCCCAAAACATTGTGCACATTTACGTAACACCCTGTATACGAGAATTGCAGTAGAATATTTGATAAATTCTTTGTTATAGACCGGTGAGGTTTTTTTTTTTCCTACTTACATTAAATTTGTATATAATAGTCATCATTCCTCCAAGGAGGAAAATTTGGTAAAAGAAAATATGTAGAATTTAGAACGACGAACGACGTAGCGTTTGGTTAAAAAAAAAAAATAAATTGAAACCTTACTAATCATGAGAAGAATTCAGTGCTGAAATTGTTTACGATTAGATTTTAATTTGGAGAATGTGTACCATAAAATTAATTGCAGAACTAGAAGAAAAAGAAAATAAAATTCTTATATAGGAGGATCAACAGCAGACGAACCAATGTGAACAAAAAAAAAAAAAAAAAAAATCTAATGCCTTCATTTTCAATATAAATAATAAATTGTCTTATTCCTTAAGGGTAATATAAAAAGTATCAAAAAGTTCTTTGCTTTAAAAGTTTAGAGAGCAGAATAAGGATGTGGAAAAACAGATAAAACAAATATACAAACTAGGTCCCGAAATAGATGCAAAAACCTGTAAGATAAATAGAAGCAAGAGGCATTGAACATTTGCAAAAAGAAGTATTCAGAAACAAACAACAAACTTTCAAAAAGCATAACTGATAAAGGCAACTCGTTACGACTGCAAAAAATACCACAAAAAATGGATTTAAAGTCGTATTCAAATAAAAAAAATTAAGAAAATTTTGAACAAGCCGTAAAAAAAAATGCACATCTTATGGTAACTTCAGGCGTATATGAGGTGGTTTGTTACATATCTGTCTATTTTGATCACGATCTTTTCCATTGAAAAGCGAGCAATTTACAGAAAATAAATTGCTTTTGAAACAAAAGCTTTTTGAAACAAGTGCTATTAATGATTATAATAAGCACTTCTAATGCATCTATGTATGAATTTGTATTTACTTTTGGAATATGAAAATATCCTATGAAATACATATCTACTTTAGTTCGTATAGTCTGTTTTGAATCTAATTTCAACATGTTGCTCCAGAAAGTTACAGCATATTATTCTATCTTTTCTCTCCTCTACCTATGAAAATACACGACCTTACGCATATGTCAGCTCCCGAAACATTCGAAACATCAAGTCTCTCTCGCCTGCCACTTTCTGCAGCGAAAAGACATAAGCGACCGATAGTGTATCTGGAAAATGATTGTTGACCACCAAGCAACAAAGAAAAAGACATTTTTGCATCGTTCTTTTTGATCCAAATTTTCTGCAAGCTCTCCACGGCAAAAAGAGAGGTTTTGGAGACGAGACGAAAACAAAGGCCATGTGAATGCTTTTGGACTGAACCGTAAAAGGGTCTTGCAATGCAGAATATGAATGGGAAGCATTACTGTTACCAATCTGTCAACACTCTTGTTGACAATAGTTATTAATGGAATAAAGGGTACCGTCGCTTGCTGTATTTTTGGAGAAGTTATTTTTAATGGACAAGTTTTTCTTTTTCTCTCTCAGTCTACTGACCTCATGGAACACACAACAGTAAAATTATGTTCTGATAGGTTAAAACGAAGGTGTACGTAGGTGTAAAAATAATAATAATTATATTAATAATAATAATAATAATATGAACAATTTAACATTATATAATGTTACCGGGTTAAATTTAGAGACGCTCCTCACTTTTTAAGAAAATTTTGAAAATGTACAGGAGAAATGAGGTACGAAATGATTATTTGGAGTTCTTACGTGATGTTTACTTGTGTAAGTTTGGCAGTAAAGTTATGTTTAATACGAGAAAAGATATGTAGAAGTGGGTACTATTCGCAAGACGCGGAAGGTTTCGATGATTCAGCAGCATTGTAGTCGTATAGGATGATAAATCAATACGTTAAATATGATATTTCCGCATTGAGCTTTACAGAATTATATAAGAATGATGAAGAGAATCTGATAACTTTTTATGAGAACCACGGGGTTAAATTCCAAAGTTGGGTGTCCGTTTCCAGCAAAATTTTTAAAATTTACAGGAAAGATATGGATAATTTGATCGTTTGTGTGCTTGATAATGTATAAGAGTCACGAAAAATCTGTTTATTTGTTAAATATAAGCGGTTATAAACATGGGACTATACGGCGAGCGGAGGGAACTACTTGGCGCAAGGTAACCGAACAGTTGCATTGTGGGAAAGAAACGAGCATTTATGTTATCAACATGGCGATTGTACAAGGGCAATGAACTAACAGTTTTTACTTTGTGAAGCAATACGTTGATAACGAGCAAAATGTTTTAAAAGTTTGTGAAGAGCACGGATTAATGAGCCTAATAACAAATTGCAGAAAGTGTGGAAAGGAGATAACATCGAAAAAACGTGGCGAAAGCGGACACCCAACTTCGGAATAAATGCCGAACCACGGATTACTGAACTTAAGTGATAATTGAAGCTTCAATGAGAACCGGTTCCAGCCACTGTTCTAATTTAGCTAAAGCCCTACCGGGTCACCTAACCTAAACTAACCAAACATAATCTAAACGATCCTAACTTAGCCTACGAAATTTTAATACTTTAACTGCTTTTTTTGTAATTTGAAACTAGAGTGGCACCTCTAAACTAAAGCCATTTTACCAGAAACAACAGTTATATTGGACTGCTGGAATGCGTATGAATGCTTGAACCAGACACCTGCAAGTGAATCATTCCACAGAGTACGATTGTACCGAACAGAGTAGCGGTTGTACAGAAGAAATAAGAAGTTATTGAAAAATGATACGGCTTAAGTTTAGAGTTGCCCCTCCAGTCTGAAGGTGCCCTTGGACTTTGCAACATAAAAAAACAGTGCTTAAAGTATTACAAATTGTTACATTTCACTTAACTTCAGTACTCCATGGGCTTCACAAAAATTTAAAAGGTTTTCTTCATTATTTCTGCGCATCCGTTACACATGTTCGCCATATTTTACAAGTACCATGCTGCTGAAACCTTCCGCGAATGCTTCCGCATCCGGCAAATAGTACTAACTTCCACGTCTTTTCTCGTATTAAACCTAACTCTCCTGCCGAACTTACATTCCTAAACATCAAATAAAAACTTCAAATTCTCATTTCTCCTGTAAATTTTCCTGATTTTTATAAAAAGCGGAGGGGTAAATCTAAACTTAACCCAATGATACAGTGTCAGTGCACACGCAAACAATAAAGAGTACGGTAAGTGGCGTTATGCAAAGTGCACTATACATGTATTCGGAAGAAGGAAACAACACATGGAAGGGTATGTGGCTGAATTCGTTTTCAGATCAACAGTGAAACACGAGAATATAGTGCACATCTTTTTGAAGAACATTGCTGATTTATACAAACCATGAACGTAAGTAGAACCGAACCGAACCTAAATTAGGCTATAGTTATAAAAAAAAAAAAAAAAAAAAAAAAAAAAAAAAAAAAAAAAAAATTTAAGAAAAAATGTAGCCCCTCGCAATTGGAATTTCTCCGGCAAAACCACTATAAATAAAGCTATAGCCTAATTGAATTGCAAAGATGAAAAAATTGATGGCAAGTCTTTAATTTGGCCATTTCATTCAATGATAGTTGAATGAACCTGTTCGTAACGAACACAAAAAACAGCGTGCCCTGCCGGGCTCTAACACGTCTCTACTCGCTGACGCTCGCTTGGCAATGCTATGTGAATCAAATATTAAACTTTGGTACAGAGAGGAACAAACCTAACGGTCAATGTTCCGTTAAGACGGTCCAGTCTCTTTGACACCACTTCTTTCTATTGATTTTTGTTTGATTACATAAAATAACGTTATATAGGTTCTATTAGGTTAGGTTAGCTTAAGGGGGTCCAGTGTAGTTTTGGACCCCCTTAACGGAACATGGACCAACCTAGCTACTAACCTATACATATGAGCCAATAGGTGTTCTCAAATCCAGAACCCAAAGATCAAATCGCTGAATCGAAAAAATGAATGAAATTGCCCAAGTAAAGATTTACTGCCACAGAAATGAGTATGTTGGTTTTAAAATGCGCATTTTCTAACAATATACGTCAGCAAAGAGACTAGATTAGGTAACGCTTGACAATGATTGTAAACGTAACATCTTCGAACAATAGCTATTGAATAATTACTCATTTTGAAGGACAAATCGAATCTTGTTACATAAACATATTAGTACATACCACTATTCCCAAACACTCGGCTATTTTTTGAGCCAGATTACATTCCTGTTCCTCAAAGACGCTCCGTTTCTGCCCGTCCATTCGTATACACAAACGACAGGCAGCTTCAATATTTTCTTCCGAAAGGGTTAATAGTTTCTTCAGAAGTGCCATTTTGTTTTCAAACTTTCGGTACTAAGTCGTATTAAAATTGCAGAATGACATTAATCGCAACTCACACGAGAGAATTGGTTTTTGTTTCATTTTAATAATTTTATTTTTTCTCACACTTCCACCACTTCACAATTTTGCTTGTAAACAAACTGCCACCAAACAGTCATCAATTCACTGCTTGTTTTCTGCTCGGAGAAGATAATCTTCAGCCATTAGGCCTTATTCCGTAGTGGATAGCGTTTTGGTTTGGTATGGTCTAGGGATTGCCATTTCCGAAAAAGTTTTCCGGTTTCCGGAAATCACATTTTCCATTTTTCCGGAAAATTTTCCGTTTTTCCGCTAAATTTTCCGTCTTCCGATTTCCCGGAAAATTTTCCGTTTCCGTTTTTCCTGAAAATTTTCCGTTTCCGTTTTTCCGGAAAATTTTCCGTCTTCCGTTTTTCCGGAAAATTTCGGTTTCCGTATTTTCGGAAAATTTTCCGTCTCCCATTTTCCCGGAAAATTTTCCGTGTTTCCTCTCTAATTTTCCAGTTTCCGGAGGAATTATATTCCGTTTTCCCTGAAGATCTGGTCATCCCTAGTCTGTAGGAAGTTCAACCTTTTCTAGTATATTTATATACTATGGCGTACTGTCGTCTTTGGCCGCTTATTTAGGGTCTATAACAGGTATTTAAGCCGGGATTTTTTTTACTTTTCAAGTCAAGGATGGACCAAAGAATACCGCAGATGCGTTTTGGAACCGGATGGTCAACTTGGCGGCGCCAAGTGGGGCGAAGGGGCGTGACTTTTTTTCTTAAGGCAAATTTCAAAACTTTTTCACGGTTTTAGTTTTCAAGATATCAGATTGAAACTTTGCATAAGGATTGAGTGTACCTTTGGCTATTTATCATTTTTTTTTTTTTTTAGATACCTACGTGAAACGGAGGCCGGGCCCGAAGAGCACAAGTGTTACGAAGGGTTAAAGTCTTGGGTTAAACTTCTTGCAATCTGAGGCCTTTGTTACATTTCTATCTGATAATACATTGTTAAGAGCTCTTCTTTGTTTTATCAGTCTCTCAAGCATTCCATGTATGCTGTTCCACTGAGTTTTAACTTGCTGCATAAGGGAATGTACTGCCAATCCTAATAACCTTTACTGTTTTTCCAGTTCTGACGTTGCCAACGTACTATGTTTAAAGTGGGAAACAGTCCGACTAGCAACACATAACATTTTCTCGATTTTTTCTATTGCAAAACCCTTATTTATAGAGAGTTGTAGAGTCTGAACAAAACAACATATACTTGCATATGGAAGTTCCCGTACCGCACTTGTGATATTACTAGCATTGTCAAAGGGGGAACAAACTGTCAAAGATTTGGGTGTAATATTCGATAACAAACTATCGTTTGAGCATCATATAAATCAAATTGTAAATGACGCAAACAGAAATCCTGGATTCATTTTGAGAATGGGAAGGGAATTTAATAAGTCGAATATTTTACTGAAATTATATTTTTCATTTGTTAGATCAAAATTAGAATATGCGTCTATTATATGGAACCCCCACACGAAGAAAGAATCTATTAGAATAGAAAGAATTCAAAATAAATTTCTGCGGTTTCTGGTGTACAAGAAAACAGGCATCTTCCTTAGATATGAAAATAGTACTTCTCTTAATGAACATTTTAACACAATGTTTCTCAATCACAGAAGAGTGTTAAATGACATGTTATTCTTGTACAGTACAAAATATTAAATAACTAATTCAATAGTAATGATTTGTTCTCTGCCTTTCATCTCAGGGTACCCAATGGAAACATACGTGTGGGCAATGGAAATTTCTTTTATTGTAAGAAATCTCGAACAAATGCAACAAAACAGTCACCAACGTGGAGGATAGGTGCAGTGTACAACAAACTGAGTAAATGTAAAAAAGTTATGGATATACACGGTATGAGTCAGAATAGATTTCGCAAATATATTACAGCTATTCTATGTAACTCTGATATGAACACTGTAAATGGGTAGAATTACCTGCTGTGCTCTTCTTAAATAAACAAATAAATAAATAAAATAGACAATTGCATGTATTTTATCTGAAATGTTCCACTACTCTGCAACATGTGCTAAGTGCTGAGTTAGGTTTACCCTTGTGTGCCTCAGTTCTATTTCAATTATTTGAAGGACTGAACTTATTAAACTTAGATGGAAGCATATAGTGGGCTGTGATTGTAATATAACTTTCCGTAGCATGCGAAGTCCAGCTATCTGTTGTCAAAGCAATCGATTCCGCAGCCACACTTCTCCTTAGAAAATAAGGCCTCAATACGGCGAGTCACAGAGTGCCTGGATCGTGACTGGTAACTTGGTTCTATTTCATTCATAAATTCAAGAAACCGAACTGCTTCAACGAAAGGCAAAGGAAGAAGATCCTTTGGTACCATATTACTTATTTTACTATGAAGCACCTCTGCTCTTGCGGGAGAACAAGATTTAGGGTCTCTGAGATAAGACAGAATTCTTTTCTGTTTCTTACATTCTACTATGTTCCCTTCTTTGTAAAACATTTTTCCTGGAATCTTTCTGTTACTTTAGATTCATTGAGCTTGCACCAGGTAAAGCGATAATTTGAGATATAGAGGTAGAAGCACCTAGATTATCATCTATGTTTCTGAAATAATAATAATAATAAAACTTTGATTGCATTAGGAGTTGACAATTTAGTAACAAATCATGAATGTAGAATAATAAGTAAAACTTTCAGATGTATACAAAAACATAGATAATAAGTCAGCATTGAGAACTGAATTGACGTATCGATGAGTAGGTGGAATCGTCCTTCAGTTTAAGAGAAATTGGTGGAAAAGGTTATGAAGAGAATTATGTGGAATAGATCATTATATGAATAGCTGACGCTAGTTTCAAGTAGTGCTACATACTATAGTATGTATAGTCAATAGTACCGTTATTTGGAATTCGTTACGCTTATAGTTGCAAGATGGTAACACTAGGGTACAGTGTAAAATTAAATTACATCAGTAGAATTGAATTTATCTTATGGGTTTAAAAAATATATGGCACAGGTCGGGTGTAACTGAGTAATAAACTATCAAAAAAAAAAAAAAAACAGTGGGGACGGTAGGGCGCTCGAATCGAACATCGGCCTTCTGAATGTTAATCCGATGTTCTAACGCCTGAGCTCAGTTGGAATCCGTAGTGTACTCCCGCCCATGAAATAATACAAGACTACTGCGTGTGGATTATATAGAATCAGGGCGCCGATTTCTTTGTAACTTTGGGGATCCATTCAGATGCAGAAGGCATATATGAGGGTTTTAAGACAAATTGAATTCAAATTATGCAAAATATTGTATATTTATAAATACAATGCGGGGTCCACATGAACTTTGAGGGGGCTGCCCCCGTCCCCCAAGGATCGGTGAACTTGACAGATCACAGTGATCATGATAAGCAATGAAGAAATGGTTGGAACATAAACATATCAGTTGCACTAATAACACACTGCCAGCTTTCTTTACTGCCAGTTGTCTGCCCTCAGGCACACGCATAATCGGGGATTCCCCGAAACACACGCATGATCGGAATTTCCTGGTGCAAACGAATGATCCGCAAGCCCTCACGCAAACAGAAAAAGTACGTGATTAAGCAAGTGTACAAATAGATGTAGCAGGAAGGAATATTTTGTCGCTGATTTGCTCGACCTTTCCTCTCCTATCCACTGTTAAGCTTGAGTTGCATTTCTATAGCACTAGATGGTGAAGAGCATTACCTCACTTACTTGTTTTCGTGTAGCATTTTTCGTTATTTTTCTTAATGTAAGACGACCAATGTCACTATCTCAAGTGAACATTCTAATTTTCCAGAAAATTTTTCGCCTTCCGTTTTTCCGGAAAATTATCCGTCTTCCGCTTTTCCGGAAAATTTTCCGTCTTCCGTTTTCAATTTTCCGGTTTCCGGAAAAAATATTTTCCGTTTTTCCGGAAAATGTGGCCATCCCTAGTATAGTCAACATATCAAATTAGGAGACAATGCAATACAAGTACTATAATAACTTCACTTATTAACAAGGTCTACCTGAATGGAGAATGGACAAAGGATTTTCTTAATGTTACAATGGTTGCATTACCCAACAAAACGACATCGTCAAAATCATCATCACTACTGTCAACAAAAGTAGGAAGCTCGAATTGTTCACTTTCATTTTTACAGTCAGTATACTTGCAAAGCATTGTACACCGCATCAGTGAACTTTTGCACTTGCAACGAGTAGTGTTACACTTTTTGCAAGAACAACTTAGTAATTCCCTTCATGCACGAGCTGCTTCAGGAAGAGTTGTCCATGTTGCCTCCGAGGTCCCAGTTTTATTTCTGTGCAAACCCCAAAGGCGTAGATCACGTAAGGTAGGTTGTTTAATCAAACACTGTCCCCAACAATAGCCAGGTTGATAAGCAGTCAATTCTGTTCTTATTTTTCGTGCTCCCCAACCAGTGCCTCTATTTCTGGGAAACGAAGTAGCTCCAGAAGGCAAGGAATTTGTTAGCAGTGCTTAGCAAGTCCAAACAATCTCAAAATAATGCGATTGATTTCTAACTAGTGACTACGGTACATCAACTTAAACATTAAATAAAAAAGAAAGTTTGATTAATTAATGAATCAAAATTTTAGAAAAAAAATCCACCTAAAAACATAATTACCTGTGAATGACATTGTTATGGGTTGGGAACCACATTACACTAAACCTGGGATCAATGTGTTACGAGAGCGGGGTGAAAAGTTCTCAGCCTGACACTGAAAGACTGCGAATTTCAGTTCAAAAATGATTTTATTTTACGACATAATCTCCCTTAACTTCAATACACTAGGTCCAGCGTTTCTCCAACATCAGTATTCCTTCCCGGAAGCACTAGCGGATCCAGAAGGGTCGAATGGGGAGGGCGGAGACGGTTCGCTTCCTGGAAGATGATCGTAGTCTCAAGGTGACCAGAATTTTACTTTGAAAGAATGGGACGCATATGAATGCGGGACTGGAGGGAGGTGTAAACCTGATTCCCAGATTCCAGTTTGGGACCCAAATTTGTAAGTTTTTTTTTTCTTTCTTTTAAAATGGACGTAGATTTAAAATAAATACGCACTTTCGTTTCGGAGACATGGCGGTGTCATGATTCACTAGTCATCGCAATATTTGAGATGCGCTGTCTTGCACGATACTTGCACAAAAGAAAATACTGTATTGACGGTGGCATTCATTTTAACGAAAGAATGTACAATTTGCTCTAATTATTTACTTTGAATAACATTTACGGAACAACAGTTGAAAAAAAAAGACTTGGTCTACGCAAAAAAATATATCAAAAGTATACATACATAAAGAATAACACAAAATGTCAATAAATAACAAAAGACATTATGATATTTCTATGTACATTTCTTGGTAGCTTAAAAAATAATACAATAATTAATTATAAAGTGATGCTTAATAGGATGGCACACAGTGTTCCAAAAAGGCCAAAATATAGGGGAGTAATCTTTACATATTGCTTTCATTTGTGTTTGTATCAGATATAATTCAGCAAATTGAAAATTGAGAACAAAAAAATATAATATTAAAATTGAACTCAAAGGATGTTTAGTGGCTCCGTGATTATTCCCCGTGGTAGTGATTGCCCGAACATGAATTTCGTGGCTTTGCTCCGAAATAAGAATGTTATGGTTTTTGCCTTAAAAGAACTGGCTGCGCATTCAAGGGCACATATCAAATACAGGAGAATGAAATGAATACACTTTCTAATACATAATACTAATCATCACTGCATTTAAACCTTATACTGTACTACTAACAGGAACCCAGAGCGACGGTTTGAAGTTAAACTACAACAGTAAAATATAAAATAATGAATTGTGAATATAAATCCTACATAAATATAATATATTGCAGAACTCCTTAACTAAATAAATTACTAGGAAGGCAAATGCACAATTTATTCAATAAAATTCTGCAAATAATGTAATAACAAAACTATCAATATTAAACTTTCTTTTACACAAACTCAACAGAAATTTTGTCGGACCTAGCACGAAATGTGTATCAATTTTACATGAATTAAAATTATATAGAATCACAATATAAGCCATTATAATGTATAACTAGTAAACAAAACTGAAAGATTAGCAAAGCCTGCAACAAAATGAACGAAAGATCAGATATGTAATACCAAAGTGATGTTTCTGTTCATTACTGCACACAAACTATATTTCCTAAAACATACCGACTGGCGATATTATTTGACAATATCAGATATTTAAAAAATGCAAATTAAAATTTAATTTTGAAAAATTCTCAGTATTAAACGAAATTACCAATGGAGAATAAACTACGTATAACTTGTTTTCCTTTCATCTCAGATATAATATGAACCCCGTTTGGTCTAATGGCTAACACGCTTGCTTTTGGTGCGCGTGATCCCGGGTTTGATTCCCGGTGGAGGTACAGTTCAACGAAAAAAGTGGTTCGGGTTCCACTATAATCAGTAGGTCCACGTCTCCTTTACCCATTCTGGTACAAACGTAGGATGTTAAACAAACAAATATCATATGCAGTGTTTCTTTCAGAAACAATATTCCAGGGGGGCACACTTGGTATTCGGAGGGGGGCACTGCTGGTACGATTCTTTTTATTATTATATTATAGACCTATTAGTTTGGTCTTCTTCGGGGGACCCTCTCAGAGCTCCGGGGGCAGTGCCACCCCCAAAAACAGGTCTGGAAGAAACACTGATCATATGTATAATATATAACCGCTTATTAAAAATATAATGTAGTCTATGTACTGGTACATACTTTACGATTGTAGTTGTGCCCTTTTGTTTCAGTTAAAGGTTTGAAAAAAGCAATTTCAAAAACTTTTTCGAGTTCGTTCATCTTTCTTGATTTTGTTTGCGATCCAGATACATCCAAAAGTTCAACTTTAGACTCAGGCTCATAACTTTTGGGGAATACTCACGAGTTGAAAATGATTACGAGCAAACACCACGACGGGCGGAAACCACACAACGGCCTTAGTCATCTTGCAGTCCATCTCTGTGAAAGTTACAGCATAAACTCAAATCTACGCCCTATCTTGTTCCTGGCAAATTTGTCGATGACACGATCGTAATCTACGTTTGTCTCGGTGAGTATATTGTAGTACCAGGTCGCTAAGTCGATTTGCATCCATCCGGGACCTAGCCATGTCTTCAACCTTTTAGTGTTGAAAATGTTCTTTCGGTTGATGTTCTGTATAGGGTATTTTGTCCGAATACACATTTTATTCAGTGGTATAATTGAGTATGTAAAGAAAGAAAAAAAAACATTACACCAGACTAGGAATAGGGGGTTGGAAATTGGCTTTATTAGATAATTTCTTACATGCAGTTGTTAGAAACATAGTATAATTATAACTATGCTTACAACAACAATAAAATTATACTAGCATTCGCCTAGTTAGGGTTTCGCCCACAGACACCCAATTTGCTCTGCAAACGGCCTCGCACAGTACAGCCAATGCTCCTACGTGCTACTGTGCACAATATTTCCCGTTCTTCCTTCTGTCTCTTTCACATAGAATTGGATTGAGCTAAAACTCTGTTACGAAATTCAACCTCGAAAGGCATTTTAGTGAACCACCCCCACCTCTTTTCCTTTCCTTCTATGTTAAGTGGCAAAAAAACACAAATACGTGTTTAATTATTTTAAATGAAAAATTAAACTACCAACTTTGATGTCTCTAAGCGTAAGGGATCCAGAGATATGGGCATCTTATAATAATAATAATAATAATAATAATAATAATAATAATAATAATAATAATAATAATAATAATAATAATAATAATAATAATAATTTTCATCTCTTTCCTTCTAGGTAAAATATCAAAAACGCTGAAATACGTATTGAATTATTTTGAGTGAGAAGTCCATACACCAAATTTCAAGTTTCTGACCTTCAAAAATTCTTAAATATTAATATCTTACTACAATAATTGCAAACCCCCTTTTCTTTCCGCCTATTTTTCCCCATTTTACTAAAGTATCAATAAACGTTGAAACGCGTGTCAAATCATTTAAAATGAGAAATCCAAATACCAAATTTCAAGTCTCCATCCTTAAGGAATTCGGAGAGATGGCCACCCCCTTCCTTTCTTCGAATTTCCAAGAAATCCTTCCTTAGTGATACACTACGTCATAAAATCTTATCTACTGCCCGAATTCCAAGTTTTTAGCTTGAGCAGGTTGGGCTGTGCGATCAGTTAGGACTTCGTCTTTTATATAACCGCTGGTGTTATTTCCCATAAAAGATGAAATGCCATTAAAAGTCATAATGAATCCCTGGTCCCTTCCTAATGTTTCCGTGTTTGAATCCCAAAAGTCACGGCACTCTTTGTTGATCTAGTAGCTAGCGAACGTATCTTTGATTTTTGATGCATGAGGTTCTGTGGTTTGATTCCCGGTGAGTGAACATCGAATGCACTGCAGTGGTTCAGATCCAACTTTAAAATCTAGTTCTCGTTCTGTAAAGCATCGCATTTGAGAAACGACGTAAATACATATCAATCAATCAACCAACCGAAAAGTCTCAGATTCAAAGAGCTTTTCGGTAATTAGCGCTGAAGATTCTATATTTCTCTTTATTCAAGGTAATTGTACTTGAAGTTTCTGGACCCGAATTCCATTTCAATATCCATTTTCTAGGACTCAATTTTAAAATATACCTTTTTATTTCAAAGAGTAAGCCGTCTTACGCTCCTTCCTACAGCTGTTTGTCCAACGAATGAATCATATTCTCGCTCCTTTGGGGCTTATAGTAACCGCCTCAAGGAACTAGGGACAGTAGTATTCACACTTCAAATATGTCTGCATTAAGTACAATTAAATACCACACATTTTGATTAGACTCTGATAGACTTGTCACACAGATTGAATCGGTCGGGAAAAGACGATATTTGTATTTTCCAACGATAAATGCTGGAAGTAAAAACCAGACCTTTGGGGAGTGTCCTCGCCCTTGGATCCACCAGTGTCCGGAAGTGAAAGTCTGGAAGGTTGTGAAAATAGTCATCCACGACACTCTCAACTTCTTCATTCGATCTGAAGCGCTTCCCAGAAAGAAATTTCTTCAAGCTTGGGAACAGACAGAAGTCCTATGGTGCCAAATCAGGAGAATATGGAGGATGACCGAACAAACCGTACCCCAAATCCCGTAGTTTCCCCATCGGCAACGCACCCTTGTGCACAGGTGCGTTGTCCTGGTAAAAGATGATTTTCTTCTTCTTCAAGCCAGGCCTCTTCTCGCGAATTTTGGCATCCAGCTGGTAAAGAAGGTTGGAGTAATATTCGACTGTAATTCTTCTACCTTTTACCACATAATCAATTAACAGGATCCCTTTCGCATCCCAAAACACACTGGCCATGACCTTTTCAACCGATACGATCGTCTTCGTATGGAAGGAGCAGAGTCCCCGTAAACTTCTGTCAACTTCGGATGAATTTCAATAGCTGTTAATCCAGGGATACAAATAACCGCTCGCCCATTCGCCCGGGGCGAGTGGTTCATCGGTGCGGGCGAATATTTAATATCATACCGAAGGTAAGTAAATGATTTCTATTGTGGGATGTGGGTTAGGCTAGTAGTTTTTATCTTGGGCGAGTAAAATTTTGTTCCTCATTTGCATCCCTGGGTTAATCCATCCAAAACGAAAAATTTGATTACCGCACGATATTTATGTATATCCATTTTCACAACTAACACACAAGACGTCTAACTGCAACAATGCCTACACACAAACTACTTGAGAGAACAAGTTGACAATTGTTATACGAACAAGAGAAAAGCGCCTCCAGGCAAGAACAATAAGATTTTGCTGATTGGAGTGCCATATCTGGGTCAGGCCGAGAACTTTTCATTCCGCCCTCGTATGACAGTATGAGATGTAATGTTTGAGATGTTTTAACTGGTTATAGGAAGAGGAAAAAATTAAGGGATGATAATTGATGGACTTACCGGGTTATTGACTATTTTGCTTCTTGCTTCAGTCTTCGATTCTTGATATAGCTTTAGGGAACCATATAGTATTTTCTTTCAGTAAGTATGACTGCTCGAAGTCGTATTTTTCAAAATGTTTGGAACAAACACGAGTATTTTTATTTGGCAAAATTTTTCCTATTTATTTTCTTGAACCATAATTTATATTGATCTGGTGGTTCTCACGACTAGAAAACGTACAAAAAGATACTTTATGTCTCTCAGCTTTAATCGCACAAGAATTACAACCGAAAACAAAGCACGTGTTAAGGCATTTCTACCTCACTTCACAGCACACGGCACACATTGTACTAACATGTGTTTTCTACTTCGTACAACACTACGTAATCACTGCTTTCTCCCTCTCTCTCTCTCTATTTTTATACTACTGCTGAAGGCAGTGGCGGACCTAGCCCTGAGATGAGGACGCCTAGGCCCCCCAGTGTTTTAGTGATTAAAATAATTTAAGCAGTTATTTAAATATTTTTGAAAGTTTATAGTAAATTCATGATATACCTATGATAGTCTGGGGCCTGGCTGGCACACTCCGCTTTTATCTTCCAGACCCGCCTCTGGTTGAAGGAAAAGCAACTAACAAAAACGTCCCTCAAGAATTCAACGCAAAGCAAGACTGCTAACGAACCCAAAACGATCTATTAAATCCACTGTGCCATTAACGGTTTATCAGCTGCGGACAAGGGAGTGGTTGCTGACTCACATTGAGTTTCTCGCTAGCCCATGAGTGACGTCAGCATTTGCGATTCGTCAAAAACAAACGCCTATACAAGCTGAAAGAGACGGCCTATCAAGATTTTTAAAGATTTGTCCCTTCATTTTTTTTTTTTTTTTTTTTTTTTTACTCTTTCTATTGCACCAAACTTGTTTTTAACTCGAACTGCTCCTGTAAGTCAAATTACGACATCCAAATCATCCTCACTTTTTCGGAGTTTCTCATAAGTCATTTACCCCGAGATTCTGTCAGATGGTTTTCGGTGATGATTGGAGCTCCACAGAAGTGTTTCGGGAAAGAAAAGATGTCATTCAGGGCGATCCCAAACTCACAACACATTTATTTCCTTTTCTTGAATTCCTTTCTTTTCTTCCGTAGTAATGGAATCACTGATGGACTGTGCATGACTTACAAGGAGAACGCAGAGTTTGGTAAGTGAACTTCGGGGTCATTTTTTGCGAGGTGGTAGTGCACATTTAAAGAGTTAATATTACAAACTGGGAGAGTGCAATGGCCAAAAATAACGGAGAAAATAAGTTTTCTACTCGCCGCATATATCGTACAACGCGCGAGTTTACCAAGTGACGGTGTGGCAGAGTGAGTAAAACCTATAACTTATCTGTAAAGTGTCCCGGGTTCGATTCCTCTTCGAGTCATACATATTTTTCTTTGCTTCAACCAATAAAGTAGGCATTTGTAACTATCAGTAAAATATTAATTCACCGTATGTTTATAATGAATAAAACAATAGGAATTTTCAAATTACTTGTAAAATCTTTCAATGTTCCATGTTAACTGGTAAACAAAATATAATCTATTTCGTAAATATACTGATATCACGAGTTATATTATGGCTACGACCAGTGGTTTATTTACGATTTTATTTCGGGTGGGCTTTGCCAACTTTAGTCCTGGAAATGTGAAAAAAATCCAAGATATTTCATTTACTTTAATATAGTAAATAAGATTTCGGGGGGCTTAAGTCCGGAAGCGCCCCCTTAAATACGCCACTGGTTACGACAGTCGTTGTGTAATAAATGTTTTTGACGCTTCGTGTCTACATCTATTGACAGTTTGCGAATTATAAAGGAGTTGAGGGGGAAATCCCCATTGCTAATACTGGATGTTGCTATAACCAAAGGAGATTTCCTCCTCATTCCCCTTGTAATTTGCACACTGTCTACACATGTAGACACGAAGCGTCAAGAACATATTTTACACAACGACTGCGGTAACAATAAAATTTAAGGAATAGATTAAATTTTATTCCTACCGTACTTAACATGGAACACTGAAAGATTTTACATGTGATTTGAAAATTTCTATTGTTTTATTCATTATAAACATATAGTGAATTAATATTTTACTTATAGTTACAAATGGCTACTTTATTGGTTGAAGCAAAAAAAAAATATGTATTACCAGAACAGGAATTGAACCCGGAACCCTTTACTCACGAGGCAAAGATTTTTCTCACTTTGCCACGCCGACACTTGGTAAATGTGTGCGTCGTACAATATATGCAGCGAGTAGAAAACTTTCAGAAGTTTTTTCCCGTTATTTTTGGCCATTGCGCTCTCCCAGTTTGCAATATTAATTCTTTAAATGTGCACTACCAACTCGCAAAAAATGGCCCCGAAGTTCACTTACCAAAGTCTGCCTTCTCCTTGTTAGTCGTAGTAGTAGGTGTATGCTATGTGCGTGCCGGTTCGATTGGTTGAGAGAAATATTACGTTTTTTCAATCAACAGAATTGGAGAAACACAAATCCTGAATAATAAAACAAGTTAATTATCAGTCCCGACAGTAATACAGCAGTTTCACGCGGTCTTAGTGAACATATGAACATGGTAAACATGTACACAAGAGGCGAAAGGTGGCAGCATAGGCAAAGGCACACAAGAATAATAACTGTACAAGACGATTAACATGGTAAGATCATTGTTTATTACGGGGTAAGATCATATAGACGAAGGAATGAAGCTAAAAGAAACAAATCTGGCAAAGGTATTGTCTTCTGTTACTGACGAAATGCAAACAAGAAAACATGAAGGGTGAAAGTGCTCAAAATGAAATTAATAACAGAAAATCCTGTTCGTCTAGCTTATCATCCAATATTCCAAAAGGTACGTCTACTTAACTTTCAGTTGATTGCAGACTCTAGTAGATTGGAAGTTCTGCACCGAAAACAAATTTCCTGTCGATATGCACGTGGTCGTCTCCTCTTGAAAGCTGCGCGCTGTCCTTCAGTTCTGAATAAAATTGCGCGAAAAATGAAAGAGATGACTGGCTCCTGGCTGTCCGTGTCTTTCATTTCTCTCAGTAGGCTCGCTTTCAGTCTAATGCTGACTAGCTAGCCTCGATAGCACTCAAGGATGTTATAAAGTAGAGGATCTGCTCATACAACAAAATCGTGAAGCCATACATCACAGCTTCACCACACCTACTCTGCCCATTCCGCGCCACTAAGATCGCAATGTTTCGAGCTAACAATCATAGCGGAAACGAGAGTAGTCAATCAATCGTGTCGGCTCAGACGATGCTCGATTGTTTTTTGGCTTCATTGAGTTCATATGATGAAGATACATGTGCGCAGATCCTCTATTTTATATCATTCTTGATAGCACTGTCGTCTTACCGCCATGATGATGCACATGAAGTTATGATTGTTGATGTGACGCTATCTGTGTCTTTGTGATCGGGGACGCTCACAGCTATACACCATGCTGCACATACTACACCAACTACTTCGGTTCTGCAAATTGGAATTAGCGCGGTTGATACCCAATAATTAGAGACGAAACTTTTTCGTTAATGCGATATGTGCGAAACGTTTTTTAAAAAATGCGTGTATGTTTCAGGAAATTTCAAATTTATCGTTTCAGACCCAGAAATCACGTTTACATTATAGCGAATTTTTGCGAAATTCACCATTACTTGCGATAAATGCGAATTAAAACGAAAAAGTGAAATCCTTGTTAATTATTGCTAATGACAACTAAAAGTGCATTTCCAATATTATTTAACTTTAAAAACGTTGCATTTACGAAAAAGCTCTGCTAGTTATTTGATCCAGAAACTGTTTCACTTCATAAAGACGCAGACATCAACAAAACTGAACCGTTGTTTAAATCCTTGACTGTGTCTTGTGGTGAAAATGTTCATGATCTGTTGGCTGTTTACCGTGAATTTAAAAGTAGAGTTATTGAAGTTCTCAACAGTGAGGATAAGGAAGTTGACATTATATCATTGTTAAACAATTTTAAAGTTAACCACAGGTCTTTTGCTGTCAGCTCGTTACGTTCAATATGGTTACCAGTCTCGAGTGTTGATACTGAGAGATTCTTTTCCAAGTATATGATTATTACTGACAGGAGAACAAACTTAAAAGAATTGGCTATCCTTTAGCTAAGGATGACGTTAGAGGAAGTGATTTCTGCATTAATTTTTATATTTGAGTGAATACATTAGTTAGAATGTGCACCTAATCAAGGTATATACTCATTTTTGTATTAGATATACACCTTACTACCAAAAATATTCTGTTTACAAGTTCCATAATTTTAAAAGAAACTAGTCATTAAAAAAATGCTAAAATTGTGAAAATTAATGCTACAAAATATCAAAATTGTTGCTAAAAAGTTTCGTCTCTAGCCATCATATTCCTGAGGTCCAAAAATGTCAATCAATGGGCGCGCGATGGCTCAGGGATAGAGCGTTCACCCCTGGCTCGTGGGGTCCCTGGTTCGATTCCAGCTCGCGCCAAGTGGACTTTGTGGTGGACAGACACCGTGTGCGTGGGTTTTCTCGGGATTTTCCCGTTTCCTCCTATTTTAATCATTCCACCATTGCATTAATTTCTCATGATCACAGGCTTCTTTTGCCTAGCCAATATAGGCATGGGACGTAAAACTAAAATATTTCATTTCATTTTTCCAAAAATGTCAATGCTGCGGAATTGCACAGCATTTGCTGCAGCGCTATGAAAGGAAAAGTGACGATTTCGTTGAGCGAATCATCACTAGAAACCAAACACGAGTTTCTTCGTATGAACTATACATGAAGCTGTAATCCAATAAGTGGAGACATTCTCAATCTATTTGTTCTCGAGGACAATAAGTCTGCGCAATGTAATATTCATTATAGCATACGACATTCATGATTAATCCTACATCACGGACAGCTGGTCAATGGAACCGGCAGCTACTACAATTTCTTACAACACAGCCACTTTCCTGCACTCAGGAGAAAGCAACGGCACTTCCTAACAGCGATGCCCATTATCTTCCATCATAGTATCACGTTACAAAAGCTAAGGCTGAGCGAGATCTGCGTAACTGGCGATAGGAGGTAGTTGAATATCTACTTTTATTTCCTGGATTTGAGTTCGTGCAATCTCCTCGGCAAGATGAAAGAATCAGTTCTACTGGGTAGTGGCGTACGCAGGAATTTATTTCGGAGAGGGTTCAAACTGAATATGAAGGTATTTTATATTAAAATTTCTATAATTGCCCCTAAAATTAGGCTAAATTTCGGGGAGGGTCCGGACCACCAGGACCCGCACCCTGCTACTGGGAGCATTACGACACAAGAGAAGTCATTATCGGTGCCATAGGGCGGTCGTATCAACAAAACTAGACAACGCGTTCCACAAATGTAGCAGAAGGTTGTACACATAGTGGCTGATTTTATTGAACAATGTAACTGCTATTTACTCTGCCAACAAAGCCAGGTGAGAATTATATCAATGTTCCTACTACTTTTTAACCATTCCTCGTATATAGAAATCCATAGAACAAATGACGAGAGAAATCTAGAACACACGTTTTTATTCCTCTTTTACAAGGCATAGAGAATTTTACAACCCGTAATTTCACAAAAATAAAAGTTATACTTTTAATCGATTAATGACAGAAACACATGCTTAAACACATTGGGCCTTATGCAGAATCGTTTTGTCACGTGATTAGTGCCATACTAAAGAGTTCGACTAACATAAGTTTCCTGCAGTAGTCAGGCCTTTAGTATGACGCTTATCATGCGTCAGAACAACTCTGCATAAGGCGGATTAACTCTAAAATAATTATTGATATAAAACTAGTGCTTTATTACACTTCTTACTCTAGCCTGGTTTTTTTTTTTTTTTAATCTACCACTAAGTTGATATTTACAAGAAAACATCACCCCGGCAAATATCTCAACATTTCGTTGAGAACAGGATATATATACAACATACGTATATTCAGGGCCGACTCGTCCATAGACAACCTAGGCAGTTGTCTAGGGCGGAAACTTTTAGGGGAGTAATGGTGGGCATTTTTCTTTTTCCTTTTTTTCTTTCTTTTTACGTACAGTTTATCAACATTAGCCAAAACGTACGTACGCCAGCGCCCTCACATTTAGGAAAAGGAAATTAATGAAAAGTGAGATAACCCAAGATCGATTATTGCTCACCTATGAAGCGGGAAAACATCTATTTGGCCATAGTAAGTTTCTTTGTTTCTACTGTTCATTCTATGATTAAGAAGATCTACATTATCTGAATATACAGACTCCAGTTGCTCACAGAAATGTCACTGACCTAAAGTTTCTACATAAGGTAGTCAATGGAAACTTAAGGTCTGAAGCCCTACTTCAACAATTATACTTTCACATTCCTAACCGTGTAGCACCAAATATCCACCTCTTCCACCTTTCCCGCCCTAGACTTCGATTATTTAAAGGTCCTTCTTTCACAGAGCACCAAATTTATATAATCAGATAAGAAATGACGTAGACATTTTTAAAAAAGCTACTCAGTTCATAGAATAATCACACAAATTCAAAATAACTAAAAATTAATTGCTTTGTCTTAACCATCTTTTGTTTTAAATTTAGAATGGACATGAACATGGTTTTCATTACAATAAAACTAGTAAAATTTCATTCCAAATCCGACAGCAACAAAACTGTTTTTAAAAATAATTGGCTTATAGATAACTTATTAATACCATAGAGAGAGGCTTTATGAGTAAGTTTTATTTTATTAAATGCTTAAATAAATGATAACAATGTGATGTTGTAGTAAAAATGTCAGGGGTGACAAAGACTTCACTTTGGTTTGGATTTGGGGAAAAGAAGATTATGAGGGCGCCGACATGTTTTTCGCCTAGGGTATAAAATATCCTAGAGCCGCCCCTGCGTATATTCATTAAAAGAATTCAAGCTGCCGGATATTACAACTCAGTACGAAATTCTACACATATAAACTTAGATTATTTACTAATAAAGAAATTTAGATAGTCATTATGTTAGAGACGTAAAATATCACAGTCATCCAGATTTAAATATAGGAATACTTTACATAAACGTTTTTTTTTTAAATTATTATTACACATATACCGCCCGCCAAAAACCATTGAATAACACATATCCATAATATCAAGTTATGTATTGGCTTGGGGGCACGGTCACTAAATGGTAAAGCGCTCACTTCTTGTGCAAGGGGTCCTTGGTCTAGTATAGACCACATCATGTGAATTAGTAATGGAAATCAATGTGTCCATGCTCTGTTTTCGGGGTTCCTCACACATATTAATTCCATTAGTTACTCCCATTAATCATCCATCTTCTTTGACCTACAAGGCATTATCGTCTGTAAATCTGAATTTCATTTACATGAAGAAACACGATTTACATTTTGCTCTTATAGAACTTTTGTATCTAAAAAATGATTTTCTATATTAATTAGTTTATACGAGAAGAAGTCAAAAAATTGTTACCCTCATCATGATAGAGATGAGCTAGCAAGTAACAAAATCAACCTGGAGTTTTTGTTGCAAAGTGTATGTTGATAATTTTTTTAATTCACCTGCTTCACAATATGTTACAAGAAAAGAAGGTAAAAGGATGTAGGACACTACGTAAGAGCATGAGAAATATGCCCAAGACCTTTCCAGTTGACCAGTACATAAAAAGAGGTGATATTTACTCCGTTTGGACTCATTGACCAGTTCCAGTAGGAAAAAAGGGATTATCTAAAACTGTAAATACAAGAAGATGTGAAAGTGTAGTTCCACCATAAGAACTAGGGTACTGCTTGATCAAAGCACTGTATAATTTGTTCTTTTGAAAAAAAAAATGAAAACCGCACTAACAATGAGTGTTCAGTGTGCAATGTTCATCTATGTTTTCTAGTGGGTCGTAATTGTTTTCAGGCATACCACTGCCGTAAGTAAACAGCTGAGTTATTTTATTTCGTTTCTTGTAGTAAATGCGAAATTTATAGTTGAAATTATATATACAAGTTCTCAGGAAAATGTACACTTTGGTACCTTTGACGTACATTGGGACAAATATGTCCCCGCCGATTTTTCCATATTTAATAGTAAAATATTGTAAAAATTAGTAATTAGTATTTATATTTAGCCCAAAATCTACAATAAATATTAAATATCAAAAGTATACTATGTGGTTCACTTGTGTACGTGAAAGGGTTAAGACGGAAAGAATCAGTAGGAAGTAAGGTTTATGATTCAAATAGATGTTCCCCTTGTGATTAAAATCTAGTGATTTTCTTCATATCATACGGATGAATCTTAAATCATATTCAAAGATCATTGAATTCTGTTCACGAAGATAATCCTGTTCTGCTCGAAAATTATATCGAAAAATATTGGGAAAAATATGAAGTGTCACATCTGCCATGGCCTCCACAATCGCCAGACCTCAATATCATTTAGACCTTGTGGTCAGTTTTGGAGACCAAGGTGCGAGCCCGCTACCCACCACCGTCGTCTCTACAACTTGCAGCTACTTTCGTGGAAGAATGGTACGACATCCCTTTGACAACCACACGCGACCTGCATTTCGCTATTCCCCGTCGACGTAGGCTGTTGTGCGTGCCAAAATTGGCCCTACTCGCTATTAATAAAGGTGCTGTGCAATTTTTCAGGTGTTTCCACATTTGTGTCCATCCCATATATGCGGAAATCCAATCTTACGAGTCAATGCGAGAGCAGGGAAACTGGGGTGTGAGTTCCACTGACCTAGAGAATGGACCGATAATCACAACACTATATTCTATTATGTTTATTAAAATGTTTGTGTTGTATCGTGTTCGCTTTAGTCGTTATGAATACTGTTAATTGTGTACTTCTTTTTTCCCCCTTTCCAGCTCGTTTGTTTCCATGTCACAACTATTTAACTAAGGATATGATTGATGGAGGCTGCATTTGCAGTAACAAATGAAAACGACCAGAAAATGATTTACCAGTCCCGGATTCATACCTATCCCCCTTTCCGCTCTTTCAAATTAATCAAACTCTAAATGTCTTGATTTTTTTCTAATATATATATATATATATATCTGTGTGTGTGTGTGTGTGTGTGTGTTTGTGATATAATAGAAGAGAGGAAACGCTCAATGGTCGATTAACATCGCATCGAGTTAATAGAACAATTATTCAGTCTATGATTGTCATCTGTACACCTGATAAAACAGCGAGTGAGTAAAACACAAATCCGGATCCTGGCTTTTTGGGCTATTTTTTAGACTTTCACTCAAGCAGCTACTGTATCGTCACCATTTATCCTAGGATCATGGTTCATACCTCATTCTCTTCAGAATAGAGCTGGCTTTCAAATGGTACCACTTGCATGCCCATACCATATACCAGAAGTGGGAAAAAATGTCAAAGTGAAAGTTTCGGAGGAAAATTTTTTTCTCGAACTTTGGCCCCCCATGGACCCCCCCCCTGTGTGAACGTAGCCATCTAAAAAAAATCTGATAAATAGTACTTGGTATACTGAATGTGTGTGCCAAATTTCAAGTTTCTATCTTGAATAGTAAGGGAGGGACAAATTTTATCAAAATTTCCCACAATGCCCCAAATTACCACAAAACACTATGATCTCAGGGAAAAAAAATTCCTGAGACATCCCTAATTACCCTAGGGTCATGTGTCGCCCTTATTCTCTTCTGAACAGAACTGCCTTTCAGGCGGTACCATTCACATGTCTCCATCATGTATCTAAGGCGGGAAATTCCAGAAAAAAAGGATTTTTCGGTCTAAATTTCCCTTTTTTCAACTTTTAGCCCCTCTGGACACCCCTGTTTAAACGCAGAAATCTGAAAAAAAAATCTGTTAAATACTACTCGGTGGACTGAATGTTTGTGCACAATTTCAATCTTCTAGGTGCAAAAATAAGCCCGCCAGAAAAAAAATTCAGAAATTTCCCCATGTTACCCTATACAGAAGTATATTTTGAAAAAAATTCACCGAGACGTCCCTAATTACCCTAGAATAATAATTTGACCGTCATTCTCTTCAGAATGGAACTGCCTTTCAGACGGTATGACTCACGTGTGTCCATCATGTATGTGAGGCGGGAAAATCCTGAAAACGGGATATTTTGGGTCTAAAAATCACTTTTTCAGTTTTTCCCCCTCTGGACCCCCCCTGTTTTAATGCAGAGATCTGAAAAAAAATCTGATAAATACTACTAGGTAGGCTGAATCACAATTTCAATCTTCTAGGTGCAAAAGTAAGCCCGCCAAAAAAAATATACCCACCATGTCCCATTTTTCCCTATATAGAAGTATATTTTTCAAAAAAATCCCTGAGAAGTCTCTAATTACCCTAGGACAATGATTCGACCGTCATTCTCTTCAGGATGGAACTGCCTTTCAGACGGTATGACTCACGTGTCCCCATCATGTATGTAAGGCGGGGAAATGACGATAAACGGGATTTTGGGGGGAAAATATCCCTTTTTTCAACCCTTTGCCCCCCCCCCCCTCCTGTTTTAGCACTGACATCGGAACAAAAAATCTGGTAAATACTACTCGGTGGACTGAATGTTTGTGCGAAATTTCAATCTTCTACGTGGAAAAATAAGCCCGCCAAAAAATATTGAATATAGGCTTAGTAAATGAGAACATAAATTTTTGACTTATGACGTCATCACCTCCTATGTCTGGACGCAGGAAGGTATGAAACCATACGTAATGTCTTCTACAAGGCCTTTGGACTTGGAAAAAAACGGACGAAAAAGCTCAATTAGAAGAGAAATAACGCAATGTACCATGAAAAATGCGTATGGTACAAATTGTACCATAGGATCCCCAAAGGGATATTGAAGCAGAAAAAAAAGTTGATCCCTCAACTACATCTTTTAGTTTTTCTAGTCAATGTTCTGCAAATTGCTTTAAAGGCAAATTGACAAACTTTATGTGGACATTAACGAAAGTGATCGAAACACAAAATCAGCTAGCAAGTTCTTCGGACTGGATTAAAATTTCTCAGAAACAATATCAGTATTACATCTGACAATCTGAAATATTTACCAACTGTACATGTGAAATTTTGAAAACTAGCATGAGTATATATTCCCATCTTCATTTGGATCACATTGTAGTCGTGTAGATCAAGCTATTTTTTGTAGGGCTGCGGAAATGCTATGAACCAATCAAGATGAAGATTGGAGTATCATATTAATGTTAGGGAACTTTCATACCATATGCAACTTCTTATCAATAATTCGAAGACTATTTGGTAGCAGTGGTTTGAGACATTTGGCTATTGAGTCAGTTGTTATAGCTAAGGGCTCCATAGGCAAAGTGCTGAAGGAAAAATATTACAATCGTGGAATTCGTTTCAATAAACTGATGTACAAAGCATGTATATGTGTCATTTGGTTTGGATTTCAACAATAAATCAGCAAAAGTGACTTAGATTTCGACCTGAGGGATATAAATAACACTTTGAACGAATTGCGTAATAATCCTTGCCATGAAATCTACCAGACTGTATGTGACTCTTCAATTGTCTAGAAAATATTTGAATATTTCAACAAATACGTATCTATTCTTCTTATGAAAATAGAGAATTGTAGTGTTTTTGGATGAATTATGTGGCTATGGTTGAGATTTCTCAGAGCTAACCGAGAAGGTGATTGGTTCCTCTATCTTTACTGCATTGAAATGATGATTCCTTGGTGTTTTGAGTTGGACAAGGTCAATTATGCTAGATACCTGTTGATTGATTACGACAAAAACTATAAGAGAGAAGTCCAGCTGTCTACGCCCACTTTCTTAAAAGTGGTTTTGCTATACAACTTAAGGATCCGAATTCTTTTGGTAGGGTTCCTATTGACCTAGCTGTTGAGGATACCGTTAAAAAGGATACACAAACGTCAGGTGGCACCCGAGGCTTTAGCCTTAAGAGAGATGCAATGCTACGATATTATATGAATGCAGAGCACAGGATATCGGCTTTACGATATCTTCGTGAAATTTTATCTCTTAGGAAGGAAAACTAAATCATTCTGACCTTCAAATGGCTCGTATGAAGAAAGATGAGGAGGATGTTTCCTCCTTAACTGAACTGCTTGCCAGTGCGTGGACAAATCCATTTGAGCTATGTCTAACAAGTATCATACATTTGTCAACAGGATTATCCATACCTGAAGATATTGTAGATGATATGCTGAAAGCAAAAGAGAACGGAAAAACAGCATACAGTGAATTTCAGACTTGCTTGAATAAAGGTAAAGGTTTTCATGAGCCTATATATATTAAAAGATTGAAAAACAAGTTGCTCGAAGAAAGTTCTACGAAACAACTCTACAAACAGAGAATTTATATTTCAGTGTGACCGTAATCTTTACAGTAAAATGACCTTTACTGCTGAAAAGCATGACCTGGATATGCGAGATGTATTCAGATACCCACATGGACAACTTCCTTGGTCTCTTGCGAATGCAGACGTTTACTAAAGAAAACTAATAAAGCTGCAATTGCCCATCACTTAGAAAGCTTTTCGCGGTCATGTAAAACAAGTAGATGCCAATCAGGTTGTATAATAGACGCAATTGGTTTATTACATTTACTAAATAGGGAACACAAGACATTCGAAGAATTATGAGGTATTCCTACTACAAAATCTTAAAACATAGGAAGCAGCAGTCAAAGAATTGACGTTGTTTTCGACGTCTATCACAAAAATGCTATTAAATCCTCAGAAAGGAAGAGAAAAGGATTACAAGATGGAATCAGCTTCAGTCACATCAAGAGCGGTCACAAGATAATCTTTTGGAGAAAACTTCTGAGGAGCACAGAAAGTAAAAATAAGTTAATACGATTTTTGGTCGAAAACTGGAAAGATGATGGAGGGAAACAATTGGCGAGAAAGAAATTTTTGCTACTGTTGATAGTACTTGCATGAAAATATCAGTTCGTGATTCTGAAATCGTAGAAAATTTAATTTCCACTCACGAAGAGACAAATACACGAATCTTACTACATGCAAAGCACGCTGCTAATGTTTTCTCAACAGTTTTCTGTTATTTAAACGATACGGATGTTTTAGTTCTCTCAGTTGGACTGTACTCGGATATTAAGGCAAACTTATTCATGTAAGAGGTCTAAAGAATCGAGTGAGAATAGTTGATATTGGCAAAATAGTCTCAGCTTTAGGCTCTGGACGTAGCATAAGCTGTGATAGGGTTCCATTGCTTGTCAGGTTATGATCTTGTAAGCGCTTTCTCAGGTCAAGGCAAGACCAAGGGATTGAAAATGGTTGCAAAAATAATGATTATGACTAAGCGTTCAGAAGTTTAGGTTGAGAATGGTCTCTTTCTAAAATAAAAAATAAATAAATAAATAAATAAATAAAAATAAAAAAACTGTTCAAGGCAATTCAGAAATTTATCTGATGAGAACAAAGTTAAAATGTGTCAACGAGCTATGTTATAAAATTTTTCGAGAGAAAGGGAGTCAAGTTAATAGTTGCCAATTACCATCATGCGAGGATATTCTGCAGCAACATACAGCAAGCGCTAACTATCAAGCAGGAATTTCGAGAAGTATTCTTGAAAATATGCCAAATATACCAGAACTTCAAGAATATGGGTGGACAAAGGATAGTAAAGGAACACTACGCATAAAATGTACAGTCGGAGCACCAGCACCAAAAGTTGTACTTGATATTCTGTATTTTAATTGCTCTAGAAAGAAATGCAGTCGACAGCTCTACCTGCCTGCAAAATAGAGTGATGTTCAACAGGTTGCATGTGAACCTCCCCACAGTTAGTGGAATATAGTTATCATCAATATAACAGTTATTGTTATGACAGTGATTCAAGTATTGAAAACTAACTACAGGACAGCTTTTTAAATACAGAGTTATTACTGCTAAAAGAAAAAAAAATCGAATTAATTATGGGCTTCTCTATTCAATTTTTTTAAAATGTATTTTTTCTCGCAATTCTTGAAGTAAATTTTTCAGCTCCCATCTATGCATATGACTAGTTTTGTTACTAGGACATTAAATTGGTGCAAAATTAGTGAAGAAACAGAAATCGAAAATAGTAAGACCGTTGGAAGTCTGCGACCTGGGTATGAATTATCAAACTTCGAAGATTATAACTATTGTAATCAATGATTCATATTTCTGTTAGATAGTGTCTTCTATGATGCTTTTCCTACATTAAAGCTCAGATTATAGACTTTCTTGTTCCTTCGGGGATATTTTTCAACCTGAGTAAACATACTTCTGTAAAATGCAATTGTAACAAAATAATTAAGTTAGAAAATTGGATAATTTAAACACTTCTTAAAAACTATCAAATATATATCAAAAGCGATAATAATCAAAATTAAAGTCCTTTCTTTGGATTTGATTTAAAAAATACTGGAATTGGATAAAGGGGAGCCGAGATATAAGCCTTTGAAGATTTCCTGTTGGGTGCCATTTTGAATGGTCGCCATCTTGAATAGCTACCTTACTCAGATGTCTATCACCAATTCTTGTATTCACGATAGCTCACTGATTAATTGTTGAAAGTTTGGTCTAGTACCCCCATTTTATACCAAAATGTAAATTTTTGGCTTCTGGTACAATGACTATGTCAGAAAATAAGGAATCGACTAGAAAAGATGCAACAAGCAAAGCCTTTAGCGTTGTCCTTATTAAAAGCAGAGAATCGAGTAAAATAAATATCCACGGGCAACGCCGTCAATTACCGGCTCAGCTGACATGCACGTATCTGACAAAACTTGGACTTAAATGCCATCATTGGGAGCTCTCACTAATCAGCTTAGCTACCCCGAACACTATTGATTCGACACTAATATCGATCGTTTTCGATTATATTGAAGTGAAACTTACCTTCGCATGCCCCTAGTATTTTTTTTTTCTTTTTTTTAGGTCGTAAGTCATATGTGTATGTCAACTTGTTTTTAGATATGACTTTACATACCCGAGTTCCATTTAATCGTAGAAATTCGTGAGATAATCTATATTTTTTTCTATTTACACAACCTCTTCCCCTTTGAAGCCCTCCTGTTCCCTTAGGATATGAACCAAAAAGCTCTATATAGTCTACGGTCTCTTCAATAAAATTACTTGCAGTATGCTAAGTCGACATACATTTATATAATGGATAAACAAACAAACGAATATTTATTTTTATATATAAAACGAAATATGACAAGTCAACAATATGGATTTATTTTATATACAGGATAAACAAACAAACGCACATTTTATATATATAACATGAAGTATATCAAGTCAACGGTATGGATTTATACACAGGACAAACAAACGTTTATTTTTATACATAAGCTGTGCTTTCCATGAACACGTAAGTCTAGAAACGGTCAATATACCACACAACATAAATAAAAATGGCACGATATTTCGAAGTCCAAGAAGGGGAAAGACAACCCTTCTGCATCTGTGAGAAAATTGTACAAATTTATTCAGTAAGGTCATTAGAAACAGACTACTGCTACTATTTTTCATTTCTTTCGTTCTTTCAAAAATACACTTATTGTACATTTTTCTGTAAGATGTCTAAAGTTGACAAGTTTCTAATGAAAATAATAGTAACCAAGAATAGCAGGTTTCACTGTGTATCCGAAACGGCACCGTTTTCATCAATATTTATTATAATATTTGCTGAAAAATTTGTTTAGGAAACACTTCTTGAAGTTTTTGCAAACATTTTTCATGTATCTTCCATTTACCTAAGTTATTTGTACTTAGTGAATAATGTAAAACTATGTTCAAGGTAACAATTAATGCAAAAGATTACCTGACATAACCAAACCACCTCTTTGAACTGCGGTATGAGAGGGACAAAATTAATCACACATCACATTTCCAAAATATTTCATGAAACAGGCAAAAGTGCAGAGAGATAAATTCTTAGTATACTAAACACTAAATTAAGATCAACTTGAACGCCGAGACCGAAACGAAGGTTTGAAATCTTGAGCATTGTAGCAAAAATCAAAGTTTACAGCACTTTCGAAATACGAGGCACGTCCACAAAACAAGTGTACAAGAGCCCTCACGGGCAGAGGAAATTTGTTATTGCTATGTTGGGTACACTGTCATATAGCTTAGCTCCTACCTTTTCCAGCGAGCCAATCATGCGTCAGTACGACCACACCTGTAGCCACAGTAACGTCTTCAGTGAAAGATGTCGATAAAATCTGCCACCAAGTGCGAGATTCGCAGCGTTATCCGTGATCTCGTTGTGAAGGGAAAATCTTCGTCTGAAGTTTTTAACGAGATCAAATCAGTTTATGGCGAAGGAGTTATGAATCGTACGAGTGTGTTTAAATGGTATCGTGAATTTAAAAACGGTCGAACTGATGTGCAAGATGAGCAAAGGAATGGAAGACTGTCAATTTTGACTGATTCGCTAGTTGAAAAATTTGAGGAAGCTGTTAGTGGCGACCGCAGATTGACTTTGGATGAGCTTTCGATGATGTTCCCACAAATTTCCAGATCTCTGCTGCATGAAACAATCACAGAAATACTCGGATTTCATAATCTGTGTGCAAAGTGGGTTCCAAAACAGTTGACAGAGCAGCACATATTGAATCGAATTGCAACGTCCAAACAGTATGAACTTGAAGGTGATTTTCTACACTCTACTGTGACAGGGGATGAAACTTGGGTTGCCCACTTTCAAACTATCATCTGTTCACCTCCCTGAAGATGCACATGGTTGGTAAAAAAAGTTCAATTGACGAGAAAGTGAAGGTAGAGGTGAAGAAATGGGCCAAAGAGGTGGCGGCAGACTTTGACCAAGGCATAAAATAATTGATCCCTCGTCTCACTAAGTACATCGAGAGGGATGGCGACGACGTGGAAAAACAGTTGACGTGTGTACTGATGTAACCATGTTTAAGTTTTGTTTTAAATACATTTTTTGAAACCTATAAAAATCTAGTACACTTATTTTTTGGACGTTTCTCGTAACTTTAGCAAATACTAGTTTATTAGCAAATATGTGTTTACAAGTTTATATTTTACATTTCTGAAAATAAGACAGATATGAACTTCCATATTTATACAAAGATACGAAAAAAAAAATCAACCAATTTCATTTTGTTTAGTATTTTAAAAGTATACAGCATATCCACGTTTGCAGTAAATAATTAAGAGCAAAAATGCATTCAGTGACTGTGCTTGTACTGTGCCGATTCATTCTTTGATACTACTAAGCCACTTCCCTGGATGAAAACTAAATATGGAAAATGTTGATATTGACGTATTCAGTGCATGAGTTTTTACTGCATTACCCTCCTTTTTTTTAACCATTTAAATAACACTTTCTACATTCCTTTCTCTCTCTGTTAAGAAAATTATGAAAAAGTTCATACATTTTGATCAGTTGTATTGAAAGATTATTGCTTATATGGAACTGATAAAAAGCTCCCGAAATACAACTGGGAAAAACAGACGGGTTCCTATCCGTGACAAACTGTCCCAAGAACTTTAGTGAATCAAAACCACAGATGTATGCAAACATCTAAAATTCATATGCACCACAATTTTAAAACACACAGTAACGCATTGTGAACTTAATTCACTAATAATAAAGCACATTCTATATTGTTCGAATGTACAGTACTATAGGGTCAATTACTGGTGGGAGTATACTTTATTCAAATACCACTCTATGTTGTACGTCCATTTTATATATAGCCACGGAGCTGTACTCTAAATAGCCAAGCATTAAATTTTCGTTCTTTCTCGCTAGAATTAAATTCTCGTCCTCATGTACGTTTCTCCATATTTAAAAATAGATTTTTCTTATACACTAGATTTTTCGGGATTTTTCCCTCTTGCCCACTTTTTTTCGGCACCATACCCGAAGTACTATTTGGCACACTAATAAGAGATGGGTTAATTGGCGTAAAAGTTCCCACAGTTACATTTGGTTTCACAGGCGCCATGACAAGGACAGCACAATTCTTCTGGGATGGCATACGTAATTCACTTCGATTAGACGCAGATGAAATGCTTGTGTTTCCTGAGGACACAACTACACCTTTTCGTTCGGGAATATTTCTATTTGGATTATTTTGAGGTTCATGAGCATTTATCAACATTATTTTGGGGTCATTTGATTTGGTTGAAGACTCACTTGATGTCTGTAGCGAACTAGTCTCTTTGACTGAAAATGAATTAATGATTTGCAAACCACTTGCCTGACTACTAACAACACCAGGTTGCAAAGGAATTACTACCTTAGTAGAATTACTATTAACCAACCTCTGAATCGGTTGAACTGTTTGCAAATTCATACCATGAAGAATGTTTTTTGGTTCAACGACTTTTTTATTATCTTTTCGTAATGTTGTTGGAGCGAGAACTGCCAAAATATTACCTGGAGAATTGTTTTGTGACACGGGCAAATACACAGTCTGCAAACTGTTTGTTCCAGCAGTGTTTGATAAAGGTGGCAAAAATACTACTTGATTGTTTACAAAAGATTGAGCTGAACTGATGTGTTGACCTGCTTCAGACGCATTGGCATGTGTTAAAGATGTTCCCTGTTCACTTGAATTAGTTATGCTGCGTACGAATGAACTTGCAGTATTTGCTATCAAATTACCATTTGGTAGCATAGGTGCAAGTATTAGTTTTGGAAGACTGTTTTGTACTTTACTATGTGTCTCAGTAGAGTTTGCAATACGTGAAATGACCATCGGCATTTTTGCAGCAACACTCTTTACGGTCGATGAAGTTAAACTTTTATTCGAAATAGATGTTACTGTCGCAAACTGATGAACTTTATTTGAAACCGCATCGTTTGAGCATCGAACAGGTTCAACCAGTGCAGTTTGACGGTTGCTTTGCGGAGGAACGTCTTTTCGGTTTAAGTTTTCAGTCCGTGTTTCTGGCCATGCAATTTTATATGTACCTGACGCATCTAACACTAGTTCAGCAATGCGTTTATGAGAACATTGTATAGCTTCCTTTGACGAAAGTTTATGCTCATTATTCTGACCACATGGAGCTTTTTCTACTACATTCGGGGTATTACTATTAGCCAGTGGACCTGGTGACTTACTGCTTGAATTTCTAATCGTTTCTTCTATAACAATACAGTCTTCATCTCTTTCTTGTAGTGGCAATATCGATGTTATCGGACGATTTTCCGCCAGAGAAGAAACTGTAGTTGTATTATTTTGAAGAACTGCCACAGAACTTGATGTGTTTTCTTTTCGTTGTCCCTGAGATGTCATAGATTCCGATGATACTTGACTAAAATTAACTTGATTTTCACGTGGACGTACCACCCGACCTCCACACTTCTTACAGTGAGAATGTTCGCTGTTGTTTCCATTGAGTTTCTCCTTGGTTGAAGAAACTGTAACACCTACAAACAGAAAACAAATACAGTAAATATTCTATAACTATTCTATGAGGCCTTGTTTCCATATTGTCACAACACACTGAGATCTAAGGGGAGTAATATATAGAGTGGGATGCGCAGAGTGTAGGAAAATTTAGAGAAGAAACTAAAAAAAAAAAAAAAAAGATGGAAGAAAGAATAAAACAGCACAGAGATGACGTAAGACTGAACAGGGACAACAACGCAATATATAAGCGTCAGAAAGAGGCAAACCACAGGATAGCGTGGGAAGGAGCAGAGGTCATACAAGCAGAGAACAGGAGGTCGGTAAGAAAATGGAAAGAAGCCAGGGGAATTATGAAGGTTGGAGACAAGGTGATGAATTGGAATGCAGGTTTCGCGATAAATAAAAAATGGGAGAAGAAAAGAAAAGGAAGAATAAAGAAAGAGAAAAATTAACAAGGGAACATAACAAGGATAATTAGAGGACAAGAATGTGTAACATACTTTGTTTGTTACAGACAAGTTAATAGGCTCAATATAAATTTTGGATTATCTTACTTATATTATTATTATATTTTAATAGAGCAATTCAAAGTTTTGTATGTTTATTATTCTTTCGCAACCGTTGCGTTGTTATGCAGATTTTGTTGCGTTTGGACGGTGGCTTTTCGTGGTAAACTGCTCTTGAGTCTGTTTTGCTAATGTTTTTCTTCTTTTTCTTCTTCTCTTTGAGTTGCACAGAGTAGGAGAATTTACAGGCATAAGGGGAGTACGGAATGAGGCCAGTCTTTAACGTTGATTTAGAGTTCGAATTAATGTTGTCGTATTCTTTCTTTTCTATATTTTATTTATTAATGTCTTGTATTTTGTGTAAATTATCTTTATTTCATTCAACCAAGCGTTGGTAAAGACTTCACCGAAATTTCCGTCAGAGAGAATGAGAGAGAAGCGACGCGGTGAAATGACTGCTTTTATATATACTGTGTACTTCACCTACACCCGATTGGAATTGTTACTTGTGTCTTCTTTCCTTGGTGAAAGAAATTCAATTTTTTGAAGTGTTACGACTCATCCCGTTATTATATTATATTTAAAATGATTCTCGAAGGAATCAGGCTACTGAAAGTCATGTTATTCGTCCAGTATTGTTGGTGAGAAACGAATGATTCTAATGTCAAGAGGGTAGGCCAGCTGAGCACATGGTGGTTCCTTTGTACTTCGGATTTATGCAGCTGCAGCGATAATGGAAATTTTCTCTCTCTTGTAGCAGCATTCCAGGTAATGTGGTTAACTTTAAGTCTACGGTGACTGTTCTGCATTGGAAACATCAAAGTGAAGTGAATTTAAATTTCTTTATTGGAAATATCGAATCTTGAAACCCGAACTCGTGGGAAGTTAATTGATATATTTAGTTCAGTTAAAATTTTATGGAACAAGATTGTGCTAAATGAAACTATTATTCCTTCTTGAGAGCTATAGTGGTCTATCAGAGTTGAGATAAACGGAAATAAAAGTACTGTCGTTCTCCGTATGTACAAAATAATATTTGTGGGTACTAAAATGTATAGCTTACAACCGTATTTCACACACGACACGATGTCCGAGTAAAGAGTTCCTATGGGAGGGACCTTCTCCCACGGGGCCTGGCCTGTGCGCGGCCTCGAACAGTTCTAGCTAGTCCTCTTATTATGTAAGTCACACATTGTGTTAATCTCTCTCTCTCTCTCTGCTGTGATGTCTATTAAGTCTTGTGTTGAACCGAATTATCAGTTTATTTGTTTATTACATACTGTTAAAAGCTCCAGTTTAAGTAAAGTTTCGTATATCATAGATTGATGGTATTTACCAGTGCTCATCGCTGTTTGCAATATGTTCATATGGCTATATTGGTAAGGTTGCCACGTTACAGATGTTGTGCTTAAATAGAGTCTACACGTTTTCCAGAAGTTTTATTCGCCTTTGGTGTTATTCTACGTTAAGAGTAAATAGGCTTAACGTCGTTCCTCTCATTGAGTTTATAGACATTTTAAGCTACGTTAAGTCCAATCGCTCTCTGTCAGTTAGCTGTCTGTATATATATATATAGGTATTTTCTCGTCCATCCATCCAACGTCTACCCAGTCAATACATATATTTCTCATCCAATCGTCGTCTACTAGGTGTACTGTATATCATCTTGTCCATCGTCTACCAAATGTAGATTGTCCATCTACTATCTACTGTTTACACTGTCCGTCTAACTTGTCCGCCCGGAAGGGAACATCATTATTAAGATTCAAGTCTCTAGTTGCTGTGTCGGCCCGGTTGAATGTTCGGCTGTACACGTTATCATCTAAGCTGTTACGGCGTAGCGAGCTATGTAAAGTGTGTGAACAGAAGTTCGATCATGCTGAAGTGGTGACTGAGATTTCAGGTGTATAATATTTGACTTCGTTATCATTATGACATTAAAGTTAGTAGTAAAGTGCGCCCATGGTTGGAGCTGCCGAGGGGGGATGTGTAGTAAATATTTCTCCGTTCCTTCGTTGGTTGTTGACTTCGGCACCTGAACTGAGCTACGATAACACTTCTTTCAGCTGGCGCTCGCTCAGGCGAGAATTACTCTGTTCTTGTTATTGCGCCATACATATTATGAGTGATGTGAAGTTCTTAATGTTTATTCAACTGGTTTCTGACTAAAATACAAGTGTTTCTCTTAAGCGGCGTGACTAAGTGTCAAGTAATTTTTTTAAAACACTTACCGTACCATCTACTCCGAACTATTGGTTTACTGACAGTCCTGTTATGAAAATTGAATGATGGAACTCTGATAATGGTTTGTATTGTAAAACGAATTTGATGTGAAACTGACAGACAGAAGCCTAGTTGTATTCTTTTGATTTTTTTTTCTAATGTCCATATGTTATCTTATATGTCAAGGCACCTTACTCTGATTGTAATATTTGGGTTTAACGACAGCGATGGAGTAGTAAGAATGGAAGTATTGTTAATAAACTATATTTAGAATTGATTTTTTTTTTCTCTTCAAAGTACTTCAGATAAATCAAGGTAAAATATAAATATACACATATATTTAAGGTAAAGCTTTATTAAAAAGGGTGAACTAACTGGAGCTAGTACTCTTTTCTCTAATCTGCATGCGCCGGAGGTAAGTTTCTGGTTCTTCGTTTTCTTTTTCCGTTGCGCAAAGAATTTCCTTCTTGGTTCCTTTCGAGGTTGCCAGGACGTCGAATCAGGGATCAAGAAGGTGAGTTCAAGGGAGGCGGTCGTTACGTATTGGCAATAGTCAAGCCTTCCGTTGGACTAGGTCATAAATTGTAGTAGTGGTTACAAATGTATCCAGCAAAAACGTATATTTTTAATTGGACAAGTGCGCAACTGTACAAGCGAAAGTGAATAATGCAAGTGTTACTTTTTAATGAAGGTACAGAGCCTAATTAAAAGTTGATCTCCGGGAAGTATATAAGAAGTGACCAACTCCCAAGTAACCATAAGGAGTGGAAGTCTGATGAAGACACAGTTATTGTGTTGAAACTGTTACGTGATTGTGTTTTTATATATATTACCACATAGCCTTGCACAGTGTGCTGTTATGTTTACTAAATATTCCTGACGCGGTGGCTCAGTGGTAGAGCGTTAACCTCTGGTGCTTGGGGTTCCGGGTTCGATCCCAGCCCCCGCCAAGTGAACTTTGTGGTGGACAAACACCGTGTGCGTGGGTTTTCTCGGGGTTCTCCCGTTTCCTCCCACTTTCTTCATTCCACCATTTCATTCATTTCTCATCTTCACTGTCTCCTTTAGCCTAACCGGCATAATCGGGGACGTAAAACTCGAAGATTTCATTTCATTTTCTAAATATTCCTGAGCTTCACACTGCATATAACCTATTATGATTAATGTGAGAGGCATAATTAACATCCCTACGGTCTGCAACGCAGGAAAGAATATGGGAAAGGATCAGAGGAATCAACTTCGATTTTGGTAATTCTTAAACGTTATATTCTTAAACTGCAATTAGCTACTCCAAAATAAACGGTTTATGTTACAATTAATCAAGCTGGCTTGTTTACTTCAGCAATGAGTGCAGTCCCTTCCCCCTCTCTCTTCTCTCATCACAAGTCCTGTACTTTTATACTCCTTCTCTTTTAAAACTAATAACTTTTGATGATGATGTAATAATGTTGTATGGAATGGAAATAAGTACGCTTATCATTACATTTTACGAATAAATTATCACCTCAATCAATTTACATTTCTAATTACATTAAATATTTCATCTGATAGTTGATTTGCTTTTGTCAGTTTTATTTAAAATTATATATGCAAACATGTCAAACTCCATATATGAAAGACGCCCAGCTGGCTGACTGTTCAAAACCGTTGTCCGTTTGATGTCTCTGTACTCAATACGAGTGTACTTGAGATTTAACATGTTCGTTTTGTTTGTTTTCGGGAGCATTGTACAGTGCATTTTTTAGTGAAAAATTGTATTATAGAGTGTTTCTTTTATTTCCCTTGTAGACGGAAGTGCTTCACGTACCTTATAAGGCGTTGAAGAATCTCATTATCCTCTTGAAATTCGAAATACGAGAAAAATGCGTGACGCAAGCCTCGTAAACAAGGACCAAATTATGACACTGAGAAGCGAGGGTTATTCAAATAGACAAATCACCAAAATTCTAGGTATACATCACACTATCTTTGGTGGAATAATACAGAAGCAAGAATACCATGGTGTATCTTCTCAATGAGAACAGAGTGGCAGAAAATGAAAGCAACTGCAAGATTGGATCGAGAAGTTTTTCACTTGACTATATCAGACAGAGCTTCCAGCTTCAGGAAAATTGCAGCGGCTATTTATTCTAATGCTGGTTCCAACATAAACCGGACGACTGTTGTCAGACGATTGAATGAAAAAAGGTTACATGATAAAACTCTACGAAAGAAACCACTTTTAAATGTCAAACTTGTAATTAGTAAAAGAGAGAGCTCGTCAGTAGATACGGTGCACGGATCGATGAACAGTGGTGACACGTAATTTTCTTGGATGAGGAGAAGTTTATGATTGTTGGAAAAGACAGTGGAGTGAAATTGTGGACGAGTAAAGGAGAAAGTCTCAAGCCAAGGTGCGTTTCTAAAGGAAGGAAATTTGAAAAAGTGTGATATTATGGGATGCTTTACCTCAAAGGAGTGAGATGAATTAAAATCTGCATCGCCTATCTCAGCGTTTCCCAACCTTTTTCAACTTGCGGCACACTTCAGGGTAACTTGAATTCTCGCGGCACACATATTATTATTATTATTATTATTATTATTATTATTATTATTATTATTATTATTATTATTATTATTATTATTATTTGAAAATATAAAATACTGTAGTATTTTTTTCTGATTACTGACATCCTTCTCACAGTGAAGAAAGCTAGACCGCTGTTTTTTCCCCGTGGTAAATCATTATGCTTATTTTTCACTTTAATTTAAAAATAGAAAACAATTACAATCAGATATAGGGCTCAAGTTGTTAAAAATACACTTTTTTTTTTCGAAAACTGTATCCAACCTTTCATTAAGGAGGAGGATCACTAAATAACGAACGAACAAACGAATCTCTTTTACTTTTAAAACACAAATATAGGTAATTCGTATGCATGTTTACTTTGCCGGAAGGATTGAATAATATTTTAAAATTTCAAGTTACGAAATAGTCTGCAACAATAAAGAAGCAATAATGGTCATAACAATGATAACAAATACTTTTTTTTCAAAATTAGAAATGTACAGAAAAATGTTCTACAGAAAAGTAACACAGTATGAAACTTTAAATTTTAGATTCATAGTAGTAATTTGAAATACAAATATACCTTTTTCTGTATGTCTTGCAATTTGATTGCTATAGAATTAATAATTTTGTTCCAATTTCCTCGCGGCACACCAGCGACCCATTCGCGGCACACCGGTTGGGAAACGCTGGCCTATCTGCTGACTATTTCTCAGATCACAATTTGAGTTTATTTATTTTGTGCGATGACAATATGGTCTCACAGGGCACTGAGTGTAGCGGACTGGCTTTTAAGTATGAGCTTCCAAAGATTATGGTGGCCACCAAATTATTCGGATATGAATCCCACTTAGAATCTATGGCATATTATGTCACAAAAAGTACATGGGAAGATATATCAGTCTAGGAGACAGCCCACTGAGGAATTGGTTTGAATCTGACACCTCGAACTGGATATTACATTGTCTGACACTTGTGAACATCAATTCCCATCGGTTTGCAGCATTAAGAGCTGCCCGTGGCGGTATAAGAAAATATTGAAATTTCATAAAGATTGTGGTGTAAACAATTTTCTTTTTTCGTTTAATTTCAATAACCTACCTACCATTTAGCGATAAACTTTGCACAAATAGTGTGATAATAAAAAATGTGCGTTAAATTTAATTTCTGGATTGTAAGGTCCCTTAATGTATAAAACTAAGTGTTATTATTTAATGTTCATATATACTACAGTAGCACAACATAAACATTAGGGAACTATTAAAAGATCAGTTGAAAAGTGTGTGACCAACGAGGTGTGTAAAATAGTGCTAGCATTAACAATATAACAGTTTTTTTTTTCAAAGTGGTGCTATATTTTGTGACATACTGTACTACATGCCACGTAGGGTGGGAAGATTCTACAACTTGAGAGGGGGATTTTTCCCTCCTAATATGTCTGAATAAAACAATGCTATGTAAGTCAAACTTCGGATCTTATCAGTATCAAGTGGGCAAGATTTGGTTACTTGATTTCTGCTACTGCAGGCAAACTACAACAATATGCATGCAGGAAAACATTAATACCCTTCATGATTTAGATACGACCGGCAAACATCTAACATAAGTAATGTTAGACCATGGATATATCCAGGCTCGTATCCACGGGGGCTGGACCCCCCTAAAATTTTCACGGTAGACTTGGAAATGAACTATAATATGATTGGATCGGGAGCCCCCTAACTTCTACAACCCCCCCCCTCCCTACATTTTTGGACTGGCTACCGGCCTGGATATATCTACAAACATTGCTCCAACATTTTGGGATGAGAAAAGTGTCTTCTTCTTCTTCTTATAATAATAATAATAATAATAATAATAATAATAATAATAATAATAATAATAATAATAATAATAATAATAATACAATCAAATAAAATTACTACCTGAATATATAGCTGTCGATGAAGTTCCATCTTCCTGTTCTTTTTCTTTAGTCCCACTATTTCCAGAAAATACACCGGTGTTCTGCCCCTCAGTAGTCTCATCAGCAGAGTATGGCGCCCCGTGTGGAACTGCTGTTCGTGAATCGGCGACACACTCAGTAACTACAAGCAGAGGACAGTAATATTATATTGAATGTCATATTCATCCCACTATTAAACATTAATATATTATGTCAATATATACAATACAGTCTAGTCAAAAAACTTACTCTTGAATTTATTATTACTTACTGCATATTTTAAGCATATTCTTATAAATGATATTACTCGATTAACTAACTACTCACTAAATAATGTTGCTTCCAATTGTGTTTCTTGCAGTATTTCCAATGCGTTGCTCTTGCATTTTTCGTCAGGATCACGATTTTTTTTTTTTTTTTTTTTTTTTGGTCTTCACATTTTTCTTGTTTGTCAACAGTGGTAAAATAACGAATATTGTGCAATATAATTTAAAAAAAAAAAAAAAGCTACTTATAATCCTTCCTTAGGAAGCATAAATATTTTCTTTGTTTCGGAACGACAAGCTAGTTTCGTCTTCAGTGGCAAGATAACAAGGGTAAAAACAGGTAGGAGATAAAAGGTGAAAACAAGGGATACATACCATTAAATAAATGTAACGTAAAGAATGGATCCAGAAATGTCAGACAATCAAAAAAGCAGGGTTGGCAAAAACCATGGTTTTTATTGAAAAAACAAAAAAAAAAAAAGTTTTTCTTTTGTTTAAACCAGGTTTTTTTTTGTTTTGTTTTGTTTAAACCAGGTTTGTTTGGTTTAAATAATTTGCTCTATATATTCATATCATATATGGACAGAAATAAGTTTGTTTCATCTTGATGTCATTATGCAACAACCAGGTTATGCTGGAAGGGGTCACATAAGCTTAAAGCGGAATAAAAAAAGCTTCTTGAGTTACATCCGAGAGAAATTGTCCTCCATTTGAACCCGGAACCAGGACTAATTGGCCACAAATGCGATACGTCTGCCGACTCACTCACGAAGGACTCCTGATAAAAATACGTTGAACTGATCTTTATATGCTTCTTGATATAATTGTCAAGAGTAATTTCAGAAGAGCAAAAAGATAAACAGTTGCACAAGTGAAACTATTATACAGAATTACATATGGACAATTTCAAAGTACTACGGAGTACAGAAGAACTAATTTAGTTCAAGTTAGTTAACAATGACTTTTATTGGTCCAAATTGAAGAAATACAACGACTTAATTTGCATATCAGTAAGAAAAGAGAACAAAGATACGAATTATTTGAGTCCACTTTGGCTCACACTCATTTATACATAAATAGATACCAAAAATACTCTCATTTCACTAAATGCCTCTCGTCGGGTCTGTATGACCCCCCCCCACCCACACACACAAAGTACAGCATTTCGAAGTATTTTATCAATAGTAAACATTGAAACGAAACAATATTTAGAATCTTTCTTTGATTGCAATTACATAACAATAAT
Source organism: Thermobia domestica (assembly GCF_964235325.1). Lineage (NCBI taxonomy): Eukaryota > Metazoa > Arthropoda > Insecta > Zygentoma > Lepismatidae > Thermobia > Thermobia domestica. Next base: position 291,784,920 of record NC_137458.1, on the reverse strand, counting down.
AACAACTACAAAAAAATCCAAAAACAAACATTTATAAACTTAAAAAAAAAAAAAGTTGCTTTTGTAGTATAATCTTTTTGAGTAATGAATGGGGAATTTAGGTCTGAATATAACACGAATAATATACGGGAGTGAAACGTGAAACCCACAAATGTGTGTTCATCAAGATTTTACAAACACTTACACTTTTACGAACACTTTTCGTTTTTTGGTTTAAACCAGCCAACCAGCCAACCCTGCAAAAAAGTCTCAAAAAGTGGACATGTCGGGATCGACGCTTCATTTAAAACAACATACACATAATATAAAACAGGTTAATGTAATAGGTTCAGCAAAAACAAAGAAACAACGGGAGATTAAAGAATCATTTATTATTCATAAATATAAACCGCCTTTCAATTTGGATTTTGGCAACATTGATAGAATTTAAATACCTACCTTTGATGCATATTTTGAAATGAAATCTTTAAGTTTTACGCCCCACGATTATGCCGGTTAGGCTAAAGGAAACGGTAATGATGAGAGATGAGTGAAATGGTGGAATGAAGAAAGTGGGAGGAAACAGGAGAACCCCGAGAAAACCCACGAGCACGGTGTTTGTCCACCACAAAGTCCACACGGCGCCAGATGGGATCGAACCAGGGACCCCAAGCACCGGAAGTGAACGCTCTACCACTGATGCATATTTTGAATCTGGCAATAGTGATGTAATATAGACATCGCGCTTCCTTCGATTCAGTTCATTTTTTGCGCTTTGCTCTGCTCGTGACATTGCAGGATCCATTCTTTACGTTACATTTATTTAGTTGTATGTATCCCTTGTTTTACACCTTTAACTCCTATCCGTTTTTGTGGCCCCGCGTGGCGTAGTCGCTAACGCTTTCGCCTCCGGTGCGAGCGGTCCCGGGTTCGATTCCCGGTGGGGGCACTCGGTCGAAAAAGTGTAAAACGCTTTTTCAGGCCAGCCACCCTGAATGAGGTTTTCCTGGGTTTTCCTCATTCACACCAGGCAAATGCCGGGGTGGTACCTAACTTATAGGTCCCAGGCCGCTTCCTTCCTTCCCCAATCCTTTCTTCCTTCCGTTTCCCCGGATTGCGTGCTCGCCGAGGGACGTCATCCCTCAAAACGTGAAGGGCTAAATGGCCTTAGATGCCGAAAGCCCAGAAATCTAAATCCCATCCCCCATCCCATCCTATCCGTTTTTATCCTTGTTACGTTGCCACTATAGACAGAACTAGCTTGTCGTTCCGAAACGTAGAAAATATTTAGGATTCCCAAGGCAGGATTCATTGGTAAATAGCCAATTTTTTGTTAATCTGAATAATCCTCTCATGTGCCCATATAATTTTAATTGTGCAATATATTCTATCGATACTAGTAGTTTATGTACTTGCCCCAGTGGATATAAATAACTTTATTTGCGAGATATATAACAATTAGTGAGTGTAAATTTAACGTTAGTACACTTATTCAATAACTAAAAAAAAACTGCTACTTTATGCTTTTGGGAGTCCTTTCCGTAGTCTTCTTAAAGAGGAACTTTAACATACTTAACGACCCGAAAACTATTTCATTTGAAATATTGGAAAGACGTACAACTGGAAGGAACACTATTTAGGTGAGTAATCAATTAATTATTACAATGTGTTCCGTACGCTCAATTAGTTAGTTTATAAACGAACTACAAAAGAGGACAAAGACTTGAAATTTAAAACCCGAATATCATCACCTTGACGTAGATATTTGCACTGTATCGAGTGGGTAGGATTGCGAGCCACAGAGGAACTTAGAGATATATCGGAAGCAGATAACTTCCAGAATTCATCTGGGAATTGGTCTAAATGGAACAACCAGATAAAGAGCGTCCTGGGAGAAGAAACGTTCTTCCAGCACTCAAGTTGATGGGGATCATAATGATTGGTACGGTATCCTGGTGTTAATATTTGACATGAAACATCTGACGTCACTTTTACTACACCTGTTCAAGATGACACAGCCGCTACTCTTGTCTTCTCTACCAGGACTAAATTTTTATGGATTTTTTTAAACCCTATCCACTCTACAAAATACGTATTTCTGATAGCCTTCAATTAGTAAAAGATACTAATACGTATTTTGTTCTCTTAATATCAATATAAAATTAACGGAATTTCAATGAATACTACTTACAAATATAAGCGCTCTGGTACCCAACATATGTTTAAAAGATTTTAAATTTGCTTCGGTAGGGGATAATGGCATTCTGGTCTGTAGAGTATTCTGAGTAATACAAGTGATCCTTACTAGAAAGAAGCTTAAGAAATGCTAATTTAGAGTATAGTATGATAATTACAAAAGTCCCAACCTCATACAATTGAGAATTATTCATGTACCTTTAGACATGACCACCAGCATGAAGAAAATAATTAACTCTACACGTTTACATTTGCATTTTTGCTATACCTGTTGAATGTGATGGATTTTCGTGTTGATGGATTTTCAGTTCTTTCTCTGTTCTGAAGAACTTATGGCAAGTCTCACAATAAAAATAACTTATCACAACTGGGAATCTAAGTTTCTCTACATTATCTTCTTCGATTCTTTTCTTCTTCCGTGCAATTTCTATATTGTCTCCGCTTCTTTTCATTTGACAACTTAGATTAGGTTGAGTCGAGTTACTTTCCTGATCCTCGTCTGAAGCTGTACGTCTGTGAAAAAGGAAATAAGTTAGAATATGACACAAGTCAACGAGCACTAATATTAGATTAATGTTATTTTTAAGAAACAACTATTTTATCTTAAATTACTCACCTCCATGTTCCTGATAATACAGTGATTTAAACTTCAACCAGAAACGCAAAAATCAACAAATGTGAGATTGCAATATATACCTTCCTCGCTGAATATCTTACAGATAAATGAAGTCACACGTTACTTGCCTGGGATACGCGAGGAGTGCGCTCAGTTTTAACTTCGAAGGCTAGAGGAAACCTTTTGGTAGACCAAGAAGGTCGGAGAATAACCTAAGGTACGTTGGGTAATAGCAATCTACATCAGACTGCTGGACACAAAATAGGATTTGTTCCTCCAGTGGTAAGCTTTTATTTTTTCTTAATCTAGAGAGTTAGATATTTAGTTAATAATAAAGAACATACCTTGAAGTATCGGTGGAACTCGACGAGTAATTTGTACGAGTCGTATTCTTTGAAGACTGATCTGTGAACAGTTTCCAAACTACATCTTGAGCATATTCGTTTTTCTCTAGACACTCTTCTTTCACAAAAGTCACAAGATCAGTCAGTTCCTCAGATCCAAAACCATTGTCCTTTAAAGTTCCAAACACTTCAGGTTCCAATACTTTCTTCAACAAGTCTGAAACACTTAATGCTAGAGGATCACTAAACTTTTCTTCCCCATAATCTGGTGGCTCTGTCTTAACTGCTGACAACATTGTGTTCGTGACATTTTGAAACTCAGGTGCTGATATTTGGCCATTATTAACGTCACACCGTGCTGAATTCCGTGTAGCAACTACTGCTCTTGCAATTTCCGCAGCCTTAAAGAAATAAATAAATAAAAATAAAATAAATAAATAAATAAAAAATAAAAGCTGATCACTAACCTTATATATTTTGTAGATCAATATGATATGATGCCAAACGATTGGCCAATTTGCAGTTGTCTTAACAAGGAGATGAAAAGGTAATGCAAGGTTTTATTTATTCATTTAGTTTCAAGTGCATGGAAGCAAGACATAACAATGCCAACAAAAAATTAATAATTATTATTTTATTGAAACATGTATTATAAAACTGAAAGTGACTATGCTTGTGACTCTCAATCTCTTGAACCACCCGACCGATCTCGATCAAATTTTCAACATAGATGAGGTTCGGACCTGGAATGGTTTTTATCATATTATTTTGACGGTGTAACTTAGTGGATGGGAGAGGGAAAGACGTTTAAAAATAATCGAAAATGGCCGATATTAGTATCGAATCCATAGTTTTCGGGGTCGCTGAGATGAACCGTGACACGTCTGATGCCGTTTATGTCCAAATTTAGCCACGCAACTTGGGGGAGCGAGAGGGGTATATATACAGTGGAATCTCGTTAATTCGAACTTGGATAATTCGAAATATTGGATAATTCGAACAGAAGTCCATTCCCCTTGAAAACTGTATTGAAAACAATACTAAAAAATCGTGGATAAATCGAACTTTTGAACCTATGTTTGGATAATTCGAAGTAAATACAGTTGAAAATGTTTAATGTTGGAGAGATGTAAACAGAGAAATACAGTTTTAGCGTGTTTTCAGTTATCCAGATGCAGCCATAGGGAAGAGTAATACAAAAGATAAATAGAAAATCTATGTAGTGATAAAGAGGAAGGTGAGTTGGGGAAGAAGTAAAGATAGAGAACGTGTGTCAATCTCGTCTTGTTTCAGAATTGGTTGAAAATTTAAGATGACTTATTGATAAAGTCAGCCAAATGTTATTAATATCGTATTCCACGCAATACATGAAATTCAAGATTTATTGACCGTACAAAAACAATCAAATTCAAGCAAATGAGGTTTACGACTTCTTAGTGAGAACAGAATATTCAAATTGTTACTGGTGTTTAATTGTTTGGGCTATTCAATGTATGTTGTAGTGTTGTACGTAAATATATTTTCCATTGTACACGTAGTTTGAATTATGTAGAGTCAATGTCGTTTGCAGTTTGCGGTATTCGATCACGCAAATAATAAGCTGCTTTAAAGCTAAAGTCTACACCATATGAATATGTTTTTGATGCACAGTACTTTGGTTTCTTTGTTCTCATATATGTGAAAATGAATTTTGTTGGATAATTCGAATTTTGGGTAATTCGAAGTTTTTTCTTGTCCCCTTGGACTTCGAATTAAAAAGAGTCCACTGTATATATATATGATCAAAAATGAGCAAGGGGGCGCGGTGGCTCAGTGGCAGAGCGTTCACCTCCGGTGCTTGGGGTCCCTGGAACGATCCCAGCTCGCGCCGTGTGGACTTTGTGGTGGACAAGCACCGTGCTCGTGGGTTTTCTCGGGGTTCTCCCGTTTCCTCCCACTTTCTTCATTCCACCATTTCACTCATTTCTCATTATCACCGTCTCCTTTAGCCTAACCGGCATAATCGTGGGACGTAAAACTTAAAGATTTCATTTCATTTTTTTTTTTTTTTTTTTTTTAATGAGCAATATCAGTGTTGAATCCATAGTTTTCGGGGTCGGTAAGATGAACAGTGACACTTTCGATGCCGTGCCCCGCAACATGGGGGAGGGTTAGGTGGATATACTAATCTAATCAAAAAGTTTCCGGAATTCACTCACAAAATTAAAAATACAACTTTGTTCCTGAAAACTGATGTCCTCTTTGAAGTAATCTCCATCGACTGCAATGCACTTATGCCAGCGCTTGATCCAGTTCTCAAAACATTGTGGTACTTGATTTTCGAAATTTCCATCAGAGCCTTCTTCGATTTTCGTATTATCCCCTTTTGGCTGCTAAAACACGTTCCCCCTAATGGTTTCTTGAGTCGATCACACAGGAAAAAGTCAGGCGGAGCTAAGTTCGGTGACTGTGAAATGATATTCGTTACGTTTTTGGTGAGAAACTCGCGAATAATGATAGCAATGTGCGACGCTGCGTTGTCATGGTGCAAAATCCACGAGTTGTTTGCCCAGGGATCTTTTCATTTTAGGCGAATTGCTTCACGCAAACGTTTAACAACACCCAAATAATACTACTTGTTGACTGTCTGACTTTCTGGCAGAAATTCATGATCTACAACACCATTGTAATCCATGAAAACCGTGAGCATCACTTTTTACGACTGAAAACTTCTTTTTTTTCGGTCTTGGCTCATTAGGTGCTCGCCACTGGTAAACCGCTGTTTTGTTTACAGCATCATTGCCGAAACACTTTTCCAACATTTCTAAAGTCTTTGCCCCATTAAATCCGTTCTTAACGCACAATTTAATACACAATCTTTGTTGGAAAGATAACTCCTTTGTAAAAATCGAAACATGCAACCAAACAGATGTACTCAACACTGCGTCACTTTCACAAATGGCAAACTAGGATGTTCACATTGGAAGGAAATATCGCTGACAGTTGTGGCAAGAAAAAAAAAAAAAAAAAAAAAAATCAGGTGACAGAGTGTCACATGGTGGTGATTCCGGGAACTTTTTGATCAAGTGTATATTAGGATGGTCCTTATCCGTATGGTGAAATTTCAAAATAAAGCAATTTATTCTCTGACCCTCTAAAAAGTTTCCTTGTTATATAGAAATAATATGTGCAAAATATCTTGTAAGAATTTTAATATTTAGAGGTGGCTCAACAATGTTTACCATGTACAAGTTTTTCCATGTAAAAGTCTAATGCTAATTGTTCGAGTATTCTATATGTTTCATACAGTCAGTTATTCACAGTAAATCAATGTAACTGCAAAAGTATCAAATAGTCTCTACTGAATTATTACACAACATATTCCGATTGTGAATAACCCCATATAGGTTTGCAATCACTGATCCTGAAGCGCATACTGCAACTGTTCTTCAGTCTTAATGGGTCCTAACTGAGTCGCTTCTTCTATTAGGGTGACACCACGCTCTGCATGATAATTTGTGGTTGCTATTGAGTAAACAATTGCCTTAGCGGTCTTAAAGTCAACCCTATCATTCCCTATATCAGGGTCTTCATTGAGGTTCTCTAGGACGCAAAAGAAGAGCAGATATATACTTCTGAGTCTTTGTGTCACAAAATGGATGTGTGTCTTACTTTCTACCATTGCCAAATTCACCTCTGCTCGGATTGATATACTTTCTCCTCCTATCTCTGCTGAAGATTGCACCATAGCTCGTTTTATGTTAGAGTCTAACTTTGGATGAAAGAGATTAAGGAGAATCAAATCTTTTGACAGGTACCATAGATGTGGTGTCATTTTGTATGATGTTTCTTCACCAATCTCACATTCAGGATAAGCATGAAGTTCCTTAAGAAGTTGGAGATCATTTGTAGCTTCCGTAGAAACCTGGGGTACCAGAAACTAGAATTTAACATAAGTCTTTGCGAGAAATATGTTGAGATCTCCAATCCCTGCAACTCTCTCTATGTCAACTTAACTTGAGAACGGAACAACTAAACTTTAAGACTGTAGATTACCTTCAGCATCCAGCGAGCTTGATTCGTTGGTCTGGGGAACTTGATCTGGGTTGATGGAAAACATGGTGAACTTTCCAAGATTAACATGAACAAGAGCAGTTCGTGATAATCATCTCGCGGTTGACGATCCTGCAGTTCGTGTTCACAGAAAGAAATTACTTCATCCTGGACATCACGAATTTCTGCTGCTGCAAAATGGTTTGAGATGACTTCCACATACTTTCCCTGGTCAAAGTAGGGTGACTGTTCCTTGAAACGTTTGAACATGAGAGTGTCTGGTGAGCGGATGGGTCCTAAGCATGCTCCAAAGGTAGAGGTCAATAGAAGTTCCAGGATGTGATGTCGACATCGGAGTGTAGAAAAGTATGGCCTAGTAGGGCGTGTCATTTTTGAGGGTGAAATATACTTTCCTCAATTTTTCATGATGAGGGGTCTTAAAAGTATGTTTTTAGGTATGAGAAATTCAAATCTGTACTTAGTTTTGCGATTTAATAAATTCTAGCTAGGTAAATCAAGATTTGAATATAACACAAGAGCAGTTTTCGGAATTTCATACTGAAATACTTTCGAAAATGCCAAGCAATGCTATAAAATATATTATTTTTCCGTATGAAACATTTTATTAATCATCAAACGTATTAATAAAGCTAGAGATACAGTAAGGAAGAGTATATAACCAATACTTTGAGAAAACAGTCAATAAAATTTCTGCATACATAGATGTACGTATTGAAATACTGTACCGCTATTTAGACTTTATATTATTGCATTGCAGTAATTAAGAACAGAAAGCATTATTTTGATTACGTACTAGTATACTTTATAATTGTTTTAGTAAAAACATGTAACATTCTCCATGTTTGAAGTGTGTAGCTTCTGTTACAAATCATGAGAAACACATTTTTCATTGATTTTAAAAATACCTTACTCAACCACATTGACAAACTACTAATTTTCATTATAATAAATTATTTGGTAACTGCTGTATCATACAGTTCAAACACTTCTTATTTACTACTATAGTATTACTATATATATGCTACATTTGTATTACATTTTGTGATAAAGCTGTCCTTGTTTTACTACAAATGTATTCAAGAAACAGCAACAAGTAAGCAATACTATTAACCCACAAGTTATTCACAAAACAAGTTTCATTATGTCCTGTTTTGACTCATTTTCGGACATCATCTGTGGACTTACTTCTTGAACTATTATGTACCCCTCACGTTTCTCATGCGTATAGACTTTTGCTGCTGCCTCTGTGACTTGTTTCATACACCTTTCTATAGATTGAGCGTGATTTGGCCGATGAAAGTACCAATCGGAACTTCTACAAATTTCTTTACTACCACTGTTGAAAGTTCGCATGTCAAGGAAGGTTCATAAACACCTTTAGACCAGTCGATCATCTCTAGCACGAACGAGGCATTGGGGTCGATAGCAGGTGTTTTCCTCGGACGTATAGAGATATTTCCTTGTACTGCCTCACTTCTCAAGTTAAGTATCTTTTGAAGTACAGCATCCACAACAATTTTCTTCTGCATATTAAGTCACTGCAGTTGAAACAAGATGTGGCGTAGCCCTTTTTCCCAGCAATACTTGACTTTGATGTTGAACCAGCAGGGCAATAGACACTAACAATGTATTTCACTATCTGCCTAAGATTTATGAGATGTTTGACGTTAAGTTCATGTTTAAAAACCCACAAGCGACGCAGTCTATTTGCTGTAGTCAACCATCTTGAATGACTGACTGGACCAATTTCAAAAAGCACCAGATATCATGGAGGTTTTCCAGTGAGAATGGCCTGTGTAATCTGATATCCGTATGCTTGATCTGTACATAAATCTTTTAAAATATTTTCACTCAGCGCAATAAGAAGCTCTCCAATTGGAAGTTTTTGCTATCAAGGATCGATTTCAATTCCAGTAACTGCGTCTAGCAGCATACCTCCAATAGTACCTTTCTACTGATTGCTACACAAAATTATGCCATCCAGTGTTGTGATTAAGTGTCTTAAAGGTAACCCGCTGGTGTGAAGAGCACACACTAACCAATTTAGCTTACGACCGAGTTTGACTTCTACCCGATGCATAGTACGACCTTCCCAACCAGTGTTGATGTTGGTAGAATCACCTCCAATTGCTTGTAAGATTTTATCAATACCCTTCTAAAATCTTCAAGATTATCAGCAAAAATTTCAGCTTGCTTTTTATTGTCACAATCTTTCTGAGGAATGAAATGATAAAGATAGCGTCTACCTGGCTCGCTGTAAGCAGAATAGTGTTGTTCTCATATAATCCCAGGGAACTGGTGATTTGAATTTCCTGCTACCAACATAATGTTCGTAATATCTTCACAGCCGACAAAGAAGATGTAGTTGATTATACCTTGCTGACAGAACTCATCAAATTCTTGGTATACGGATTTCATTATTTTATTCTTGTGCTCTCTTCACTTTATTGTGATCAACCACAAGTCTTTGGTCTTTGTCAGCCATCAAGCCAACATCTATAAGGGCGGCAGTAGATATGGCAGCTGTGGCACGTAAGCCGTCACAATTCTCTACCGGTTCCAATCAAATTACTCCTATGGGTAAATGTATCAAGTTTTGTTTTTGTCTTAGAAGTCATTGCAAAGAAACATCAAGAAACCACAATGTTAATATAAAAACTAGTTGAAAATGTTTACACACTCAAATCTGAAGCCCTTAATCTTATATCCTTGGAGTTATTAAATAATAAATGTAAAAATTTTAGCACCCGTTTAAAATTGAAAATGTATCTAATGTAATGATTGTAGAATATAATTTTGACATAATACTAAAACTGTAACTCAGCAATGTGCAAATAGATAAAACTAATCTTAACAAGCATGTATTTCTGCTCAATAAATGAAATACAACGCTGGCGCCATCTATGAACAACAAATTAAATTTGTAAAAAAAGATCGAAAATGACAAAACTTTGGACTGATATTTACCTAGCAAAACAACATTATATCGAATTTGTAAATATATGCTTCGAAATACAATGTCAGGTCTTAACTTTTTAGCACCCCTCATTTTAGGATTTTGAAAATTGAAAAAATCGACACGCCCTAATGGCCTAGTAGCTGTTCAAGAATGATACACGCTCGTGATGGGAGACCAGTGTTGGCACTAGTAGTATCAAAACACATGGCACGAATCAAGTTTTCCAATCCCCATTCTTTCACACTACTGTACACGGGGTGAGCTCCCAAAGCAGTTTTCCACTTCCAAAGATAACTTTGGAATTTCTAGCAATTCCTTTTCTTGCGTGGTCGATACCAAAGTAGGCAGCCTCTCTATCTTATTGCTTCCACTAATATCACTCATTAGCTTCCCATTCCAGTGAGCTGCCAAAATTTTGTTTAGTTGAATGACTCTTTAATGTGAGTAGCAGCCGATTGCCTGTATTGTTGAGGCTGACGGTGGATGATTGATCTATTAATGGCTAACTCCCGAGGATCTTGTCCACTGGCCTTGGAAGCCTCGAAGATAATCATCATGGCACATCTGTTACTGAATCTATTTCCATCGAGCACTACGGTTAGCTGAGATGATTATGGCTTTTGCGCCTCGCTTTCGAAGTCGAACTTTAACTGATTTATTGGGCCTTGAAGCTTCCGTTGGATCTTCCACTTCTTCTTCGGTGTTGCTGCTTGCTAACATTGCTTTCTCGAATAAAATATCTTCTTGAAGTTTGGATCGTTGCCTTCTCCTCTTTTGTGTTTCTTCTTTCTTCACTTCCTCCTGTTTTTGAAGTAGCACCTTGTAGACTTCCCCAATACAAGCAGGATGTCGCTTCTGTCGCTGAAGTTGTAGGAACATCTTGTCTTCTTCATTATCCATCAGATTTATGGTATTTGAATATGCGATGTCAAAAAGTTCCTCAATCAATGATGAAAATGTGGCTTCATTGGTTTCCTGATTCTGGGTCTGATGATTCTTATTTTTCTTAAGTCCTTTTCACTGGAAGAAAAGATGCTCAAGTTTCTTTATCGAGTCTTGACAATGACTGACAGGGATCCTAGAACGGGACCAGAAATATTCAACTCGCTCCACTGTCTTGGTTACTGCCGTACAGATAGTTTCTTTGAGAAAATTATGACGAAACAGAAAGTGAGCAAGGACCTGCTTCACTGCTGCAATTCGAACATAATGGGCCTCTACTACATGCTTCAGTTGTCTTCAAAGGAAACGCACTCTTACAGCTGCATATTTTACAATGCATGGCTGTAAGAGTAAGTTTCCTGGTATACAATGCATAGCTGTAAGAGGAAGTTTCCTGGTATGTCACTATTAAAACGTAATATATATATTTACAGGAAGTGTTGCCAGTAGAAAATCTAAACTACAAAAATGATACATTCATTAATTAAAACACGCCAGCCATGTATGATGCATTTCTTAAACAGGCTGAATATTTAAAATTGCGAATTGAGAGTGTAGACTACAGACAGAGCCATGGTGATATCGCTGCTTTTGGGTTATCCTCCAAACAATGTGATGTAGGTTGTAATTTTTTTTTTTTTTTTTTTTTGATTATAGATATTAATTTTCCGTGGTGTTCTTTTGGGCACACACGCAGACAGGCAGAAGCGCCATACAAATGAGGATACTTATCATTATATTTATAAATTTACATATATATAAGTTTCTTAATTTATTATAATATATTGTTTATTATTTTTGTTATTTAATATTATTACCATTAACTTATACACGAAGGAGTGAATAGTTATAATAACGCTACAGAATGTCATGTACAACTTGTGTTGTTCTGCGGCAGACTCTTCAATAAACTTCAAATTTCTTGAGGTATGTCTAAATGTTAATAAATTTGATTAAAATTTCACAGAAAATTGTTTTTCATAGAAAGCAACATCTTTGAGTAATACCTTATCTTTGTGTTACTGTAATCTTTGAGTAATAACTTATAGACTGAAATAAGAGTGTACTCTCTATAGGCCCTACCAGTGACTATAATTTAATGCCAAAATATATAGAGCCATGTATCAAATTGGATCTGTATTATTGTGAGGCCTAGCTTAGTAGATAGCATTTCAAGCCTCGCTACTATACGAGGAAGAATAAAAAAATAAGGTTACAAGGCAGTTATTCCTGGAGTTTCGTCTGTTATTGAGGAATGAGGAGTGTACGGTAATTTTTACTACATGCAGTTGGCAACTGTGCAGTTTCAGCCACCCGCCACATACGGCGCTAGTTGCAAGTAAACACAAATGGTGACGCGTTTGGAAAACTGGTCTCGCAAAGTTCGCTCAGTTATTCGATTTCTGTGGCCGAAACATGTAACCGCGGCTGAAATTCACCGGCAGCTGGTACAGGCTTACGGACAGACTGTAATGTCTCATCAGCATGTCGTCATATGGTATCGAAAGTTTGCGCGCCCGCATACACCCCAGAAGACCACCACGCTGTTGCAGCAGTTTCGCTGGGACATCATCGACTACACTCTCTACAGCCCGGACCTCGCTGCAAGGGACTTTCACTTATTCCCACACTTGAAGGAGCACCTAGGAGGCCGTCGCTTCGCTTCAGACGAGGAGGTGAAACACTTCGTGACAACGTAGCTGAACACGCAAAAACAGGATTTTAATCAAGAGGGAATCTTCAAACTCATTCCCGATGCGACAAGTGCTTCAACCGATACGGAGACTATGTCAAGAAAGAAAAAAAAACGTATGTATGTACTATCTGTTGGCTGTATTGGTTATATGAAATAATAATACACATTTGACTGCAGGCTTTGTAACCTTACTTTCTGATCACTCCTCATAATATAATAATAGACTGTTATTTAAAAAAATTAAAATAGAAAACTAATGTTACGGAAATAGTGTCTTTCTTTGGAAATAATTACATAAAATTTCTAGTATTCCGTTCTACCGTTATGCCCGGTAGGTTGAAAGAGGCGTTTGATTAGAAAGAATTAATGGAATGAGAATGTGTGAGGAAACGATACATTCACTACAAACACACATGACTTTGGATCGTATCAGGGATACCTTGCTTAGAGGATATAGCATAAGACAAATATCCATTAATTTCTCCTGTACCTCAATAATCTATCTATTAAAATGCTACAATAGCAATTAAAAGCGCCTGAGCTCCAACCTATAACTTAAGCTTTCAAATCTTTCATTTACGGTTATGTGTGATTTCACGTTTAACAGAGACAAACATTTTAAGTATTTGTACTTTAAATAGTCTAAATTAGTTAACTATATCTTTTTCATATAAAGTTTATGATGTAAAATTATTGTTCAAAGCCTTTGTATTTTAATAAGCCTTCTCTAAAATCAATGCATGTAAATTGTGCTTCCATCTTTTGAGTTCTTTTAAATTATATGTTGAGGACGTTTATATGTTTGTGGTCAATCCTTTCGACAATGAGATCTCGGAAACTACAGGCTCTAGAAAGATCACGTTTTCACTGATCGATTGGAAATTTTGCGTTGATTGTCCAGTTCTATTGAATATTAATAAAAAAAAACAAAAAAAAAAATGGCCATTATTTCTTTATTACATTTTATTAGGGTACACTGGAAGCGTTGAAATTTAAAAAAAACAACAAAAAAACTAAAGCATCATATCCTATGCGTTATACATTCGAACACCACGTTGTTGCATATGTTTCAGGCGTTTGTTTCATGGCCAAATAATAATGAAAAAGGAAGAATAACCATTTCTCGAGTCTAAGATAAATTTTTATTTTTTTGTGTGTTTTGCCCAATGAACACCATATATAACTGACACTATAATTAATTGTATATGTAGTATATCTGCTTATTACATACTGCATGCAAGAAGAAAGAAAACACTGGTCATACATGAATTAGAAACTCCAACCGGAAGTAGGCTCAAATCTTGCAAACGGCGCGAGATATTGAGAAAAAATAATCGACAAAATCTCCCCGTTATGATACCCCTTGCCGATTATTATTATTATTATTATTATTATTATTATTATTATTATTATTATTATTATTATTTTATCAAGACGTCTTTCACTTCTGTCTGTAAAGGAACATATACATATGTTGTGAGAAATGAGGAGATTTATGCTCATATGCGAATGATGCACTGTGTAGAGAGCGCAGGTTCAGCTATTCTATATATTAAAATGCTAGATTTATAGAAGTTTATATGTTTGTGACCAATCCTTTCTACAGTTAAGTTATCAGGAACCATAGGCTCTAGAAAGTTGTCGTTTTCACTGATCGATTGCAAATTTTCTGTAGATTGTTCTGTTCTAAATGAATATTTAAAAAACATGACTGTTATTTCTTTATTACATTTTTTAGACCTATACTGGAAGTATTGACATTTTAAAAAAGTAAAGCACCATACCCATTTCAACAGCACACATTTGTATAAAGGGTTACTATATATCTCCGGCGTCTGTTTCATTGCCAGATGATAATGAAAAACGAAGGATAACTCATTCTTCAGTCTATGATGAATCTTTATTGTTTGGAGTGTTTTGTCCAATGAACAACATATATCGCTGACATTATAATTAATTATGTGTGTAATGTATTTGCTTATTACATACTGCATGCAAGAAGAAAGAAAACACTGATCATACATGAATTAGAAAGTCCAACCGGAAGTAGGCTCAAAACTTGAAAATGGTGCGAAATCTTAAAATAATAATCGAAAAAATCACCCTTTATGATACCTCTTGCCTTTTTTTTTTTTTTTATCAAGATGTTTTGAGGAATGAGAAGGAGATTCATGCTCATATGTGAATGATGCCCTGTGTAGACAGCGCAGGTTCAGCTAGTAAATTACGAAAATAATGATAATAAATATATCTTGAAATTTTGTCACTATGTTTACAGCACAAATGAAAATACGGGAAAACATTTTACATACTTACATATTTCTTTTCTGGTTCATAGCCGAATCGCTCTTGAAGAATCCGATTGACATTTTTACATTTTAAGCGAAAATTGTAAAACGATTCGACCCAACTCGCACATAAATTGCATACCAGCTTGGGCAATGGATCTTCTTTCGTTACCTGTTTTAGAGGGGGGAAAATAATACACAAATATTATTCACAAAATGTAACTCCTCACACCTAGAAATAACAAATGATATGCAAAGCTCCGAGAGGAAACCAAAGTATATTATTAAACAGTACAACAAAAGAAAATGTTCAGTTTTATCGTGATCAATGTTTACCTGGTATGTGATACAATATTTAGATTTTTATTTATAAACACAAACACAACAATAGCTACCATCATATAATATATTTTAAAATATTATGTACTTTGGCCACTGAGAATCTTGGAATTTTTAAAAATTACATATGTAAATCTGGGTATTTTTACCACATATGGTTACGTACTCGTACATACATAAGTACTCTTGTCGTTTCGCAAACCGAAGGTAGTATATTTACCAGCGACGTACAGAGTTGGAATTTTAAAGCTGAACTTGTACTTCAACGATATTAACACTGACTACACATGATGTAACACTTTGGAAAACTTATCACCCGTCACTTTTTCAACACATAAACCATTTCTCCAGACCACACAACATGACTATGACCTAGATCATGTGATTCACAAAAGTCAATCAGAAATGTATGTCTACACTACTTCTTCTTTGGTTGTGGTCATAACCAGTGTTGGGTAAGTTACTTGTGAAAATGTAACGCGTTACAAGTTACTTTACTTTCCCTTAAAATGTAACGCGTTACTTGCCTCAAAAAAGTAACTGTTGCCCTACTTCGAAAGTAACGCGTTACTTTTAAGTCCGAAACTTTGAATATGTAAATAATAATAATAATAATAATAATAATAATAATAATAATAATAATAATAATAATAATAATAATAATAATAATAATAAAAATAAAAACTAATTACTTCAATTTTTCGTATTATTATTATTATTGCACATTCCCATTTTCCCCAATCATCGTAAATATTTAGAACTGTAGGTTGATAATAGTAGTGTTGCTATATCCTTTCATGTGGACAGTTACTTTATTGGAAATTTGATGTGCTTCGCTGACTTCATAAACGTAATATTGCACGTTCTAAATCTCTTTATGTAGATGCAAGAACAAATTCTTACTTGACAGCTATACGAACATTTTCATATAATGTAACACTGACTAAAATGCCATACTGCGTTAGAAAAAAAAAATGACTGCTTATTATTATTCTGCTAAATTAATTATAACATTGTAATGTAAAAATAAAAATACAGAATATAGAGCACCAGTGCACTATAACTAATAAAATAACACATGAACTGGGGGTGAATCAAAACTTGCCAGTAACTCTAAAATCGATACATGCTTTTTAAAGCTAGTTGCTCTAAACTCTATAATCAACTGGACTCTAGGATACGCAAACTGAACTGAAAGAACTCCTATATTACATACCATCAACAGACTATTTTCTAGTAATATGATAGGGCTGCTCATCAAACAGTTTATTCATATTGACCCCTTACTGTATATCGTTAATTATGGCACCCTAGCTGTTCATAAATATTTCTCGCTTGACTTCAGACCAGGGATAAAAGTGAGAGGAACGCGGGTGGACGCCGTCCCCATACTTCCAGATAATATCTGTGGCGTCCCCCCACTTTCTAAAGAAATATCAATGGGCAAAGATTGGCACGCGGACGGCATGACGTCATGCGTCCTCTTACCTTTTCAGATCCACTTTTACCCCTGCTTCAGACACTTTACTTTTAAATTCTGTCCACCATCATCCTCAGCTTTTAAGAAAAGTATTCTTTCAAATATTCGAACTGTAAGATATTTTCGTTCTAGATCTTTATAAAAACAACACCAATCAAAGTAAAATAAACCACAATTGCACTTCTAGTTCACTCGCTGAATATATTGATTTGGAGCTGTCAAAACCTATGACAAAATCTTACAGTACATGTGATTTTCATGAAGTTGTACTCATCTTCCAAAAACAGCAAGTAGCACTATAATCTGTTTCTCTGTATGTTGGTAACTGACTGTCGGTCAATGACATAGTTCATGCTCTATTTCACCATTCTGAGTAACTCACTTACAAGAAAGAAACATTTGTTTCCGAAAAAATATATATACATATATTGTAATTTCTTATTCGAAATGTAACGCGAACTAGGTACGTTACTTAAAAATTTGTAACGCGTTACCGTTAGTTACTTTGGGAAAAATGTAACGCGTTACTAGGAAACGTTACTTAAAAAGTAACGCGTTACTTTCCAAGACAGGTTATAACTATTCATAAAAGAGTAAGATACTCGTCTATATGATTATAAACACTTATCTTAAAGGACAAATAATGTCAAAACAATAAAATTTTGAATTTTTGACAATTTTTTATCCAACAAAGACAACGACTCACACCCACTGAAGAAACTACAGGAGAACGTAATCAGTTCCAAATACGTATGAAAGAGAGTTAAATACCGTCTATAGGACCATAAGCATCCATCTTAGAACATGACGGATGCAGAACTAGTCTACTGCACCCTCAGAGAGAACTACAAGGGTACTTATCTGTAGGGTGGAAAAAAATCATGATTTTTTTTAAAAACTCATTTTTGTTGATTTTTTTTTTTTATTTAAATCAAATCTTTCTCCTCGTAAATTACAAGTCGCGAACTGAAGAAAAAGCATTAGGAATTAGTATTAAATGCCAATTATGCCATTTAAATGAAAGTATTAGGGTTGAATTTTGAATTAATTCTCAATTGTTAACCTCTGTTAATCCCAAACAATGTTTCTTAACCCTTTTAAATTATGGCTTAAAAAAAAAAAAAAAAAAATATGGACTTTCAGTCAAGCAGCTACATCATCATCCCTATTTATCCTTGGATCATGGTTCATACCTCATTCTCTTCAGAATAGAACAGCCTTTGAAACAGTAACATTCACATTTCTCTATCATGTCCCTGAAGCGGGAAATTTTGAGAGAGAATGGGATTTTTCTGATTTTTTTTTTTTTTTTTTTTCAAATTTTGAACTCCTCTGGACTCCCTTGTGTTAACGCACATATCTGAAAATCAACAGGGAAATACTAAGGGGTGTACTAAATGTGTGTATAAAATTTCAAGCTATCTTGAATACTAAGGGCGCGGAAAATATTTAACAATGAGCTAAGAACATCCCCACAATGCTCCAGATAACCCGCATGTAATATAAAAATTTCCTCAGACATCTCTATTTATTCTAGGGTCGTGATTTGTGCTTTATTCTCTTCAGAATAAAAAATATTTTCAATCGTACCATTCAAATGTCTCCATCGTGTATCTGGGGCGGAAAAATCACGAAAAAAGGGATTTTATGTTAAAAATATCCCTTTTTACTTTTTACCCCTCTGGACCAACCCCCTGTTTTAAGGTAGAGATCTGAAACACTGAGAAATACTAAGGGGTGCATTGAATAAATGTGCAAAATTTCAATCTTCTAGGTGCAAAAGTAAGCCCGCGAAAAATAATACCCCCCAAATACCCAAATTCTCGTATAAAACAGGATCTCAGGTAACAGTTTCCTGAAACATCGCTATTTATCCTAGGATCATGGTTCGTACGTCATTCTCTTCAGAATAAAACAGCCTTTCAAACGGTACCATTCATATGTCTCCATCTAAATCGCGGAAAAAGCTATTTTGTTAAAAATATCCTCTCTTTTTTTTTTTTTTTTACATTTTTCCCTCTGGACCCCCCTGTTTTCACGCAGAGATCTGAAAACATCTGAAAAATACTAAGGGGTGCACTGAACGAGTGTGGAAAATTTCAGTCTTTTGAATGCAAAATGTAAGCCTGCCAAAAATAATAATAATAGGCATAACAAAAAATATCTTTTTAAATTTATTATGTCATCACACACTATGTCTCGACGCAGAAAGGCGTGAAAGCATATGTAACATGTTCTACAATGCCTTCAGTCTTGAAAAAAAAAACTAAGTAAAAAGGTTTATTGGTACTTTTTCAATCGAATAATGAAGATTCGATTTTTAATAGAATGAAAATAGGTAATATAATTTAAAAGGTTAAGCATTAAGGAAAAAGTATAGCAACGTTTATCAAAATGTTACTTTTTTTACAAAACTTACTGATATTTGGTAGGGGCATATTCTTAAAAAATTGGAACTAGCTTGAGGCACGAAATACATAAATTTCGCCTAAAGTTATAAATCTTTAAAAAAAAAAAAAAAAAAAATCGGAGAGGGGATAAGACCCCTCTAAATACATCCTATTATCTGGAAACAAACAAGCAGACGCGCACGCGAAAGAATTTTCGTCTTAAATGTCGATGGTGATTTCCCCGTTGGAACAGTTAACGATTTAAAAACCCAAACCTATTGTTACGAAGAGAAGAAAGCAGTATCGCTCCGTTACCCGTTCAAAACGGGATTTTCCCTAATCTTCCTCCGCATGACACTTGTTTTCATACTATGCTGTACATACTGTACATTTGAGTCTCATTATATTATGATTATTATCTTCCATAATCGAAATAACAAAACAGAAACGGGATTTTACTTATTTTCATTTTAAATTAATTTATTTCGGAATTTGGTTTAAATCAACGATTTTTATTTTAAAAATCAAGTGATTTACATCTTGATTGAAATCGTGATTTAAATCAGACTGGTTTAAATCAATCCACCCTGCTTACCTGGTCCTCAATATCCATAAGAATGATGTACTCCTCTATAAAACCAAAAACACACATCTAGAAGGACAATAAAGTTAATTTTTAAAATAATTTTTTACCCTACCAAGGGAACGAGCTACGACCCGCAAAGTTTCAGAGGTATATATTTAAGACCTATATATCCCTCCAAAACTTTTCAGTTTCTCAAAATTTCCAAATTTAAGGGTCATACCACGTGATCAGTCAATGGATGGAGGTATGACCCACTTTCCGACATTTTCAACCAATCAGGGAAAAGTGTCACGCACGGGATGGAGTACTACTCCATATATCAAGTTGTACACTTCCAGGTACTTGATGAAATAGTTAGGCAGCAAGGACAACAGTTCGGATATGGTGAGTATCATAACTCAGCTGCTGGCAACATTTGCAATGCCATTTTGCCAAGTATATTAAACTCAAGAAATGAAGAAATACCAAGAATGTCTTTGTAAAACTGTCTAAGCAAAACCAAGAACATAGAAAACTGAATTCCAGTAAATTCATTTTCACATGAAAAAATAATTATAGCTGTTCAGGCCAATTTCCCTTGCCTCTTTTTACTCATACAAAGTTAAGAACCGTATTATGATGTTCACTCCTTCCTGGTTTTTTTCTTGAAAAAGGTAGTAATTAATGGATACTTTCATTTTTCTACTCTTCTCTGAATTTTATCAGCTTTTTGTTTCTTTTCATCAGCTTCTTTCTTCATCTTTGTGGCACTGTAAAGCATTACTTGATCTATATAGGTTTCAACAAGATCCTTCTTCTTAATGGCCTATCTCAATCGTTCATTCGGTTCCTTCAATTACCTATCAGATGTTTTTCTCTTCTCTTCTTCTTTATCCCTTAGACGTTTTAAAGTACATTCTTTTTCTTCAATTGTTCCTTTCTCAAGTTTTTTTTTTTTTTTTTTTTTTTAAATTCTTCTCCAACTGCCCGTTGTTTTCCCTTTGCTTCCATTTCTTGTTGCTGCTGTTGTTCATTCAATTTCCTCTACTGCTCAACGAACTCTCTAATTCTTGTAAGAAGTATGAGCCAGATTTCAAAGCTATTTGGATATACAGAAGATATGCCTTTCCATCATACATCTCATATAGAGCTCCCTTAACCCCTTAAATGTGTAATTACGTGGAATGAGTCGAACCGCAAAATCAGCATTTTTCTTTATAATATATATATATATATATATATATATATATATATAAACCTTTAAAGTATAACATATATATGATTTAATTGTATGACATTTAGTTGTAATTGCAATGTTCTGCAATGTTATTACTTACACAAATTTGGCCTAACCTGTCCTAAAAGTTAGGTTAGGTTAGTCTAACAAGCAAACAATACAGTACAAAAGTTGTATACAAGTTGCTGGTACATCTCGTTCGGAAATGTGGTTTATCACATTTTTCTCTCTGTATGGTAAATCTTGAAACATGGCGCTGCACATAAAGCTACATCACAAATGTCACACATGTTCACAGTCTCTTTCCTTATTTGTTTCCCTTTGTCATCCTTTTGTATCGCACAAAGAGCACATCTTCTGTGTATGTGTCGCTTCGTAGCCGAAGTTGATGTGCACGATGGAAAGTGCCTCCCTGACAGTCGAGTAGGACACACTGCTGTGGATGGTCTGCCTACAGCTGCACTGGAATATGCTGAAAGTAATCTGCTAACAAGTTCAATTCTAAGTTGTAGTTGTAACATAGATCCACCCATTTTGCTGTAAATCACAAAGGCATTGAAAATGGTGTAATCCAGAAGCTGACGAAACTGTTCTTGGTAATACCTTTTCATTTGCTTTCGTGCAATAGAATAGGGTTGTAAAGACTGATCTCTCCTGTCAACACCCCCATTCCTTTTGAATATTCAATACAAACTCGTGGTTTTACATGCTTCTCAAAGTGATCTCCATGGAATCATCATGGATAGTGCTGATCATGCTTACATTTTTTTTGTCCATCCTATTGAGCAACATAACTTTTCCTTTCCGTGCAGCCACAGATTTTTTTTTTTTGGTAATTATTTCCTTTGGAAGATCTTTTCTGGAATCGCGCATAGTTCCCACAGCATCCTTTTTATGATCTACCAGAAATTCAAACAAAGGCAAAGATGTGTAATAATTATCAACATACAGAAAGAACCCTTGGTTCAACAACTCTTCCATCAAGAGCAGAACAATGTGTGGCAGGTTTGTCTAAATGTTCAATGTTAGAGCTAGCAATAATGTTTTTCTTACTAGTGGTTTCTCCTGTGTATACAATAATGTTTCATATGTAATCTAACTTTGATTCACAAAGTTCATACGATTTTATGTCAAATCGCGCTCTCTGGATTGGAATGTATGTCTTCCAAGATAGACGACCCTTCCATAAAAGCCGAGATTCATCAACTACAATACATTCGTCTGGCACATAAAACGTCTTGGATTTTTCAAGAAGATCTGTCAATACAGGCAAGATTTTTCTCAGACGAGGATTAGAGTCATTTTCACTTGGTGCTTCATTGTTACTCAGTCAGTAAAAGAAAGCGTTTCTGTGACATGATTTTACCAAACACTGGTGTTTCAAGGGCTTTATTTCGTGAAAAATACTCTGATTTGTTGGTTTTCCCATTATACCTTGCAAAATAAGTAAACCGAAAAATGCTTTCAATTCATTTACTGTTGTATCCACCCAAGCCTTACCGCGAGATCTAGGCTTCATTTTTCCTGAGGACTGTTTTTGGCCAATCTTCTGCCGAGCATATCGATTTGTTTCCTCAACAATGAGTTCACATAATTCATTGTCAAAAAAAAAATCTCAAAAATGCACAATAGGTCACTACAATCATATACCTGCACTTTCACGCCAGCATTCCCTTGAACACAAATCGGGGTCTATCTCAGACAACATCCGACCACCTATCATTGTTACTATCATCATGGAAGGACTCTGTAGACTTATTGGAAATACTGAGTTCCAAGCTAAGGTCATCATCATCATCCAGAGACTCATTACAGTCACTATCCTCACTTCTAAGCAGAATCTCAGCTATTCCTTCATCAGAGAGACGTCCAGAACTTCTGTTACAAGATGCCATTCAACTCCGAATACAAATTGCCAGATCATATGAAAAAGTTGCCACGAAAAAATATTCTAAAATGTTCAACCAAAGTTTCACACGGTAAAGAAATGCATTAGCGTCTTTAGACAGGATCCTTAATTTACAGGAGTAGCACAAACAAAACTTGCGTCTTTAGACGGGTTAAAATACAAACTATACATATCGTGTAGCGTCTTAAGACGGGTCACCCACTTAAGGGCTTAATATGTAAATGAGCAATGAAAATCCTCTCTAACATGTCAGCCCTATCAGGGGCCATAACAGGTAGGGAGTTTGAAAATCCTCTTTCAACTTTAGCTGAGCCATGTGAAAGTGAGAGGACTGCTTTTAACACCGCTGGAAATTCATGCTCTCCTAAAATGTTAGTCTTTGGGAAAAAACTGGTTCTAACAAACATCTATTCTATTTTCAATAGTTGCAATCTCATCGTCTTGTAACAATAGTCTCCACTCATCCGCAAGTGTCTTTTAAAACTAGAAAATTTCTGTTTAACCTTCCGAAGAGTCTAAAATACTTCACTGACGAGTTTGCACCCCTGCATATAGGGCTACATACGCCTTCCGGATGTGTGGCATAAGAACTATAGTGTAAGAAACACAAAGCAACCTAAGCTAAAAGTACGAATGCCATCTAACAGTCAGAGCAGGGCTTGCGTGTCTGAAGTAGGCGCGTCACCGAAGGGGGGTTGGAGGATGAGCGAGGGTAGAGAAAAAAAAAATGTAATGGTTTCATACTACTAACGCGCCACTTCTAAAGACAAAATACAGGTTGCGTGCACTCTGCAGAAATATACCACCAGTGGAAAATATCATTGAATAGTCATCGTTCATACGCACTCCTTTCATCCGTCGTAAAGCACTTGCAGTGAATTTACACTAGTAACCCTACACCTGTAAATCCAAAATACAGCTATATTATTTTGTATTTAATTCTGTCACCTGCAGAATCTTGTTCCTTGTAAACATGTCTCATCATGCAAAGTATTGAATTTTACCTGTAAATCTTCCAAAATATGGTGCGCCAAAACCATACCAGCACCGTATTTATACGTACGTAAATCGTTAAAGAGTTATAACTTTTGAACAACTATTTCTGGTGCCCCCTTCAACTTCACTTATACTGAAAGGGGTGATGGGGTTAATTCTAATTGCGGGGAACCAATACAAACCATAAAGGTAAATATGGACTCAACAACCGAGTACCTTGTTTTTGTCTAAATTGTCATAAAGGTAGAAAGGAACGAGTCTTGCACGGCGTCTAACCCCTTTGCTCGCTCTGCTATATTTTGTAAATTAAGTAATTCTGGATTCATGTAATAAGAATTTATTCCGGGTGTTGCTATGTCGCTTAATGCAGATATTTTGGATGGCAATAAGGATACATACGTATTTATAATTTTACAGTATTTTTTTAGAGTAGTCTACTTGAACTTAACCTGCACATTAAATAATATACTTACCACAATATCGAGGGTGTCCGATATCCAATTAACTAAATTACTATTCGCGTCGTCAAAAATGTTCTTATAATTCCCATCTTCAGCAATACATAACCGACATACGTCATTATTTTTCATAATAGATTCCATTCTAGTACTCTTAAAATAAATTAAATGCAACAAATCATACTAGAATAAGCATAAATTGTATCAAATTAGGTCATATTTCGATCCAATACACATTTGTAACCCACATTAAAAGTACGCATTCCACCCTTCATTGCTGTTTACAAACACTGTAATTATTGTCTATCTTCTTCTTCTTCTGGAGGTGTGAAAAAGAAAAAGATGAAGAATCGAGGATGCTAATAATTTTACATTTTTTTTTTTTTTTTTTTTTTAAGTAGTGTAATTTGACAATAGAGCAGCCATGCTCAATAGTCAGCCCTCGGGCTGTTCCTGGCTCACTGTGCACTTTAAATTCGTTACTGAAAATGAACTCCTTACGTAAATCTCTTAAACTGAGCTGAAAATTTTTCTTGGATAACTGATGTCCGCCTCGTAAATATTCTCCACGTTGAAACATTCAGTGTAGAGTGTACCCAGTAGCGGCGCTTGACGCGTAATATTAGGGGGGAAGCGAGAGACAAGAAAAATTTGGGGAGGCGAGGCAACCACACTTGTTTTGCACGATATTATTATTATCGGTTGTACATATTGGGCCTTATGCAGAGTCGTTCAGACACGTGATTAGTGCCATACTAAAGAAATCGATTAACATGTTTCCTGTAGTAGTCAGGCCTTTAGAATGACGCTAATTATGTGTCAAAACGACTCTGCATAAGGTGGATTATTATTATTTACCGGTTGTATGTAGAAAAATGGGGCGAGAAAAATATTAGGATGGCGGTCGTTTCTCCTCGCCGCCACTGAGTGTACCACCGAACATTGGCAGACCGCTCAAGTGTTCCACTAAAATGATAAATAACTAGATTTTTCTGCTTTTCTTTAGTGAGTAAATATTTTGGTTACCGTTACGACAGTTTTTATGTTCCTGTGATAATAGTGTACGACGAACGATTTTATAAATTGAATATGGCTATTCAATTTTTGTGAAAATGCTATACATTGTGTCGTAGGCCCTCTAATGGGGCGTTTACACAGTCGATTTGCGTTCGATTCAGTTGAATTGACGTCACTTTCAACTTAATCGACCGTGTAAACGGGACTTCAACTTAATCGCTTGTTGATCAAAGGCGACTAATCGACTGGCAACTGAATTGAAAGACGTTCTATTTTCTGTGGTTGAAATAATTGAACACATCCATCGATCTGATTCGGCCTAGTTGCTTCGATTTAGTGGCAAATGCAGCGAGTCGATTTAGTAGTGCGACTAAATCGACCAAGTGTAAACGCCCCATAAGCTAGTAAGTCCTCTGTGGATGGCACCTCTCTGTTCCAATTTTCACATGCCCTAAGTAGAGTATAATTTTACAGTGTTTTTTAATATGCGAAATAAAGCTGAGCGTGGTAAGTATAGATAACAGGCATGAATGACGGGTGGAGAGAAAGAAAAAATTACAGAATCCACATTGAAAGGTCCAGTCCCAACTAATTTATGAAAAACAGATAGGAAAACGAGGCGAGATTGCTATTAAAAAGGATAGGAGAAAATGAGATTATTAATTGTTGCAGCATCTAGGACACAATTACAGAGAGGAGTGGTGCGCTTGCAAAGAAGAAATAATTGTTGAGGAGTAGAAAGGATGCGAAGTCGGTTCGGAGGAGGAAATGGAAGAAAGAGGTGGAAATATGATGAAGAAAGGAGAGTGATATTATGGTAGCAGTACCAATGCACCGTAGAATAAGAAATATTATAAGCGGTCCAGCGATGAAAATGAATAGAATTAAGGAGCGGAAACATAGGCGAGACGGAAAGTGTAATGGGAATGCCATGAAAGGCTCCTTGGCGTGCATCTGGTTCGCCAACGCAGTTGCCAAGGATACTGACATGACCATTGGCCCAAATTAAGCAGGGAGTAAGTTTGAGGGAAGTACAACGATAAAGAAAGAGACGGATTTCAGAGAGAAGCCAGGAGGATTTCGAAGTACAGAGAGATGATTGTAAGGATTGGAGCAGAAATTTAGATGCAGATAGCCCGATATTGATACCGGAGGGAGTGAAGAAGAGTCGCAAAAAGAACATATACTTCAGTAAGAAAGGTGAAGAAGTAACTGGGCAATTTAAAGTTGAAATATTGACGAACAAAGAAATCATAAAGGGCAGGACCAAAATGAAGCCCTGACCAGAGCCATTGCAGAATAAACAGACTATGTGCGGAGGGAGAAGAGGAAGAGAAAATGAGAAATTATGCTAGTATAGTACGTCCGCTATCCTGGTATACAGTTGCTGTCCGATGCCGACACACCGCGGGTGGTGTAGGATGTCACCAAACTCAGTATGGGGTCTTATTTATGGCTGGTCGAAGAAAAGTTAGTGAGGGTGACAGATCTGTTGTTGCCACATTTTCTCTTTTGTGTTACTTCTAGAGGTCTTATTCTTTTTTCTTTTTTTTAAAAAAAAAAAAACTACATTAAAACATAATACCTAAGAATTTTCTGTACGAGGAAACGGTTGCAAAACTGCTAATATATAGAGAAGTGGTTAGCGATTGATAATAATTATTATTATCCACATTTAAGTATTACGTTTGTCCTACAAATTCTCTAAGTATTTTTTAAATTAGCACATATGATTCTTTTATTAACTAGTGAATCCGTAATGACTTTAAGAAACAAGCAATTGGAATTGTGCAGACCAGGAAATAAAGCTTCATAATTATAACAAAAGCACAATAACATGAATTCACGCATATGTTCATTTCTAAGTTATATTACAGCCAAAAAACTGGAACTTTTTTATTTTATATTTTTTTCACTAGTTCCTAGAGTTTTTCTTAGTGTTGCTTTAATTCTACATCTTTCCTACACGGCTAATTAAGCGTAATTTATTGTTAGGATATATAGTATTAGACTAGTGTTGCTCCCGAGATGAGAAATATCTTTTAAATTCGAGACGACATTAGAAAAATGACCATTCTCGTCTCATTTTCGAGACTAGAATCGAGAGGAGACGATAAATTCCACGAGTCTGGCGGGCAACTCTAGTTTATCCCAGTCTTACTTCTCAAACTTTGTTTTATTGATACATGAATTATAACATAAAATCATAAGTTGATAGAATGATTGTACGAACACAGCGTAGAACATTTATCATTTTTATAAAGATAAGCAAAAAAAAAAAAAAAATGAAATGAAATCTTTAAGTTTTACGTTCCACGGTTATGCCGGTTAAGCTAAAGGAGACGGTGATTATTAGAAATGAATGAAATGGTGGAATGAAGAAAGTGGGAGGAAACGGGAGAACCCCGAGGAAACCCACGCACACGGTGTTTGTCCACCACAAAGTCCACACGGCGCGAGCTGGGATTGAACCAAGGACCCCAAGCACCGGAGGTGAACGCTCTACCACTGAGCCACCGCGCCCCCAAAAGATACACAAGTCTTACGCCATATACTCCAATGATAAATATGGTTTGAGTGTTATATCATTCTCTTCGTGAACCTCTCGTTACGCTTAAGGATTCTGGTAACTTCCAGATGAAATTAAGACAAGTAAATGTTGTTTCACAGTTGAAACTATGTAATACTTCCAAACAATCCGAATACAATACTTAAAACTTCGAAGTAGTCGGCTACATCTACAACTACTGGATGTGATAGAGGAATAATATCAAAGAAAGAACCTGTTCCTGAGTCCATATATATAAAATATTTCTCGCTATTCCTTACTGTTTTTGTTCTGTGCCGAAATGTTGAAACCAAAGATCGTTAATTTGGATCATTTCCAGTTTGAATAGAAGATTAAGGGAGGGTATAGAATCTATTCTTGGGACGCTGAATAGATTGCATAAGAAGTGCTTCTCAATATCATTTCCAGTTTTTGCTCTATGAAAATCAGTATTGAAACCAGAAGTACTATAGATTGAACTACTTCCGGTTTCGATAAAAAATGAAATCTGTTAGTTTTACGTCCCACGGTTATGCCGGTTAGGCTAAAGGAGACGGTGATGATGAGTGATGAATGAAATGGTGGAATGAAGAAAGTGGGAGGAAACCGGAGAACCCCGAGAAAACCCACGCACACGGTGTTTGTCCACCACAAAGTACCGGTTTCGATAGAGTGTTGCAGATGAATCGATTGCAGAAAAATGTTCCTCGCTGTCTACTACTATTTTTGTTCTATACGATAAATATTTAAACTCGAAATGATTATTTTAATTACTTCTGGTTTGAATAGAGGGTTAATGAAGAAGACAGGACCTGTATAGCATAGTTTGAAAATCTAAAAAATCAGGTCATAAAATTTTGTATGTGATTTTACAAAATGAAACGAAAACGAGGACATCTTTTTCGATAATCGAAACTAGATCAAAAAAAAAAAAATCTTCGAGAAGAGAGACGAGATGTGACTTACAAAATTTAGACAAGGAAACCCTATTTCTCGTGTCGACTCGTGAACATCACTATATCAGACATATTTCTTATTATATTGGTAATAGTATTCGAACTGTGTTACACGATAGGCTTCAGTGTTTATCAAAATTGGAGAGTGCGTGTATTACAGTACATTCCTTAGGTTTTGCTGCAGTCAATAGTTACTATTTATATAACGCTTGTATTCTATTGCTATAGTATTTAATCACTGTTCAAAGGAGACGTTTATGCTTATTCTGTTACATTGCTCTAGTTTCCAGAAAAATGTTTACTTTATCTGAGTTACGGGAAAGTAAAAGAAAAGTGTGTTGTGATTTTTTAAAATAAAATGACCGAAAAAAAGGGAAAAAAGGAAGATGGAAAAATAGAGACCATCCATCCCTTTCTTGACAATTTGAACAGACATAAGGCAACGTCGTACAAGCATTGATGGATCGGTTTTGCCAGCGGGAGGTTGCCCACTGACGTTATTTGAGTGCTGTTTTGCGCTTTTTGGGGGAAAGGAACCATGCCTTTGAGTTTCTGAAACTGTATAAGAGGATAGTGAACAGAGTATATGAGGCGTAGGTGGAAAGACACGAAGAGGGGTAGAACGGGAAATGATAGAATGGGATTGAAAAAACAGAATAGGATGGATAGCATGTAGGAGTATAGGTACGATGAATATGTGTAGATGTGGAGATAACTGGAGCTAATTTGTGTATATGAAAGGGAGAGAAGCAGTGTATGGGGAGCGTTTACGAGCGGTATGAAGGTGATGAAGCAAGTGAGTTTATGGAGAAGAGAGGAATGGGTAAATTAGAAACATTGGACACAGAATTTATCCGAGAGGTATTTAAGATAAATAGTTAAGGGCGGGGGCCCCGAGTTTCAGTAAAAAGTGGTTTCGACAGAAATGGAATATTAAAATTATAGGAAGCGTGAAAAACCTTGGAAGAAGGGAATAGAAGAAAACCACCAAACGTTAAAATAAATAAATAAACCTTTTTATATAACAGGAGAAAACGGAAATCAGTGGACCAGGTGGAAGTGGAGATAGAGGTATTAAACGGAAGAAACAAAAGATTTTTGATGAAACAGTTGATAGGATAATGAGGGGTCCAACGGATGGATGGCGTGGGAAGTGTAATGCCGGTAAAGGTAACGGAGGGGGTTCGTTTACGGGTAAAGACAAGAATTTTTTTTGTTCTAATTTATGCCTAAGTAATGGTGAGAATACCAGGTGGAAAAGGTAGTGATGGCAGATATAAATTGGGATATGAAGGGTTGAGGGGCAGAAGAGAGGATATAAAAGGTCAAATCGTCGCAATGAGAGAGGGCACCAATGGCGCAGGGGCGGATCCAGGGGGGCGATCGTTCCCCAGAATAGGGAACTTTGTTATTTTATATATAAAAAAACCCATCCCAAAGTTTGGAGCCCTTAAAAGTAGCAGTATGACAACCCACCGCTCCCCAGAAGTCTGACCTGGATCCGCTCCTGCAATGGTGTGACCGGTTTGATGGATGATAGGAGCCAGAAATAGGTTGAATAAAAAATGGGATAAGACGGAGCCTTGGGGAAGGTCTAGGGATGTGGTATGTCTGGAAAAGAGTTCGGAACCAAGGCGAATATGCAAGGTATGCTGGACAAGAAAGTTGTATATGATGCGTAGAAATTTAGAAGGGATGCTTTGTTGCCAGAGGCTGTTAATAAGTTCATAGAGAGGAACGGAGTCATAAGCATGAGAGAAGTTGATGAAGGCAGTAAAAACATATTGAGTGCTGGAGAAAGCTAACAATGTCAGGAATAAGGAAAAGGCAGTTATACAGTGTAATCTTTGTAGAGAATCAAAGAAAGCTTCAACAAGGCCATTTAATACCTCAAATTTACACGTTCAATTTAATATTATTCAAGACACTTGAACGAAAGTCTGGATTGAACTTCAAAACAATTTTTACACGATCATAGAGGTATTGAGTGTTTTATATACTTGTTGATAGGTGGCAGCCCAAAACATGTGACCGAAACTATGAAAACAAATGAAATCGAAACTGCGTAATGATTTAATGCACACCTGCGCATGAATACCTATATTATTAGCAACTTTCTGCAGGTATTTGGAATTTAATAGATATAGTAAATCATTTAGAAAACAGGTCAATTAATTTTGTAGTAACACCATCGAATTATCATTAACATTTTGGGGTTAGGTTAGCTTACGTTAAAAGAGTAACGCGCTGTTTAGGTATAAAATCGTTCCCTGTACTAAGCTTTTCAAAAATCTAATTCTTCATATGGCATATGATGACTGAATCATTCAAGAAAAATCGAACTATTTCCCAAAATTGTATCATAAGGAAATGAATGCCTTTTGATGTATTTTATGATATGTCATCGAAGACTATTTAAAGAAAAGGCTCAAAAGAAAAAAAAAAAAAAAAACGAAGCAATATTTTTTCAAACTGGACTAACCGCCCATATCTGCATCACACTCTTCACAAACCTATCCTATATTTGGTACTGGGTAAGAATAACCCGTCAAACAAATTAGTAATTTTACTGTTAAAATGTGTGAGTGCTTATGAAAGAGCATTGTTTGGATAATAATTTCCACTATCGGAACATGCTTGAATAATGTAGGAAACCAGTATTTATATTTAGAAGTTTAATGTTACTAGTATCGAATCATTACAAGGGCTACAGTTGAATTCAAATGAGTGAATTCTTATTTATGTCTTATTCTTATGTTTCATGCACTGTAACCTCCGTCGATGACGCGCCTGCTCCCTACGGACGTATTCTCACGTGGGCACCTTATTCGCTCTGCCCTGCCGCTGTTACATAGCAATCTCGTTTTAGTATTTTTGTTTAGCACTTTCGTATATGTGGCATACGTTTGGATGCGCATTTGTACTTTACAGGAAAGCATTTAGAAAATGAATCTGCACATATAAAAGAAACTCAGCAAAAGAAATAACTTCTGAAATACTACATGTGAATTTAGTGATAATTGCGTTTATTATAGTAGGGTAACAACCATATCCAGGGTGTTTCAGTTTGTGGAGATATTATCACTCTGTACGTAATTATTTGTTATTATCCCAGATTAATAACAGTACATAACGTCTTATTAAAGCAAGGAAGGTCATACATATATTAGATAGATAGATATTATTTTATGGATTCTTATTTCTTAATCTCCGCCCGATATTCCGTTAAATTCTCATATTAATATTTAAACGTATCATTGCCTTAAAATGTAACCATAGTTATGGGCTTGCAAGCACTATAACTACATAAAAAGTGTATGTTATCAACAAAAATAGTAACAGTATTTTCCAGCGCGGATATTTGCTTTTGTCTATTATTATAATGTAAACTTTGAATATCAGATAATTATGGGAAAGAGTAATAAAAAGATATTTATACAACAATTCAAGAACTTACGCTATGCCTCGCGATGCCATCATAATTGTTTTGTATTTTCGTGAAATCAACTCGGGCGCTGATTGGCTATTGAATGCTCTTGATTTGGATTGTTTAGAACGGGACAGAAACAAAATCTCTTGAAGAATACTATTGAATTCAAGACAAAGATGACGTCAGTGCTGACGTCTTTTTCATCAAATACTCTTGAGTGTTTTTGAACAAGTCTTGTTCCAGCTTTCTTTGACCGTCTATAAACAGCATTAGAAACGCTGCAAACACATTAATGTTTAAAACATAAACGGTGATGTTCGGACAACCATTGGATACTTTATTTAAGATGTTGAGAGACCTCCAGGAGACATGAGGAGATAGCAATTGTGCGATAATGATAAGCGATTCCGGATTGTTTAGTAGGTTCGAGAATGGAGAGTGTGAGGTAGTCCTTCCATGGAAGAAATCCATTCAGAGGACCAAACGGAATTATAGAAGGAGAATAAGAACTGTAGGTACAAGGAAAGAAGATTTTGAAGATGGCGGTAGCTGATACCGTCTTTACCGGGAGAAGATTGGGCTAAGTAAGATCGGGAGCGATAGCGGCTTCATGAGGACGGGCAGGCCAGTGGGAGTGCCCGTATTGAGGGGAGTACAAGGTAAGTTGGGGAGTAAGCGATAAAGGGCGGATCCAGTAGGGCTAAAAAAAGATCCCCAGAACGGGTGGTTAGTTAACGTCGCCACTTAAAATCCCGGGTGGAGAGAGGAAACTAAAGAGATATTGCAAAGATGATCAGGTAGGTGAACGTGAGGGGGAATATAAGGATTAACCAAGGTGAGAGTATGAATAGTAACCATTTGACATTAAACGTTTGGATATTGGATGGAAAGGGGATAAAGAACGTAAGGAAGTGATTTATGGAGGCCGTGGGAGACTACCCTTCGACCGTCAGGGCGGACATCATATCGTGATAGGAGGGGATGTGGAAGCGATAGGTATCAGAAAGCCAAGTTTCCTAAAGGAGGAGAAAAGATGGGCGAAACAAGGAAATTAGGTTGTGTAAAGCATGAAGTTTGATGCAGAATCTCTTCATATT